>NW_006408599.1:2032475-2039345 GCF_000296735.1 Chrysochloris asiatica | reverse complement strand
TAGAATGTCCACTGAGTGATGTCCAACCTGTCTAGATGGGGCTGGTGAAAGGAGATGGGGATAAGACACTTGTGGTTCAATAGTGAATAATTAGTATCAGGACTGACTGTGAATGTTGCAAATGTAAAGGTAGACATTTTATAACAAATGAGAGAAATGGTTGAGTTTGCAGTCCAGGAATGGAGGATCCTGGGACCATCACAGGAGAGGTGCGAAGTGCAGGACTCTATCCAGAGAAGCAGCTAAGCCAGAGATGGAGGCAGAGACAATGACGTGGAGAGAGGGAGTGGCTGGGGACTCTAGACTCAGGGAGGGTGGCTGTGGGGCTTGCTTGCAGGGTATACCTTTTGGTTGTTTGAATGGTTATATATTCTTGAGTGCTTTGGTGTACATCCAAAAAAAAAAAGCCACAAAAAAACAAACCAGAGGGATTGGAAGCAAATGATGTTGAATGATGATGCATGGAGGGGATTGTAATCATTACGATGAAATGAAAGATGATAGGATGAATGTAAAGCTGATATTCTCCCATGTAGACTATCATTCAATTCACAATAAAAACTTAAAAAAAAAAAAATCCTTATATGATTGTGGGTTTGCTCTCACTGTCTTCCCATACCCAATCAGCCTATTTATCTGATCATTTATCTACCCACAGAACACTGTTATGCCTTTTGATCACCATATGAGTGCCTTTCTGTTAGATACATTTTTAGGAGTGGAGATGATAGCTCATGTGGTTCATATATGTTAATGTATGTTTGGTTTTAGTAGATATCACCAGTTTTCCAAAGTGGTTGTACCAAGTTATGCTCCCACTAGCAGAGTCTGAGAAATCTAGTTTATCCATCACCCACAATTGATCATTTTCTGTTTGTTTGCTTTTATAAATAGATTTATTATTTATTTATGTAATACATATACCTTAAATTCTGATGGAGGTCTAGCATGGCAACTGCTTGTGATCTGAATATAAGCTTTATGGTTGTTGTTAGATTACTGCATTTTATAGAAGGCTTATTGTGCTTCTATGTGTTAACCTTCATCTTAAAGACAACACAGCTGCTGCCTTGGTCAACGAGACTGTTTCTGGAGTAGCCCTAAAATCCCATCCAAGGGGGAGTATGACAATTCACAATTCCAATAGTTGTCCCTTATAATTTTTAATCTTTACCATGGAAAAATAGAAGACCTCTTTCCAAACTGCTGAGAATTCTTGTGAAAGAGGCCAGGTCATCCTGAGAAATTCCAGAGAAGATGACATGATTTTAAATAAATTAGTTAATTTTTCTGAGCTTTAACTTTCCATCTGAATAGCAACATTGCAAGTAAGTTTTTTTTTTCTTGTTGCTGTTATGCAAGGTTCATTTTGAGGCCCAACTCCAACCTGTGTTGGCTAACAGGAGTGTTGTAAGAGGGTTCTGAGGCCAAGACAAAATTCAGTGGAAAACAGAGCTGTTATAATTATTGGCATGGGAGTAGGAGAGCAGAGTGGGAGCATCTGGGATAATATTTGTCATTTTAGGAAGATAATCTCTAAACATCGTCTGGCTCTGATATTCTACATCATCTATATATGGTAAATTCTATGATTCACTATGGATTGTAAATAGAGTTTTAGGTTAAAATAGTCTTTGGTTAATTATATACTCTTGGTAAAAGGAATCCTTAATTTAAAAAATAATTAGATCATAGTAAGGCATACTGAATTACTCGATCATAAATATAATTTAATCTTTCAACTATAATGGTTTTGGTTTTGAGAGAAGGCACCTAAACATTTTACAGTATCGCCCATTCAGTACCACAAACATCAATTACCTATTGTTGTTGTTGTTGTTGTTAGGTGCCATTGAGTCAGCACCCATTCATAGCGACCCAATGTAAAACAGAATGAAACATTGCCCAGTCTTGGGCCAACCTCATAATTGTTGCCACGCTGCAGTTCATTGATGCTGCCGCATTGCAAATCCATCTCGCTAAGGGTCTGCCTCTTTTTCTCTGACCCTTCAACCTACCAAACATGATATCCTTCTCCAGGAACTGGTCCCTCCTGACAATATGTCCGAAGTATTAGAGAAGTTTGGTCATCCTGGCCTCCAAGGAGCACTTTTTCTGCACTTCTTCTAACGCAGGTCTATTTGTTCTTTTGGCAGCCCATGGCACTTTCAATATTCTCCTCCAACACCATAACTCAAAAGCATCAATTCTTCTATGGACTTCCTTATTCAAAGCTGTTCAGCTTTAGCAGGCACATGAGGTTATTGAAAATACCATGGCTTGGGTCAGACGCACCTTAGTCCTCAAGCTGACATCTTTGCTCTTCAACACTTTAAAAAGGTCTCGTGCAGCAGATTTGCCTAATGCAATATGTCGTCTGATGCATCAAGTCCCTAGTTGCCCCATCCCATGAGAACCCCCATTCTTAGGCATGAATCTATGGGACCCTAGCAGTATCTGATTTTTCCCTTTGACCAAAGTTGGGCCAAAGAGGATTTCTCTTTGTTCAATTTGGACCCTCAAAGGCATTTGAACTGCAAGTTCGTCAGTTCAAGCTTACCAGCTGCTCCTCGGAAACCCTATGAGTCGAAAGTGACTGGACATTTAACAAATGTTCAACTGGGAAAACATGTAAAATGGGAGTCTGACACTCTTCACATGCACTAGCTAGTGAGTTGAGGCCCAGGCAATAGGATGATTAACTCCCTTGAGTCTTGACTAATTTCTGGTTTCTAGCTCCTATTCAGCACCAGAACATTGAATTTTGAAACATGGTGATGAGCACCAGAATACTGTCAGATATGGTGCCAGAAGATGAGCCCCTCAGGTTGGAAGGCACTAAAAATATGACAGGGGAAGAGCTGACTCCTCAAAGTAGAGTTGACTGTGATGACCCGAATGGAATAAAGCCTTCGGGACCTTCATTTGATGATTGGTCACAACTCAAAATGGAGAAAAACAACTGTAAACATGCATTAACTAGAAAATGGAATGTACGAGGTATGAATCTAGGAAAATTGGGAATTGTCAAACATGAAATGAAATACATAAACATTGATATCCTAGGCATTAGTAAGCTGAAATGATCTGGTATTGGCCATTTTGAATCTGGCAATAACATGGTTTACTATGCCAGGAATGACAAATTGAAGAGAAATGGTGTCATATCATTATCAAAAAGAACATATCAAGGTCACTTGAAGTACAATGCTGTTTGTGTAGGAAAATATCCTTACACCTAATGGGACTACCAGTTAATACCACTATTATTCACAATAAGGCACTGATCTCTAAAGCCACTGATGATGAAATTGTATGGCACTGTGGGTCCACTCACTGAACTGCACGGTCTGTTTAATACATATGGTTGGCAGTTCAAGCTCTCCATATGCTGCTTGAAAATCATACACAGGGTTGCGATGGGTTGGAACCAACTCAACAGCACTTAACAACAACAACAACTAACTTCTTCAGTCTGAAATTGATCAAATATTCATTCAAGATATATTGAGAATTACTGGCGATTGAGATGCGAAGGTTGAAAACAAAGAGGCAGGATCAGTGGGTGAAAAATATGGCTCTCATATTTTGGTGATAGAAATGATGCTGAAGATTGCATGGTAGAATTTTGCAATACCAATGACTTCTTCATTGCAATAATTGAACAGTATAAAATTAATCATTTCCCACGATGTCATGAGAAAATGTATATCATTCCTAGACAAATTCCTGAGACTATGAATCTGCCACATGCAGGACTCCCGAAGCCACAGGCTTTCTGCCTAATGTTGTTCAGAGGCAGACTTTGTTTATCTCCCTTCACAGCACGTTCACAGGAAATCGGAAACAGTAGTGCCGAATTCCAAACTGCTCTGCATTCAGCAGTTTACAGGACAGGAGAGTTCAGCTAGAAGGTAGAAGCTTACAGAAATCCTGCCAGTCAGATGTCTGCCATGTTTACAGAGGAAAATGCTTGAAGGGTTCCCAGCTCACTGAAAGGATCTCCTTCTGAGAGTCAATCTTCCCTGAAAGATGGGAAAACATGCAGGGAGCACAGCGATGTGTTCACTCTTATTCTTTAGCAGTGGGTTAAAGTGATTTCTGGCATCAATACATACATTTGGATTATAAAGTTTGGTGTCATCAATGACTTGGATCAGCACCAACAAGAATGATCCTAAGTTAGTCTCTCGATTTTGTGACTCAAGAAGCAGCATGGCCAGGCTCCATCACCCTGCTGAGCACCTGACCTTTGGCCAAGAAACATTGACAGAATTCTTCTGGCCCCTACTTCATCAAGGGTCTCTATGTGTTCTAAGATCTGTGTACCAGATGGCCATCGAGTTGTCAAGTTTCTCAGTAATCCTGCAACTGGGCATCACTACCCCTATTTACAGAGGAGCCCTGGTGGTACTGTAGATAAGCACTAGACTGCTAGCCTAAAGGTCAGCAGTTTAAGCCACCAGCTGCTCTGAGGGAGAAAGATGCAGTTATCTGCTCCTAAAAGATTTACACTTTCAGAAACTTTTTACATGGTTGCCATGAGTTGGAATTAAGGAGCTCTGGTAGCGTAGTGGTTACGAGTAGGGCTGTCAACCACAAGGTCAGCAGTTTGAAACTACCAGTGGTGCCACAGGAGAAAGATGAGGCATTCTGCTCCCGTAAAGATTTACAGCCTTGGAAACCCTGTGCAGGGTCACTATGGGTTGAAACCAACTCTACAGTACTTAACAACAACAACAACATGAGTTGGAATTGACTCGATGGCAGTAGGTTTGACTTGTATTTTAACCTGAAGCTCAGAGAGGTAAAGTAACTTGCTCCAAGTCACACAGTCCAGACTAGACAGAAATGCACCACACATACATAGGAAAGAAAGGTTGTTAAGTCCAAGAAGCCAGGTTCTGTTCATGAAAGAAGTGTGCTAGCTTTGGGGAATTTCTGCTATTGTATGGGGCCTTGGGTCTCTTTAGTGTTTCATGAGCCATGTATTGCTTCCTCCAGTTTATAAATGGGGAAACTGAGACCCTTATCATAGGAGCTGAATCTGTGAAATTCTCAAACACAGGGTTCCCCAGACTTCACTGAATCATGTCCAGGTTCTCTGGGTTTCAAAACTGACTTCTCAGTTTACTGTCCATTGTACTAGCTAGCAGAATCCTAGGTCACAGGGGCCCAGGAACTACAGTGAGCAACAAAGCAAACAAGCTATGAGAGGGATTCCTGGGAAATCAAGTAAGTGGCCAGCTGCCTGGGAAATCAAAAACAACATGTATGGGGTGAAAAGAAAAAGAATGGGGCGATGTCGCTCAGACCAAGCCAAGGCATTTGTATTACGCAAGGGAGGGTGCCTCCTCTGGTTTCTAATCACTGCCTGGGAGCCCCAGAGAGACAGAGGGTCAGACTACAGTGGAGAAGGATGGGGGCTGTACAGCTTCATCTTGTGTCAGTTGCTAATGTATTGTGTTTCTGGTCAGACAAAGTGCACCCAAGGTCAGAGGTCAAGTGCACTTCCAACAGCCTTCGTGCTGAGTGGCATGAGGTGTGGGTGCACCTCCATCCTTTCTTAGTGTCTACGAACTAGGGAACTTGCTAGGACATGCCTGTGTCTCAGGCACACCCATGGTTTCCTGGGAGAGGGAAAAGGCTTTCCTGCTTTGGCCTGTGGGTCATGCTGGGGACTGTACCCCACAGACTCCTGGCTGATCCTTAACCTGGAAAGGACACCGTTGCTCCTACCCAGGCTGGCTGGTGTCAGGAGACTCTCAGCATGTCCCCAGACAGAGTATGAACCTGGAGCCAGCCAGACTGGAGTTTGATTCTCATAATGCCTCTTCACACTGAGCCACCCAGAGCAAATGACTTAACCCCCTGAGCCTCAGTTTCTCTGTTCATAAAAGGCAAACTTTAATATTCCACCCAGAAGTTGTGAGGAGAAGATGAGCAGCATGGGGCTCAATATAGGATTCCCCTCTCCTCTCTTCTCTCTCTTCTCCCAGAGATGCCTGGGCCCAGAGGTGAGGTGGCATGTGGTGACTACCATGGCTCCTTCATCAGGATGAGGGCCCTGGACTCTCTGGTTCCTGTAGGAGCCCTTTGGGGTGACCTGGTATATCTTACAGATGGGAGCATTGAGGTTCAGAAACTTGGGGTACTGGGTATGATTGCACGGGGAGCCAGTGTCCCAAGAGCTGGGGCTCAGAATGAAGCTCAGAGACAGAGCATCAGAGCTACCCAGTCTTTTCCATATAGAGACATTGAGAGGGTCTGTGACTTACTCAACAATGCTCAGAAAACTAATGGCATCATCAGGTCTGGTACTAGGGCCCCTTCTTAGTCCCTGCTTATGGCTGTACTCCAATCCTACCACCCTTCTGAACTCTTGCATCCTCTTCCAGGCAGGTAGCAAAGTGAGACAAGTTTTCCCATCACAAACTCCACATGAGTGCCAGTAAATGGAGGTTTCTAGGCTATGGCATCCTAGAGTGCATCCCAGGCTTCAGAGCCATGAGATGGGCAAAGTCACAGGGCCTTTGTTATCATTATGCTAGGGGTCAGTAACCTCGAGCTGGTGGTCACTGACCACTGGGACAAAGGCCAAGTCCCCTATTAATCACTTACTGGATAGGTGGGGACCATGGCTTTCAAGAAGGGGCTGTTCAACAGGACTGCCTGCTGGTTCTTGTTGACTCTGGGGCCTGTGATGACCAGGAATGAGTAGAGTAATTTCTTCTACCTATTTGTTTGGATTTTACCGACTGTCTAATAAGTAAGCATCACCATAAGCATATTTTTTTTATAATGTTTTTGTCCAGATTATTATTTTATTTAAAAAATCATGGTAAAAATGGCTTCACTGGTGAGTTCTAC
>NW_006408599.1:2015899-2031330 GCF_000296735.1 Chrysochloris asiatica | reverse complement strand
TTCAAAGAGATGGAAAAGACAAATACAAACTTTATATGGAAAGGAAGGAGACCCAGGATAAACACAGCATTGCTCAAGAAGAACAAGATTGGAAGCCTCTCTCCCCGCCGATTTCAATATCTACTATACAGCTACAGTGGGTCAAAACAGCCTGGTACTGGTACAATGAAAGATACATTGATCAATGGAACAGAATAGAGAATCCAGAATTAACCCATCCACAAACAGCCAACTGATTTTCAACTAAGTGCCTAGGTATGTTACAAGGGAAGGAGAGAGTCTCTCTTTAACAGATGATACTGGCAGTACTGGAAAGCGATATACAAAACATTGAAACAAGACGTTTACCTCACACCCTATACAAAAACCAACTCAGCATGGATTAAAGACCTAGATGTGAATCCCAAAATTGTGAAAATCATCAATGAAAAAATCGGGACAAATGTGAGGGCTCTAATACAGGGAATACACAGATTACCAAACATTTTGAAAATTACACAAACAAAAGTAGATAAAATAGATGATTGGGATATATTAAAAATTAAAAACTTATGTGCATCAAAAGACTTCACCAAAAGAGTAAAAGCAATGACACATCAGAAAAGGGACTTATTTCTAAAATATATAGGAAACTACAACACCTCTACAAGAAAAAGACAAATAACCCAATTTTAAAAATGGGTGCAGGACATGAACAGACACTTCACCAAGGAAGAGATCCGGGCATACAACAAATACAAATAAATGTTCATGATCACTAGCCATTAGAGAGATGCAAATCAAAACAACAATGATATATCATCTCACACCAGCAATAACAGCAAAGATCAAAAAAGTAGAGGAAAATAAATGCTGGTGGGAATGTGGAGAGACTGAGATCCTCCTACATTGCTGGTGGGATTCCAAAATGGTCCAGCCTCTCTGGAAAGCAATTTGGCCCTTCCTCAGAAGTTTGGAAATAGAAATACCTTATGATCCAGCAATTCCTCTACTTGGTATTTACCCACAAGAAATATGAGCCATAACATGAGTGGGTATATGCACACCAATGTTCACAGCAACACTATTTACAATAGCAAAAATATGGAGACAGTGTAAGTGCCCCTCAATTGAAGAATGGATAAACAAACTGTGCTACATACACGCAATGGAATACTATGCTACCTTGAAGAACAACAAGGAAGCTGCAAGCCACCACATAACATGGATGAACCTTTAGGACATTATGATGAGAAAAATTAGTCAGTCACAAAAGGAGAAATACTGCATAGGACCATTATTGTAAGAGTAAAGAAAATGATCCCACACTAAAAGGGGGGGAGGGGAATTATATATATATTTGCTGATCACCAGGATGTATGGGATGAGAAGGGGAGAGAGGGAAGGGAAGAGAGAGCAAAGGTTAAGGAATAGACACAGGATAGCTTGGGGGCAGAGGGGCAATACACAAGAAGAGGGAGGGGAATGGAAGAACAAGGCTGATAGGAGAATAGTTAGGCAGGTTCGCATGGGCTAACTGGGACAGAGGTAAATGATGATGTATGTACAACCTTGGAACAACAGGGCTCTGGGATACAGGGATTGAGGCACAGTTTGAAGGGGTAAAATAAGGGAATAGTGTTAAGATGCTTGACTGTCTTTTGAATCTTGGTTTGGTGTGGCGCTGTGGGTTAATGCGTCAGACTGCAAAGCCATTTGAACTGCAAGGTTGGCAGTTCAAGCTCACTAGACGCTCCTCAGAAACCCTATACAGGGTCGCTATGGGTCAGAACCAACTCGACAGCACTTCACAACAACAACAAACCATTATAAAATAGACACTTGCCGTGGGTTAAAAGGAATAGCCAGAATCTTTACTACAGAAAGCTTGTAAGTCTATCTTCAGCCTATAACTGATTGGAATACCTTAAAGGGTGCTAGAAGTTGCCCAGTGAAAGAGGCTTCCTGTGGAGCCTTTACATTGCACAAGACCATAGGTGGAATCCAGAGCCCCATCCAGAACCGACTGAGGTAGGATATATCCACTGGAAAGGACTAGTAGACCAGCCTGGAACAGCTAAAATAACAGAAGATACTTTATGAAAGAAAGACCGGGAGGAAAAATCCGAAATAATAATGGCAGTCTGATTGATTACTACAAGAACAAGTAAGCAGTTCGCCCAGGAGCCATCAAGGCAAGTGGTCGGGACCCCTCAGAGCAAACTCCCTTCCAAGGCTGAGACTTAAGGGGAATACATGAGCAGGCATGTGGTTTGGCTGGTGACCACATTGGTCACCGATAAAGGAAGAGGTGGGGAAAACAGCAATGAAGTTGTGAGCTAAGCTCGACCACATTCAATAGACCCTTGTGAACCCGGGTGGATACCTGGATGGCCAACAGTAAGGCAAAACCCGGGGACTGCGGGGCCCAGAGGCAGTGACATGGCCACAGAGGACTAGAGCAGAGAGTGAAGTGTCCAGCTGATATGAAGTGAGGGGAGATGCACAAGAACACCTATACTTGCAGATAATGCCCACTTGACCTGGCTTCGATGGCTGGATGATCAGAACTCGACTAAAAGAAGAAAGAAGAGGGGTAAAAAAAAGAGTAACCTACTACAATTTGATGAACTTTACCTATACTTATAGATGTAGTAGCTCAAAAAAAGGAACACATCTTTACAGTGAGGATCACTCCCACCCCCTTGGTACACAGGGTTGACAGGGATGGGCAACATAGACATTGGCTACCCAAAATGGGGGAGCCTATAAAGGCAAGAAGTGACTGACTTACAAGCTTTCAAGAGGGGGCCTAGTTCCAGAATGGGCGGGTGAAAGTAGAATCGCCACGGAATGATTTCCATTCCGTGTGATCTGGCTGTAGAAAGGAAATGGGGATAAGACTCTTGTGGTACAATGGTGAATAATTGCCCTCAGGTCTGACTGTGAGGCTAGGAAATATAGAGGTAGATGTTTTTTGACAAAAGGAAGTGAGTGATTGATTTTGAAGCCCAGGAGCGGAGGTCACTTGGACTATCAAGTGACAAGAGTGGAGAGCGGGACCCTACCCAGAGAGGCAGTGACACCAGGGATGGAGACAGAGATGATGACATGGATAGATGGAGTGGCTGGGCACACTGGACTCAAGGAAGGAGAAGGGCTGTGTGCTGGAGGCCGGGGAGGTGGGCCTGTGTGATTATTTGATGATGCATGGAGGAGATTGTAACCATTGCAATGAAACAAAACATGATAGGATGAGTGTAATGCTGATGTTCTGCCATGTAAACCTCACAATAAAAACTTAAAAAAAAAATAAAAATAAGGTACAATGAATCTATATTGAATATATACTCATGGAAAGTTTCAAACCTTACAGCAATCAAAACAAAAGATTTTTAATTGTTGTATTGAGGCATAGTTTTCACATAATAAAAATTTACACATTGTAAGTATATTACTCTATGATTTTTAATAGATGCAATCAACTTTGTGAAATCCTGGTGTGGCGCTGTAGGATCAAAACTGGACTGGGAAGAACGAGGGCAGCAATTGAAACCCACCTGCTGCTCCTTAGAAAACCTATGCAGTCTTGTTATGAGTCTGAACTGACTCCATGGCACTAAACAACAACAATCAATTGTGCATTCATCACCATAATACAGTATCAGAGCTTTTCCATCATCCTCAAGTAGTTACTCCTTGCCAGTTACAGTTATCTGTGTGCTTACCCAATCCCAGGTAACCAGAGCAATTCTTTTTTTTTTTTTTAATATTTTATTGTGAATTATGTGATAGTTTACATGGGAGAACATTAGCTTTACATCATTCATCCTTTCATATATCATTTCATTGCCGTGGTTACAATCCCCTCCATGCATCATCAACCAACCAAAGGGTCTACCCTGCAAGCATCACCTCCCACCCACTCCCCACTCCCTCGATCCTCAGCACACAGCCTTTCTCCCTCTCTGGATCTAGAGTCCCCAGCTGCTCCATCTCTCCTTGTCATCACCTCTGCCTCCATCTCTGGCATCACTGCTTCTCTGGGTAGGGTCTCACACTCTGCTTTTCTCCCTTGATGGTTCCAGGGACCTTGGCTCCTGGACTGCATAGTAAATCACTTCCCTCCTTTTGCTACAAAACATCCACCTTTACATTTCCAAACCTTGCAGTCAGTCCTGATAATAGTTATTCACCATTGTACCACAAGAGACCTATCCCCTCATTAGCCCCGCCCAGACAGATTGGATACTACTCAGTGGAGATTCTACCTTCCTTCACTCCCTCTGGATTTAGGCTCCCTCTTGAAAGCTTGTAAGCCAGTCACTTCTTACCCCCATTTTGGGTAGCCAATGTCCAAGTTGCCCATCCCTGTCTCATCTGTGTATGGAGTGGGTGGGAATGATCCTTGCTGTAAAGACTTCTCCCCTCTTTTGAGCTACTGTATCCATAGGTGTAGGTCAAGTAACCGGAGCAATTCTTAAGGAGTGAAAGCCTACCTCTTCATCCCTTTCCCACAAACTGCTTCAGTAGTTGAACGTGCACTGTCCCTGACTTTTTAGTCCTAGTTTGGCGCTGTAAGATCAGCACTGGACTGTGAACCTCAAGGTTAGCAGTTCAAATCCACCAGCTGCTCAGTGGAAACCTCATTCAGGGTTGCTTTGAGCCAGAATCGACTCGATGGCACTTAACAACAACAACCTTCCTGTAGGAGGAAGCATTGGACTACTAACCACAAGGTCAGCAGTTCAAACCCACCAGCAGCTCTTCAGGAACCCTATACAGAAGTCACTATGAGCCAGAACTGCTCTATGGCACTTAACAACAGTGTAAAAACACACAACTTATTTTTTTACTATTTTTTTAAAAGAGGAAGTCATACTATATACATTGTTGACAATTGGCTTTTAGCTCTTAGTTACCTTATACTGTGGTTGATGAATACCTACTGTGTGCCAGGCACAACTGAATCTAGTCCACTGGTTTTTCACAGCTGCATAATGGAGAGGGAAGTAGGATGAGAGGAAACAACTTTGTAGAAATTTGTAACTTTAAGCATTGTTAAAATAAAAGTTTTATACGATAAGCACTGCAGAAGTAAAGTGGCAAGAACCAGCAAAACAGAACCAGAGGTTGATTTCTGCCCTTCTCTGTTTCATCAGTTAGGTGTGGGTTCTGCCCAGACAGCCTGGGGACATCATTTACGAGTTCATGAAAGTTTCCTAAGAGCTCAGAGGCTCAGTTTCCTCTCCTGCAAAATGTGGGTGATCCCTCATACCCACTTTGGAAAGGTGTTATGATGTATCCGTTACTGGGAAATCTTCAATAGATGGTCAGTACTGTCATTTTCCTGTGGAAGGTAGGTTTGGAGAGGGAAAGCGGCTTTGTGTGGGTCACACACAGCAGAAGGAGACTGAACAGTACTCCTTGATGCTCCTGCATGTACTAAGTCAGTGTGCCTTGTGTTAGTGCCTGTTGTATGCTAGGTCTTGTGATCCTTCTCCTGTAAAGCTGGGGTCCAGGGGCAGGAGCGCCCAGTCTGGTCAGTCCCTGTGAAAATCAATGTCTCTAAGACTCAATGGGAATACATGCTGTGATTGGTGACCACGCTCGCTCGACACCGATAAGGGGAAGTGAGGGAAAAACAGCAATGAAGCGGTGAGCTAAGCCCTACAATATTCAATAGACTTCTGTGAACCCGGGTGAAGACCTGGTTGGCCAGCAGTGTGGCAAGACCTGGGGACCCTTGGGCCCAGAGTCAGTGACATAGCCACAGAGGACTAGAGTGGAGAGTGAAGCGTCCAGCTGATAAGAAGAGAGGGCATATGCATAAGAACACCCATACTTGCAGATAATACCTACTTGTCCTGGCTTTGATGACTGGATGATCAGAGCTCAACTAGAAGTAAAAAGAAGAGGAAAAAATATATGTATATATTCGCATACAGTTTGATGAACTTGACCTACACCTATGGAAGCAGTAGCTCAAAAGAGGGAACAAGTCCTTACAGCAAGAATCATTCCCACCCCCCCTCCACACACAGAGTTAGACAGGGATGGGCAACTTGGACATTGGCTACCCAAAATGGGGGGTGGGGGGCTACAAAGGCAAGAAGTGACTGGCTTACAAGCTTTCAAGGGGGAACCTAGATCCAGAGGGCCTGGAGGAAGGTAGAATCTACAGTGAGTAGTATTCAATCTGACTAGGCGGGGCTGATGCAATGAAATGCAGATGGGTCTCTTGTGATACAATAGTGAATAATTGTTATCAGGACTGACTGTGAGGGTTGGAAATGTAAAGGTGGACGTTTTATAGCAAGGAGGGAAGTGATTAACTTTTCAGTCTAGGAACGGAGGTCCCTAGGACCATCAAGGGAGAAAAACAGAGAGCGGGACCCTACCCAGAGAAGCAGTGATGCCTGAAATGGAGCCAGAGATGATGATGTGGAGCTACGGAGCAGCTGGAGACTCTAGACCCAGAGAGGGAGAGCGACTGTGTGCTGAAGACCTGGGGGGCACGGGGGAAGGATTGCATGGAGGGGATTGTAACCATGGCAATGAGATGATATACGATAGAATGAATGTAAAATTAATGTTCTCCCATGTATACTATCACATAATTCACAATAAATCATTTAAGGAAGAAAAAAAAAAAAAAGAAAATCAATGTCTCCAATTTCAGAGCCAGATTCCCGCCCTGCGTGCCCTAGGGACCAGACCCTGCCCCGCAATCCAGATGGGGGCGGTCCCCCGGCAGGGCGAGATAAGCTGGAGGCTACTTAAGACTGGTGACCAGGAGGTCAGAGCTGCCAACTGGTCACCATGGCTCCGCACTGCTCTGCGTCTGCGCTGTTTGGTTGCGCTCTGATCCTGGCACTATGCGCTCTGGTGTCGCCTGCTAGCGGGGTTACATTGCCTGGAGAAGCTGTACAGGAGCCAGCGCCCCAAGCGCCCCAGGTGAGTGCATTAGATGGCCGCGGGGTACCTCAGGGAGTGGGGCCTTCCAGTAACTCTTTAGTCTAAGTTCTTGCAACTATATAGCGCTAGGAAAAGGGGAGTAATTCAGGTGTAAATGGAACAACTGTTTTCTTGCTTTGTGAGTGTTACTGCTCCTAGCCAGGCTCCTCTGGGTGGTGGAGGGAGCCTGTGACCCTGGCTGTGTCCATCCTAGAAGCTAACCTCTTCTGGGTTGGATTTCTTTTCCTTCACCCCATCTGAGTTCTTCCTTTCAGCCTCCTGATTTCTCCACTTTGTGTCTAATTTCTCCTCTTTGCCTGATTTCTCCTCTCCTGATCTCTCTCCTTTCCTCTTCTGATTTCTTCTTCCATTGCAGATTCCTCCTCATCAGATTTCTCTCTTCCTGTCTAATCCTTGCTCTGAAGTTTGTATGTTATCACCTCTGCCTGATTATCCTCATTACTCTGGTTTATTCTCTGCTCTGTGAGTTCCCCTCAGCCCCATCTCCTTTCTCCTCCTCTCTCCTATTTCCTTTCTGGAGCTCTCCACTGCTCTGCCTGAGTTTTTCTCCCTGTCTGTTTTCCCCTACTTCTCCCTTTTACTTGTTACACCTGCCAGATCTCTCCTCCTCCGGAGGTGACCAGTGCCTGCTGATTTCAGCTCTCTGCTCCAGGCTAACCTTGCTGCAAGAGCTTGGTCTCTAGACCATGTGCATGTCTGACAAACCTTCCACTCCATCCTTGACTATTTCTCCCTAAATAGGCTCCTTCAGACCTGGCTGTGTCCCCTATCTTTCCCAGTAATGGGATTTGGGGGAAAGGTGTTGTGGGGGGGGCAGTAGGGAGGAGGCAGACAGCTCAGGATACCACTTGGGCTCAACCACCGAAGCAGTTCATGGCAGTATGATGGGTGGAGAGTGGGGCACAGGGAAGTTTTCCCATTTCCAAAAAGCAAACAGGCTGTGAGACCTTGGACCAGTCCTCTCCCCTCTTTGGACTTCCATTTCTGCATCTGCAGTGGTAGGATTTGATTGGGAGCTCTCTGAAGGTGCTTTTACTCCCAAGAGTAACTGAAGGTGCTGGGACAGGCTAAAGCTCTGGTGCCCTCAGATTTACATCAATATCTAAGGGCTTTCCTCATGGTCCCCTAGATGGTGCTCTTAGAATTTGGTATGATTCCTGCTACACCCTTTCCTAGCTGAGGTTCCCTGGTGGGGTTGCTTCATCTCTCTGTGCCTCAGTTATCACATCCAATTGGTACTAAGAAATAAAGGGAGAAAAGTAGATCTCTCTGTCTCCCCATCCCTGGGGAAAATGTGCATGTGGAGTTGAATAGGAGAGCCAAATGCAGTCCAAGGTACAGGGTTTGGAGCTTAAACACTAGCCTGTTTGCTAAATCATCTAGACATTTCCCCTGCAGTGTGTGCATCTGGCATCCATGATGGAGGGTAAGATATCAACATGGATTCTGTTGCAGAGGCCTCTGGGATACTTGACATGACCAGTTTTGTGCCTGCACTGGAAATCAGTTAAGGAAGAGGTGAACAGCCCCCAATGGATAGTTGCATAGGGAAGAAGAGTTCACTAGTCCTGCTGAGTCTTGCCACATAAGGAGATAGTTTTTCCATTTTATCTCATTTATATCCTGCCTTCTGGACAAGAAGCTAGATTCTATCTCTTTTCCACATCCTGCTCCTCTGTTTTTTGTCTTTGAAGGTTTATTTAATGGTTTTATTGATCTTCTCCCAGTGCAGCTTTTCCGCTGCCTCCATAGTTTTCCTCAGTGGCTTTCCTCCTATTCCCTTATTATAACAAAGTTAGGGAACATACCTAAGGTCCCACAGTCAGTAAAGAAGCAGCTGGGATTCAGACCTACTCTGCTGACCCTGAAGCCCCTGCATAGAGGGGCTAGCACAGTTGAGTTCAGAGTAGATATCTCAAGATTCCCTGGTCTTTGATCTTAACTTAGGGCTGGGCTGCCTAGGAATCTGCATGTTTAGCAAGCCTCCACCGACTTATTCCCAGGTGATTTTTGTCAGGTGTTCTTAGACTATTCTCTGAGAACTATTCCACCATATGTGTCCCCCACCTGACTTGGGGGTTTAATTCCAAAAGACTCTGACTCCTCGTGGAAATTGAGGTCCAAGGTGCATCCTGCTTTCCATCTTTTCCAAGTTCTTCAGCTGGCCCCACACTGGGCAAGCCTCTCCCAAGGTTCTCACCTGGCACCTTCCTCAAATATAAATCCCTGAGGTGCAAGGCTTGATGGATTTGAGTTATGGTTTGTGGAGTATATTAAAAGTACCATGGACTGCCAAAAGAGCAAACAAACTTGTGTTGCTAAAAGTACAGCCAGAATGTGCCCTAAAAGCTAGGAAGGTGAGACTTGTTCTCTCATACTTTGGACGTATTGTCAGGAAGTACCAGACTTTGCATTAGGACAATGTGCTTGTTAAGTGGCTAGACAGTGAAAAACATGAAGACTCCTAAAGAGATGTATTGGCATAATGGCAGTAGCAATGGGTTCAAGTGTAGCAATGATTGTGAAGTTGGCACAGGACAGGGCAGTGTTTCGTTCTGTTGTGTGTAAGTTTGCTATGAGTCAGTACAGGTTCAATGAAACCGAACAACAAAAAAGGAGCGGGCTTGTTAGACAAGATATGTATCTGTGAAAGTCTTCCCCTCAGAGTCTTTTTTAACCTCCTGAGTGTTAACGGAGTCTGGGAGGAGAAGGAAGGTCCAGGTAGGAAGGAGCTGAGAGCTTCCCTTAGGAGCTATCAAGGGGCCTGACCTCCAAACCTTCAAATAAAACTCAGTGCATGATAGTCATATCCACCTGGTACACGCATTCCTTCTCCTTGGCTCTCAGACAGAACCTCGAGACCTCAGGGGTTGGGTTATTTGAAGCCTTTGTATAGATGAAGTCAAGACAATGCTGAGTCCTAGGAGCCCCTGGACCCAAGGAATACAATCTGAAAATGACATATTCACTAGAACCTTCCCTTTTCCCTCCCATTTCCTAGATAAGGTGCCCTGAATTTATAGGGTGGAGAGGACCAGCCTCATTGTATTTAGTTCATAACCAGCTTAGTATTATTTTTCCATATAACTTTTAAAGTGTTTTCCTTTTGTTATTATTGGAATAATATAAACATATAAACTATTGTAAAAAAAAAAAAAAAAAGTCAAACATTGCTAAGTATAGATTTCAGAAAGTCAAAACCCCCTAAAATTCTACCCCTGAAGATAATCTTCATCCTGGTGTGATGATGCACAGTAAGCACTCTACCATAAAGTCAGTTTTAATGGCAAGGTCAGCGGTTCAAATCCACCAGCCACGCCTCAAAAACTCTATACATAATTAGAGCATTCATATAACAGATTTTCTACATAAAACAACCCTTTAGTTTGTTTCTTTTTTCATTTCTACTTATTAATAGGAATCCTGGTTTGGTGATGCTGGTTAATACACTGGACTGCAAGGTGTTTTTGAATTGCAAGGTCAGCAGTTAAAGCTCATTAGCTGCTCCTTGGAAACCCTATACAGGGTGCCAATGAGTCAGAGCCAACTCAATGGCACTTAACAACATCCATAACAAGTTATTAATAAACACTCTGGTAGCATAGTGGTTACAAATCGGGCTGCTAATCTCACGGTCAGCAGTTCGAAACCACCAGCTGTTCCGTGGGAGAAAGATAAGGCTTTCTGTTCCCATTAAAATTTATAGCCTTGGAAACCCTATTCAGGGTTGCTATGAGTCAGAACCGACTCCATGGCATATAACAACAACAACAACAATTAGAAGGTATACTTGAACAAGAAAAATATTTGAGAGTCATATAAAAAAAAATTAATGATCTTTTTCTTCTCCCATTTCCTTGTCTCTGAGGAATCAGTAGAAACTGCTGGTGTGCCCTGACAGCACCTTTTGGAAAAGGTGTTCAATCCTCTGTCTTTTTACCTGCAACTAAATGAAGTCCGTGGACAGACAGACTTGGGTGAGGCTGAGGGACCTTGGAATGGCAGCCCTGCCACCAGGTAGCTGTTACCCAGGGCACAGTGCTTACTTATTTTGAACCTCAGTTTCCTCACATATGAAGAGGTGTAATGAGCCCTAATTGGTGAGCTACTTGCGAGAACTACATATATGTAAAGCATGTACCCTGCCCCCGAAACAATGTCTCAGTAAGTGTCCACTGTTGCTGTCATTACTAGCTGAGTCCAGGCTGCCCTTCCCCAGCTACTCCCCAGAGTGCTTGGCTCCCAGGACCCCGTGTCCTGACTCTCTCCTTCCATCCCTCTGTACCTCCCATCACCAGCACATTGCTGTCCTTTGCCCTCTGCTCTGTTCTCACATCCCAGGCCTCAGTGCCTTCTGGTCTTAGACTGACCCCTCCGGCCTGGGCTGACACCTCAGATCCCAATCTCTTTCTCTTCCACAGCCTAGGAAACATTACTGTTTTGTCTCTCAGTTGTGGTGGCAAAGCCAGCAAGGGAAACCATGATTCTACCCACTGTTCCACACTGAAGGACACACCCATAGCTCCCTTGATGGGCCCTTGTAGCAGGATGAAATAGAGATTTAATTTGCTCTGAATGCTAATGCTGGTACCAGTAAGAAACACCAGGGGGTGCTCCAGTGACTAAAAACTGGAAGAAACACAATATCTAATTGAAGGACTTTGCTCTGAACAGCAATTTATGGCTGCCTCTTGTCCTGGGAGACCCTAGTCAACGTTGTGGTAAGGGAATCTCATGTCAGGGAAGTCATGTGAACCTTCAAGATTCAGACCCACCTGGGTTTGAATCTCAGCTCCAACTATTACCTGCTGTCAGACATTGGACAAGTCATTTCCTGTCCACTTACAGATGAGGATAATTATACCTCCCTCTTAGATGATGTATGCAGATATATGTATGCATAGAACAGGCGCCCTATTTAAATTGGCTCCCTTTGCCTCTTGCTCTCATTGAGCCAGTGAGGTGAAAATCAGACTCAACTTTCCTCTGCAAAGAGGGGCTGGATTGTGTGGCTGCATTTCTGCCCTAGAGGAAACCATTCTGCCTCCCCCTGCCCAGCCCTCATGATGCATGGAGCAGGGAGATGAGCATCGAGTGGGAGCAGAAGCCGAGGTGTTGAGCTTTGGCTCTGCCCCCACCCTTGATGGAATCCTGGAATAAACCACTTCTCTGTGCTTCAGTTCATCCGTGAGTCCAATGAGGAACTCCTGAAGGACCTCATCATCTCTGCTTTGACAGCCCTGGGGCCTTGGGGTTGGGGAGCTGTGTTAACTGTAGGAAAGCCCCTTCCTTTGTCTTGGTGAGAAGTAGAGAGAGCCGCAGAGCAGAGGGTTGTGGCTTCTCCATTTCAGAAAGGAGAGGCCTAAGGCTCAGAGAGGGAAAGAGAGTTACCCAAGGTCACCGACATTACAGTGACAGGAAGTCCTTGAGTCCTAGGCTGATGCTTTGTCCCTTTCCCACCAGACCAGTTGTCATTGAATCATTCCCAACTCGGTAACTCCAAGTGTGTCAGAGCAAAACTGTATTACATATCATTTTTAATGGCTCAGGTTAGGGGAAATAGATTGCTAGGACTTTCTTCTGGGACACCCTTGGGTGGACTTGAACCTCCAATGTTTTGGTTAGCAGCTGAGTTCATGAACCCTTTGTACCACCCATGAGTCCAGCTGCTGCTTCTAAGACACAGTTGGGTGGGGCTGATGTGGTACCGTGGGAGGATGAAGAGACATGGTGTGGGCTGGAGCAGTCTGAGAAGACTTCCTAGAGGAGGACTAGAGCCTGGAAAGATGGAAAGATTTGGATGAGCACTTCTCAAGGTGGATTCTACTGAACTCTAGAGCTGCAGATTGGGTGTGATTGGGGAAAAGTGGTTTCTTACCCAGTAAATTGGGAAAATGCTGTGTAAAACAAAGACAAACAGATTTAGTCAAAGGGCTTTCCTGAATCTTCATTATGTTCATGTACACTGTATATCAGTCAGAGGTTGTGAGTACGGAGCAGTCTCTGTGCTTATTTGATCATGGAACCCTTGGCTTACAGAATATTTTGGAGAACAATGCCTTGAGAAAATGCTGGTTTTGAGATAAGAATGCTTGCAGTTCTTGGGCCCAGGAAAGTGGCCCTGGAGGTCTTTATGAGTGAAGTGTGAATGAGTGGGGACCTGTGGTTCTGCCACTACCTAACTATGTGAGCCTGGTAAATTTTATTTCGTTTCTGAACATCAGTTACCGTCTCTGAAATGGGGATAAGAATATTCCAAGCTCTAATAAGTTAATGGGTGTGAAAGTCTTGTGTTGACTGGAATCAGTGAGTTGCCAGAACACCTCTGGTCTAGAGGGCAGGGTTACCTTCTGTGTAGTCCTGTCTCTCTTCCCGTACTTGCCTCCCTGGACTGACATTGTCTCCTTGACCTTGCAGGAAGGAGGTGCGGCATCAGGATTGAAGCACGTGGTACCCAGTGAAGTGGTGGTGCAGACACTATTGCAGGGCAAAGGGCAACGTGTGGTCCGTGACCTAGTATCACAGCATTTGTTCCACAGTGGTAACTGTATCTTTTTTGCCATAAGCCTGGTGAGTACTGTCCTGCCCTTTCCCTGATGGATACAGCCACATATATGTATTGTTGTTGTTTTGTTAGTGCTATTGAGTCACTTAGGACCCATAGCAACCCTGTGTAAGGTTTCCGAGGAGCGGCTGGTGTGCTTGAACTGCCGCTTGCAGCCCAGCGCATTAACCCACAGTGCCACACCAGGACTCCACATATTCACACACCCACAGCTGTACATGATAGTCTACAGATGCTTGATGTTTTATATGCATTCCCTGTACAAATTCAGGACTGCACACCTGCTAATGTACATGGCTAAACATCCAACCTCAAACTTCATGTGCAGAGCAAAATCTCTACACAGATATACGTGAGTCAGACATATCTGCAGAGAGCCCTGTGCAGACATGCTCAGCAAGATTGTATACTCAGTGTCTCCACCCTCAAGTGTAACCAGCAGCCTGTATTCTCTTAATAGCATAGGTTAGTTTTCCTGTTTCTAACTTCATTTTACATGGAACTATACCTTTGTGTATGTCTTTGTGGGGAACTGTAGGATAAGCACAGGATTGCTAACCATAATGTTGTCAGTTCAAACCAACCAACCTCTTCTCAGAAACTCCGTACAAGGTCAGACTGACTCAATATCTTGCTCAACCTTACATCTGTGAGATTCATTCATTCTGTTGTATTTAGCTATAAATCCTTACTGCTGTCTAAGGTTCAGTTGAGTGCATAGACCACAATTTCTGTTCCTTTTTATTATTGACGGCAGGACCCCTGGTAGTGCTGTGGGTTAGGTGTTGGGCTATAACCACAGTGTTGTCTGTCTGCTCCTGGAAGGTCTTGGAAACCCTATACAAGGTCTCTATGAGTCAGAATCGACCTGATGGCAGGGGCTGGTTTTGGTTTGATTGTTGCTGAGCATTTGGTGTAGCTTTGATTTGGGGGCTGTTACAAGCAGTGCTGCTCTGAACATTCTTTATGGAAACAGGAGTGCATTCTGTTGGGTATATTCCCAGGAGTGGGATTGCTGGGTCACAGGGTATAGGAAGGTATGCTGCCAAATGGTTTTCAAAAGTGGTTGTACCACTTTACGTTCCCACCAGCAGACAAACATTTTTATACACATTCTACACGTAGTTGTAGCTGTAGAAAGGCACGTATCCTCACACACGCACTCATATACTTATTGTTCTGGAGTGTATATACAGACACACAGTGCCAGCTCTCACCTGAGGAAACAGAGAATAAGGGACATTTACACACACCCATCCTCACTGTCTTCTCTTTTTGCTGGGACACTAGGGGGCTTAGATGATATTTGTGGCATTGCCTAAATGGGATCTCTATTTTATAGTTTGTTCAGCAATCATGTGGCATCAACAGAAGCCGAAATATGAGTCCGAATAATAGACGGAAGTCCAAGAGAGTACGGCCTAATGTGCAGAGTGGCCTGCCTGGAGTGCACATGTTTGAGGAGGATGTTGAACTTGAGGCAACGATCAAGGTACTAATGGTCACACCAAGGGAGGGGTATGGAGCAGAGCTGTGCATAGGGACAGGAAGTGCACAACTGTCATCCATCAATGAGTAATTCTGAGGTCCATTTGAGGAAATAGTAAGTGCTCCTTTGCCCCTTTAAGACATTTGTTTTGGGAGTCATTTTTGTCCATTGAGGCATTTTATTTGTGTGGATAGAAAAAGAATCCCAGGATTGCCCCTCCTGTGAGTTTTTGTCTTCCTTCCTCATGGTCCACATTGCCACCTGAGATCATCAGTTCTATAAATTGAAACTGACATGACAGGAACAGAATAAACTGTCACTTTTCTTGATGAATTTCACATCCAATCTGGGGCTGATCACGCCGCACTTAACTAACCTTCTGTCTAAGTCTGGGCTCTCTAGAAGAGCAAAAGCAGATAT
>NW_006408599.1:1960102-2015454 GCF_000296735.1 Chrysochloris asiatica | reverse complement strand
TATCGTTGCCACACTTGAGCCCATTGATGCTACCACTTTGCCAATCCATCTCGCTGGGAGTCTTCCTCTTTTTCCCATTCCCTCCACCTTACCAAACATGATAATCCTTCTCCAGTGACTGGTCCCTCCTGACAATATGTCTGAAGTATAAGAGACGAAGTTTGGCCATCTTTGCCTCCAAGGAGTACTCTGGCTGCACTTCTTCCAACACAGATCTGTTGGTTGTATGTTTTATAGAAGACCTTGGCACTTTCAATATTCTCTGCCAACACCATAACTCAATAGCATCAATTCTCCTGCGGTCTTCGTTATTTACTGTCCAACTTTCACATGCATATGAGGTTATTGAAAATACCATGGCTTGGGTCAGGCACACCTTAGTCCTCAAGCTGACATCTTTGCTTTTCAACACTTTAAAAAGGTCTTGTGCAGCAGATTTGCCTAATGCAATATGCCGTCTGATTTCTTGACTGCTGCTTCCATGAGTGTTGATCCTTGATCCCAGAACGAAGTACCTGACAACTTCAGTCTTTTCTCCATTGATAAGAATGTTGTTTATTGGTCCAGTAGTGACGATTATTGTTTTCTTTACACTGAGATGCAATCCATACTGAAGGCTACGGTCTTTGATCTTCATCAGTAAATATTTTAAGTCCTCTTCACTTTCAGCAAGCAAGGTTGTATCATCTGTATATCCCAGGTTGTTAATGAATCTTCCTCCAATTCGGATGCCACATTTTTTCTTCATATAACCCAGCTTCTCGGAATATTTGCTCAGCATACAGGTTGAATAAGTATGGCGAAAGAATACAACCGTGTTGTACACCTTTCTTAATTTTAAACCATCCAGTGTTCTCATGCTGTGTTTGAACAACTGCCTCTTGGTGTAGGTACAGATTCCTCATGAGCAGAATTAAGTGTTCCAGAATACTCATACTTCGCAATATTGTCCATAACTTGTCATGATCTACACAATCAAAAGCCTTTACCTAGCCAATCTGCGGGAGAAGGATTTCGCTTTCTCCTCTTGTAAATATTTACAGCCTAGGAAACCCCGTGCAGAGTCACTATGAGCCGGAACCAACTCCACGGCACATATATATACAACACCACTATATATATACATATATATATGTGTGTGTGTGTGTGTGTGTATGTATATGTATATATACACTATATATATGTATATATATATATGTATATATATATATATATAGTGATGGTGTGCCGTGGAGTCTGTTTTGACTATTAGAGACCCCTATAGGGTATAAGGAGCTCTGGTAGCATAGTGGTTACTGATTGGGCTCACTGTCAGCAGTTTGAAACTACCAGCTGCTCCATGGGAGAAAGATGAGGCGTTCTGCTCCCATAAAGATTAACAGCCTCGGAAACCCTGTACAGGGTCACTATGAGCCGGAACCAACTCCACGGCACATATATATACAACACCACTATATATATACATATATATATGTGTGTGTGTGTGTGTATGTATATGTATATATACACTATATATATGTATATATATATATGTATATATATATATATAGTGATGGTGTGCCGTGGAGTCTGTTTTGACTATTAGAGACCCCTATAGGGTATAAGGAGCTCTGGTAGCATAGTGGTTACTGATTGGGCTATGAACTGCAATGTCAGCAGTTTGAAACTACCAGCTGCTCCAAGGACAGGGTCGCTATGGGTTGGAACTGACTCGACGGCACTTAACAACAACAACATATACATACATATACACACACACATATATATATACATATATACACACACACACACATACACGTATATATAGACCCTATATCAGGCAGGGCAGTGTCTTGAATTCACTATATATAGCCACATCCTCCAGGTGGGAGAGAAGGCCAGATCCTGTGGTATAGGGATATGGATGGAGTAGGATACCTGGGTTTCAACTTCAGTCTGACATTTAGGGCTCTAATTTGGGCAAATCTAACCACTACCATCATGCTGGGCTGAGAGGAGGGGTGAGGGGGCTGGATGAACACTGATCCAGCTTTGCCCTGGCAGATCTGGAGAACTGAAGGATCCAGCAAAGTCCCTGTGGACCCTGCCATGTTTGGGCAGTTCTACAATGGTGAAAACTACATCATTCTGTACAACTACAGCTATGGTGGCCGCCAGGGGCAGATCATCTACAACTGGTGAGGGCCGGGGGCCATCTGGTGTCTGAGGGGGGCAGAGGGGTTAACGGTGGGACTCACTGGGCCATGAGTCTGGCAACATTGTGGGGTGGGGAGAGAGTGAGTGAGCAGTTATGAGAGAAGTCTGAAGGTGTGTGGGTTTGAGGTGGGACAGCCGCACTCCCGTCCACAGGGCTGGGGCAACACACTGTTTTCTTTCTCACAACAACTTTAGAATTATTCTTATACAAATGTTACAAGTCCATGATAGGAGTTATGGTGACTAGGGAGATACAGATGGATTTCTTCAGAATCTAATATTGAAAAAATAATACGTTCTAATTACTTTAAAATATATGATACAATTATGTGGTTCAAAAGTTAAAATGGAATAAAAAGGCATGTATTAAGGAAGATTTTCCCCACCCTTAACCTTTTCCACCCTGCTCATCAATCCCTATCCCTCCACAGATGACTGCTAGTTTCTTGTCTGTTTTTTAGTAATTCTTTATGTAAACGTAAGCTGGCATGATTATACCTTATTCTCTCCTTTTCTTACACTATACTGTGTATAGTGTCTAGTGCCTTACTTTTTCACTTGATACTTCCTGGATATATCTGAGCAAGCACATAAAGAGTTTCCTCATTCTTGTTAACAGCTGCATAAGATGAGGGTAGGTCAGGATTCATTGCTACAAGGTTTCCAGTTTGTACATGCTTGGGTTTATTCTAAGCAAAAACAAAACATGTTTAAACATGTCTTGGCAAGTCAGTGGATGGCTACAGGCCAGTTCTCTCAGTAATACACTCATTTTAGTCTCATTTGTTGTTGTTGTTGTTAAAAGCTGTTGAGTTCTTTTTTGAGTCATGGTAGCTCTGTATAAGATTTCCTAGGAGCTTGAACCACCGACCTTGCAGTTCAAACTGACCTAGCAGTCCAGGGCATTAACCCACAGCACCACACCAGGATTCCTGAGGGTAATTATACAACAAAGGTCCAGTCAAAGCAGAGGCTTTCAAAGGGATCTACTGTTCCAGTTAAGCTCAGAAGGTTATGGCACTGTTTTAGGGGGTGTTCCAAAGGAACAATCGTGACAGATTTGTTCTAAGAACACAGGATGATCACAGGGACTTATTGGGAAGAATTTTAAGAAAATTGAAAATGGCATTGTTGAAAAAAAAGGCCAGGAAAGTTGAACTGAGGAATGTTTTTCTAACATGACAGTGTACATGCTCACTCTTCGATGGTAACAAGGGCTGTCCTTTGAGAATTTTGTTCAGAAACCTTACCCCATACACCCGATGGCCTTAATCTTGTCTCTTCAAACTTCTTTTTGTTTCTCAAATTCAAAGACTATTTAAATGCAATGCTGTATGAGTTTTAAGAATGACAAAACTGCCATTGTTAATGTGGTTTAAATTGCAGAGTGTAGGATTTTTCAGAGAAGGGTTAAAGTTGGAAACACTGCCTTTAAAAGTGTGTGTATCTAGTTGGGGGATCTATTGAGAAATAATAGCTTCACATTTAATATTTTTGTTTAATAAAAGTTTCTATGATTGTGTAGTCAATACTGTTTTATGTACCTTCATATTTTATTGCATGGCTGTACTGTAGTTTATTTAATGAATTCCCTGTTGATACATACTTGAGTTGATTCCAAACTTTTCTGTTGCAAGAATTCTGTGATTAGTAACCTTAAGCAAATGCCCTTTGGAGTGTGTGGAGAAAATCTGTAGGTTAAGTTCCCACAAGTGGGATTGGCAAAGAGTAAGTACACTGGTCTGTTTCTGATAGATAAGTGTCTAATTTCACTTGATAGAGTTTGTAGCATGTTTTACTCCCTCTCCCCCCATTCCTGGGCCCCCCTCCTACGCCACACCTGTCTCCCCATATGTACCTTCATATTTTGCTGCATGGCTGTACTGTAGTTTAGAAAGCAGTGTCAGACTTTAGATGCTTGTCAATCTTATACATAGTTTACTCAATGGTCTTTTGGTATACTTTTCATTTTTGTGTTTCTAGTTAAAAGGTCTTAAACTTGATTTTTTGTTGTTGTTGTTGCCTATTAGATTATTGTCGTGTAAACTTCTTATTTTGGATTAATTTGAGACTTGCTGAAAGTGTCAAAACAGTTTGGAGAGTTCTCCTATACACATTGCAATTTTCCTTTGTTAAAAATTCCTTTGCTAATAATGATCAAATCTGGAAATTGACACGGACACAGTAGTGTTTCCTGGTCTATGGAGTTTATTTGAATGCTCCCAGTTTCCCACTCAGACTCCTTTCCTGGTCTAGTTTGAGTCCAGGCCCACATTGTAGTTAGTCATCATGCCCTCTTAGTCTCCTGAAATCAACTGAAGACAATTCTTCAGGCTTGCCTTTTCATTCTTGACCTTGACACTTTGGAAGTGTTGGCCAGTTATTTTGTAGAATGTCTCTCAACTTGAAGGCCTCAGAGATTCAAAAGCAGGTAATACATGAACATGGAACAAAATGCTAAAGAAGGCATTTTTGATATTTGTTGTATCATCACATTGATTTTTCAGATTGTGTACATTGTTGTTGTTAAGTGTCACTGAGTCGGTTGTGACTCATAGTGACCCTGTATAGGAGTAGCTGGTAAGTTTGAACCGCCAACCTCTCAGTGCTTATCTTGAAGCACCACACCAGATAACGTATTGGTTATGGACAATTGAGACGCTACTAGAGGTGGGGTAAACAGCCAGCATCTCCTAAAGTCCACTACACAGAGCAATGATCACTGACCTTTGGAGACTATCCCTTCAGACCTTTCTACCTGGACCCTGTGAGGCTACATCCACTTTCTTTTCCCACAAATGGGCACCTGTCATACTGCTGTTCCCTAACTGCCTTTCTGTCCAGAGACATGTCCTGGCCACCATTCCTCATCTTGGACTTGAGTCTCAGGGCAACCAGAATGATATCACCATCCACTCATCTGTAGAGGGAACATTTAGGATAACTGAATACATTCTCTATGGTGAGATCTGTGTAAGAAGAAAACAATCTGACAGTGTGGGGGTGTAGCTTGCTTCCTGGCTCTGTCTACTCTAGAAAGAGCCCCTTTCTCTTTCTGTGTCAGGGTTTCATTACCTATAATGTGGCCATCTGAGGGTTTCTCAGTTCCTGGGCAATGGAGAGGCTGAGTATCACTTCCTGTTTCAGGCAGGGCACCCAGTCTATTCAGGATGAAGTTGCTTCATCTGCCAATCTGACCGCCCAGTTGGATGAGGAGGTGGGAGATGAATCTGTCCAGGTGAGCCTGACCCACTGCCACTCTGAGCCTTGTCTGTTTGTTAGCTGTCCCTCCATCGATCCATCCATCATCTATCCCTATATCTCTCCATCTTACCCATACATCCACCCACCCACCCATCCTTCCCCCTCTCCATCCAGCTCTACCATCTTCAATCTATCCATCCATCCATTCTTACCTCCTTCCATATATATGCCCATCCATCCATACATCCTTGCATCCCTCCATCTATCCACCCACCCTTCCACCCATCCTCCAACCTGGTCTGGTCTCGCAACCCAGGCCTTTCATGTGCCTGACAGAGCAGCAGTGAAGTCAAGACACTGCCCTGCCTGATAGAATCTATAATCGCGGGGGGCCACAGTCATTCAGCAAACATGCCCACACATACATGTCTAGTCACACACTCTTATATGCAGTGAATGAAAATAAGACTCAGTGACAGAGAGTAGCAGGACAGGCAGAATGCAGGTGCAGTACATAAACCCCAGGTAGCATCCAATTCAATTAGGGATCGCTCTAGTGGGAAAGGACCTCTTCATCTAGGGCCTAAAGGATGAGTAGGAGCTGGCCAGGCCAAGAATGCAGGAAATCACATTCAAGGCAGAAGGAACTATCTACCCAAAGACCCTAGAGTGGTAGAGAATGTGGGGCAATGGGGTGAGGGAAAAGTGCCATGACATGAGTCCACAGAGATACTCGAGAGGCCAGAACACCCAGAGGTCATACCACAGTGAAGATGCTGACCTTTGTCCTGAAAACAGTGTGGAATTTTGGAATGAAAAGTATGACAGTATTTATGGGTTTAAATATTCACTCTGGCTATATATTGTGAGGCTCCACAGAGCAGCAGAACCAGGTCATGGATCCATGAGAGAAGAAGGCAAGAATTCTGCCTCTTCCATACCATCCTTGGAGCAGGACAGATCAAGATTTTGGATTCAGAGTTGGGGCATTGACCTTTGTTTCTGATAATAGTGTCCGTTATGGGTGGTGGACACTAAGTGGGATGTTTGATATCTTACCTCATTGTACCCCAGCAGCCGCCTTGTAAGTAGCATCTTGGGCCTGTTTTACAGAGGAGGAACCTGAGATGCTGAGTCACATGTCTAAGTTCTCACTGGGGAGGTAGAACTGGGATTTGGCTTCTAACCAGGCAATGGTGGGTCAACGTGGAAAGTCACCACAAAAATCAGAGCACACACCTGAGATGAGGGTCTCTGTTTAATTAGCCAGGGCCACAAATCTCTGAACTTAGATGGGCACACAGGGCAGGAACAGATGTGATGTATCTAGGTGTAGATATCCTTGGTCTTCCTTTCCATCACCTAGGTATGCACTGGTGATCCAGGATGGGGTCTCCCCAAGTCTAGGAAGCTCTACTCTCACTCCTCCACTGGCTTTTATCCCCAGGGCTGACGTCACCATCCCAGAAGAATGTCCACGAACTATTCCTGTGCTTCCATTTAAGGAGATATTTGAAAAAACTGGGCACTCCTGGTTCTTGGCCCAGACTTAGGGTCAGGAAAACAGGTCCCCATGGGATGTGAAGGACAAACTAGATGGTACCTGAGGGATCTCTGGAAATAGCAATAGCGCTGTCTTTAGCCTTCCTGGAATTCCTATGTCCCTGAGCAGTGTCTGCGTCTCATGCCCCAAACCACAGAGAATGTGTGATGGCCTCATATGGGGAATGTGGGAGCCTAAGACACACTGGCCAGGGGTGATGTGGAGCCTAGTACCTCACCAATGAGTAATGCCTTCTCCTTCTTTCTGACTCTACTTTCTGTCTCCATGCAGATCTCTATGGTACAAGGCAAGGAGCCAGCACAATTCATGAGCCTGTTTAGCCTCATGATCATCTACAAGGGTAACACTTCCCAGGATGGTGGACAGACTGCCCCTGCCAGCATGCGCCTCTTCCAGATCCGGGCCAGCAGCTCTGGGGCCACCCGAGCCATTGAGGTAATGTCCAGGCCTGAACCACAGTGTGGGATTGGCCTTCCTGAACCTCCAGGCCTCTGCGGGCCTATCTCTGGCCCAAACTCCCTGAGGTTGGGTGAGGGAGTTAAGCAGTTCTGTGTTTTCTTGCCCTGCCAACAGAGCTGTATGTCTTAGACTTCTCCTTGTTTCAAGGATGCCGAGGTTCCCTTGCACACTTCCCTAATGGGCAACTCACTACCTTCCCTATAGTTCATTCTACACAATCTGGAAATGGTTCCTCGTGCATTATATTTTCATGGTGGATTGTGCAGACCATAATTCTAATCCTCCAGGATGGTCAGAGAAGTCAAGAGGAGAAGAAGACGATCACTTCTTTGTTCTGGAATCTCAACTTCTGTTAATGCCATCCAGAATTTTAGAATCCTCTTGGTTACCCCCAATGTATGAGAGTCAATTTAGATTTTCAGTGTTCAAAATCTATGCCCTCTGCTCTGGTGGGGTGTTCCTCCAAGGTCCCACCTAAAAGCTAATCCTGCTGCAGGGTCTCCTGGGTTGTGCAGAGGGCACTGAGGGCTTTTTGTCTGGTTCCTGATTTATTGAGTACCGTCTCTCCCAGGTAACCCCTAAGGCTGGTGCGCTGAACTCCAATGATGCCTTTGTTCTAAAAACCCCCTCAGCCACCTATCTGTGGGTGGGCACAGGAGCCAGCAAGGCTGAGAAGACAGGTGCCAAGGAGCTGCTCAGGATTCTGCAGGCCCAGCCTGTGCAGGTGACAGAAGGCAGTGAACCAGGTAGGAGTCAGGGGTGGAAGGCCTGTTATTCTCTGGGGACATCTCCTGCCCTGTGAAGCTCTGTGTCCTTGCCCCCCCTTAGTGTCTGCCCCTAGTGGATAAAAATGAGGGCTACGGCCAGAGAGAGGGTGACCTGAAGGAGTTAGAGAAAGGATTGCACCCTGTGGGGCTGGACTGTTAGGGAAGGCTGTCTTAGGAAGTCCAAAATGATTGTGGGCCGAGATAACAGTCTCAGAGGGATTTGGAATCTCTGTGTTCAGAAGTGCCACAAGCTTGTTGTATCTCCTGAACACAAGGTCAGGACTTCTTACAGCAGTCCTCAGTCTTCCTGCTGTTACTCTGAGCACATCCCCTCTAGCCTGATGTTTAGCAGAAATGGGGAAGAATACCTTGATCTAGGAGACCTGAGAGGTGCAAACATTTAATGCATTTGCTGCTAACTGAAAGGCCATAGGTTCATACTGTAGAAATACCTCCTTCCAAAAAGTCAGTCACTGAAACCCCATGGGGCAGTATTTATCCTGGCAGGTAAGCCCCAGTCTTACCATTCTGGAATCTGCACCAATTCACAAGGTGTTCAGATATCCTGCTAACTATGTCAAAAAGGTTAACTCTCCTGGGGCCTGGTGGGGTGGGAGGAGGGTGGGGGTAAGGGGTTATTCCTTCAGAAGCCACACATATAGGGACAAGGCTTCAAGCCTAAAGGCCCATTATCATTATAACAGAACAATAGAAGTGAGTATGTGTGAATTGTGTGTGTTTGTGTGTGTGTGTGTGTATGTATGTGTGATGTTTCAGGCAGTGCTCCATTATCTTCTTAAATTCTTAAAATGGCTAGAGTCATGCACCCCACCCCGTTTTGGGACTTTGGGCCTCTGTTAACTCATTGTTAAGTTGGAAGAAATCAACCCTTTCTTGCCATCTACTCAGAACACTGAATCGTGCTACCTGGTTGGAGGCTGCACAGTATGAGCTAAAGGGGGCACATTGAACACAATACATTAAAATGCCCCAAAGAATTAGCAACACAGTAGCAAATAAAGTTCTCAGCTAGGAGAAATTATGGAGCCAAGAGGAGAACAATGAGAATCCAAAACAAACCTTCTCCCACTGTAACCTTCTGGATTTCTACTCTAACTTGATCCATTCACTGTTCCATGAATTTGGAATTGTCAGTCATGTTGAGACAACACTTTCTTTTAAATTATGAACAGCATTGATCATGTCTCAGCTGGAGATGGTAACTTGGTTTTCTCAAACTCTCTTTTTAAACTGGCCTCATTCTTTGGCTGGTATCAGCTATTGCCCGAGATATGGCATTTTCAGATTTGCTGAGACACAGGGTAACTTATGAATTTCTTTATCCAGACCCTGTAAAGTGGAGTTAAGGCTGCACTTTTAGACTTTCTCTGCCCATGTGTTGCAAGTGCCTCTGAATTTAGACTCTCGTACATTTTTCCTCTCCTTTGATCATACTTAACATTGGTGTGCTTTCTTCTGCATGGATAGGTTGACTGTTATTTTCGGACAAGCTTTACTTCAGTTTCTTCATTATGCATTACTATAGCACCCAATTTTCATCCTGTGATCCTTTTAGTAAAAGTTAGTATGGAATAAGATGACATTAGAAGAACTACTTGTTTGTTATAACTATTAGTAATATCTCCAGTTATTCTTTCATGGTGGCAGATGAATCTTTGTTCAGAAGGGAGAAAGGCTCTTAAAAAGCAATAGACTATTTCTTTGAAAATATGCAAATCAATATGCAAATATAAACCACAGAACAATATCTCTAATTCTTATCTACGCAGAGAAGCTAAAATTACAGATTTGTATAATTTCACATCATGTAATAATGTGATAAGCACTGGATTGGGAATCCAAGTTTGACTGTCTGAGCCCACCAGCACTCTATGAGAGGGAGACTAGGCTTCATGCTCCCACAAAGATGCACAGCCTCAGAAACCCTATACAGGATCACTAATGAGTCACAACCAACTCCAAGGCACTTAACAACAACAACAATAGTAACATGATAGCAACTATATCAAAAGCAATATATGAAGTGGAATGATTTTGTCTCTACTCATGTGATCTTGGTCCATGATCTTGGAATGAGTTGTCTAGTTCTTATTCATTTTTCTACTTCTGGTCATCAGCTGGGTAAATTTAAGTTTAATGTTCATTGACTTCCTTATTAGTTGGAGATGAACTGGTGAAAAGCAGATGGGGCTAGAGAGATGCTAACTAAATGCACTAGCCAGCTCTAACACAACATATTGGTCAGGTGTCTATTAACGATTTTAACAGAAGAGTTACATTTGAGACTGCTTTCATTACTAACAGTTGGGATCCTCTTATAGACATTGTACCCTTGGAATATATTCTGCCAAAGGGGATGGCTTTAGAACTACTTCTTGTTAAGCACTGTGGAGTCTGTTCTGACTTACGGTGATGCTGTATAGGGTTTCCGAGGCGTGACTGGTGAGTTTGAACGGCCAACCTTGTAGTTCAAACTGACCTTATGGTCCACTGCTTATCCTATGGCCTTCCACCAGGACTCCATGAAACTACTTAGGCTTTCAAGAATTAAGGTGTATCTGTTCTTGGATTAACCAAATTCAGAAGTTGTTTCTTGGTTTTAGATCAAGGTGCCGTGACCTGCTAGGTACTATCTTGTCGTTGTTGTTAAGTGCTTCCAGTTGGTTCCAAGTCATAGTGACCCTGTACAGGGTTTCTGAGGAACAACTGGTGAGATCGCACCACCAACCTTTGCTTAACAGTCCAATGCTTAGCCTTTCTGTGCCAAACCAGGACTCCTTTAGAAAGGTGTTATTGTATATGAATCAAAGTCAATGATCTTTTTTTCTATAGAGCACTCTCTTTAAGTTAACAAGCTATTTAAAAGTAATACAAAGCAATTAAGTTGCAAATGAATCATATGTAAATTTATAGATAAGGAAACCAGGATGAATGTGATTAAACAAGTTTACATGGTCCCTTATGTTCTATGTGGCAACAACATAACATTCTCAAAACAGTATCATACTAAACAATGCTTTACACACACATGAAAGTAGCTGCATGATGTTCAAATTTGTGTTATCTTTCATAGTGTGATATAACCAGACATTCCGTTTTGAAACAAAACTACTCTCTTTTTCTTATTTAAAGTTAACTTTCTCATGTTATCATGGTATTTCACTTTTCTCCTGCTTACTTTCTAAAAAAATTTCTCTTACACTCTGAAATTACTAGGTTTACTCAAAATTACTTTTTTCTTCGGTAAAACACATCTAATAGTATCAGTTACTTAGAAAGCTTTTGCTTTTAAAGTTGTTATAAACACAAACACCTTTAATAAAATGAATCCACTTGATCAATTGTTTACAATATTCAGACTTTTTAACCCACAAGCACTCATTTGTCCTGCATCAAGAAGCAGTTACAAAAAGCAGTTTTATTTTATTGATTTATTCCAATAAGCAAGAATTGGGATTTTTCAGATTGCCTTACAAATAACAATAGCCACGTGCTTCCACTTGATACAGAAACAGAAATTTAGATACAACAAACTCGGAATAGAACGAAACAGAAACATTTGACCTAGCTGAGAATTCACGCTTATGAAATACTATGTAACAGACATAAGGGATCCCAGCTTTTTTCATACATTAAATCTTTGATTTTATCAAAACAATTGATATTGTGGCCACACAACATTTGGTGGAAACTTTATTTTATTTTTCCACATAAGATTCTATCTGAAAAAGTTTCAATCAAGATGCATTTGGGATGCTTGTCTGATTACCTATACTTAGCTTTCACACACAATTAAATTTAGGTCAAAGTTAGAAAAACAGAATAAAACGATGCCGTTCATGAGCTTTGACGATGAAAAATTTCACTGGAGCACATATTATCATTGTTTCTATCCCAGTGTGATGAACTGCAATGAAAGCCTAAACAAGAATGGAGTTCACTCTATTTGTCAGCTCATGCTGCAGCCAAACCTGGTAACATAGCATCCTGAACTTCTGTTTCCTCTGAGGCTGGAAGGAGCTTCTTGAAAGCACTTCTGTAGTTTTAGGTAAACTGCTGTCTGCTCTGTTGTGGTTAGAAAGCAGAGCTCCATCAGTTTGCATTCTTACTGCATGACAAAAACTTCTAGACACTTGGCTTTAATAGGCTAGCTAATCCTAGGAATTTACCCCCCAGGTCAATTTAGAGTTCCTGGGGCCCCTGATCTGAAACAAGAAGAGAAATGTTGGAGTCCTCCAAATAGAGTTTAGAATGAAAATCCCAATAGAAAAGACTCAAAGAGGATCACAAGTGTCAGAAAAGCCTCACAGTAGAAAATCAACTTCCTGGGTCAATTCTGTGGTGCCAGCCTGACCTCTGTCTCTGGACTGGCCCACCAGATCAGCTCCCCAGCCATTTTACAGGACTTTCAACCATCCATAGACCAGAGTTGGTCTTCCTCACAGAAATGATCATTGTTCTCAGACTTTCGTCATGGGACTTTCACCCCATTCTGTGATTGTCCTCATGGGACTTACTACCTGTTCTTGGAAGGGAACCCAGTGTCCCACTTGCTTTTACAGGGGCTTTATAGTTCTGGAGCTAACACTCGATGTATGTACTTACTTGGTCAGAGACATCTCTTTCTCAATCTGCTGTCCTCCTCCATCGCCAATCCATGAGAACCCAGGGAATCTAAGACTTTCTGATGCAGGAAGGGTGCACCATTTCTCTTTCCCTAGTGTTTCCAGGACCAGGCACCCTGGGCGGTTCTCCACATCTGGGTGCTTAAATTGTTAACTCTGAAACTTAGAATCAATGTCCTGATTGAGTCCAACACACAAACATGTCAGATAAACACAGAAAATGAAATTGATTAATTGTTAGGAAGCTGCCTCCTAAGACACCTATAATAAAAAGGGACGGTGTCTGCAAAAGTATCTTTCGCAAGCAATTTTTATACATGTAGATGGGTCACAATCTTATCACTCTAACATTCACAATAATTCATAAGGTGATTAGGTGTCCTGATAAATATATTCTCATTCTTAAAAAAAGGGTTAAGTCCCCTAGTACTTGTTTGTCTGAGGGTTTACTGTTTCAGAAGCCACACAAAGAGGGATTAAACCAAGGTGACTATTAATATTACAAACAAGGAGAAAAGAAGGGTGTGGCTAGTGAAGTCTCAGGCTGTGCTTGATTACTTTCTTAAGTTCTCAAAATGGCCAATTCATGCTCTCAGTGGTTATACTGCTTGCTAGCTATGTGATCTCGAGCAAGTTGCTTGACCTCTCTGAGCCTCAATCACCTTATTTGTTGACTGGGATAATTATCCCTACCCTGTAGTGTGGTTGTCAGTCTTAATCCAGAAGTAGTCTTGGCTGTGTGCCTACAGTTAAGTGTGCCCTCTCTGGTCTGTTTCATCACCTTTAATTCTCTCAGGTCTTTTCTCTCTCTGACTCCTGGGGATTTAAGGGGGGGGGGGTGGGGGGACTTGGTTGGACTTGAGCAGAGTTTTCCTGGTATATGATGAGAAATGAAAGGATGGTGGTGGCATCTGCCAGACACTGCCCTGACCTCCCCTCACAGACAGCTTCTGGGAGGCCCTGGGAGGAACCCTATAGCACATCCCCACGACTGAAGCACAAAAAGATGAATGCCCACCCTCCTCGTCTCTTTGCCTACTCCAACACGACGGGACATTTTGTGGTGAGACCTCTGCTTTCATTTCAGGGGGGCAGTTTCCAAGGTGGTGGCAGGAGGCAGTCAGTAGCAAGGGCAGGGGAAATAGTTCAGATGGCACTACTACAAAGAAGGAAGAAGGTGCCCTCTTCAGGCCGGAATTAGCTTAGCAACTTCCTCATATGGGTGGGGTGTGGGGATAGAGTAGGAACCCAGGGGAGGGGAGATGGCTTGCTGCTGCTCTTTCATTAAGCACTTTTTTTCCTCTCCAGATGGAAGAGGTTCCAGGAGACCTCATTCAGGAAGACCTGGCCACCGATGAGGTCATGCTCCTGGACACCTGGGACCAGGTAGGTAGAGGACAGAGGTGAGAACTCTGGACCTGAGGAAATGGGAACAGCTGGACTTTCAGCTCAAGGATCATTTGCCAGACCACTTAAGAGAGGCTGCACGAGTATGGCTGGAAAAGTCTCTCAGCTACTGAACATTTTAAGTTTTCATTTCCTCATCTGAAAAATGGGACAGATGGTGGCTACCTTGCATAATCCCAGAAGATGTGATTGAGGCAAAATCACTTTGAAATCTGCTAAGTACCACATGTGTAAATTAGCCTCTTCTTTAGTCCCAGGAATGATGAAAAAATGTGCCCACCCACTGTTGGCTTCTCCTCTGTCTATTCACTTCCCACCAGGATCTGCAACTTGCTCAGTTATATAGGGGCCCGTTTATCATTACTTGACCTTGTCCCTAGATGGGAGTGTGCACCTTACCCTTCAGTCTGTTGGTGAAGAAAGTAGAATTTGGCAGTATCCTATGCAGGTATCAACTATATCCTCTGGAGGTTTTGAGGTGCTGGGCTCTCAGCCTTGTCTCCTAGGAGGGGAACTCACGTAGGACTTGGCAAAGGAAGTGTCATCCATTCATTCCCCTAATATTAATTGGAGACCTGGTGTGGCACTGTAGGATAAGAGCTAGACTGTTAACTTCAAGGTTGGTGGTTCAAGCCCACCTTAGAAACACTATCCAGGGTTACTATGAGTCTGAATTGACTGCACAGTACTTAACAACTATAATATAAGTTAGCACCCGCTTTGTGCCAGGCCCAGTTCTAGGTGACGGAGAAAGTGCAGGACTTACATTCTCATAGAACTTGGAAGTCAATAACCCTCTCCATTCAAGTTGACTTCTCCCAGAGTTGTCAGGACTACAGTTAGTTAACTGGTCCCAAAGCATAAGACTTCCCTCCACCCTCAGAGCTGCCTCTTGGGATGCCCCGGTGAACAATCAGTGCCAACATGCTTATAGCTTGAACCATTCAACTGTTGTCATTGACTGATCCACTGGCTAATTTGTTTGCTCACCTGTTTATTCATCATCAGCAAACTTTAATTAAGTAGCACTGTCTACCTGGCAAATTGCTCAATGCTAGAAATCTTATGGTGAGCAAAAATAGACAAAATAGCTACCTTCGAGGGGCTTCCACGTAACAGGCACACATTAGTAAGTACATAAAAGCAAGAAAGTCTGACATTTTTGTCTAATACCATTTAATTCATCACATGCACTTTAAATACATAAAAATAGATGATACATAATAATCAGTTTCATAAATTTCTGTGACAAAGCTTGCAATAAGACCCAAGATGCTGATGGTGGTATTGACTTCAGTTTTAAAACCAATTCTCAGACCCATGTTCACCTAGACACACAGGGATGGCACCTAGTGGCCTCTCAATGCAAATTACTTGAATGAACAAATGAGTGAGCAAATGTTGGCCTTTCATGGTTTGAACAAATAAGAGACAAACTCAATGCCTGATGGCACGTGGCATTGGTAATGTCTGTGAGTGAAGCAGGTTGGGATGGGGAGACATGAAGGAGTAGTGTGGCCTCAGGAAAACTGAAACGTCCCATCTAAACAGGCAGCTAATTCTCAGGATCATCCAAGTGAGGATGAAGGCCCCGGGTTGTCAGATCCTTCTGTTTCATCAAGAAACGTTGAAAACAAGAGATTCTTATGTAATCATTTGGTAACTCACTTGTTTAAAAAGACATTGCAAGCCAACACTGGCTTGTGGGTGAGCAAACAAAACAGGTTTGTAAGTCACCAGTTTGCAGTTTGTTCTAATTGATCCCAGACATCTTCTGTGAAATCTGTCATTTGAGGGCTTCATCCAGTCCAGCACCTGGACCCCACCATTCTCCTTCCAGCAAATTGGGTCCCCTCATCTCATGCTCCATTTCTTTGTTTCTCGTCTCACCTCCAGGTGTTTGTCTGGGTTGGAAAGGATTCTCAAGAAGAGGAAAAGACGGAAGCCTTGGCATCTGGTGAGACCCCGAGTCTGTCTATGGGTCTGTTTCACGCCATGTGGTTGGAGCCACTTCCTGTAAAGTGCTGGGAGTCACATCTATGGGTTGGGAACTTCCTGATGTGTAGGAAGCCCCTCATAAGGCTGCCTGGGATGATGCAAGAACAGTTAGGATCCTTCAGAAAGCTGGAGAGCATAACAGCTGCCGGGAGTTCAGATGTTAGAATTCAGATCCCTGCTAAAGAATAGATCTGCTCTGGGAGCAGGGACTCCCAACATTAAGAGAAAAAATGACATATCTAAATTGGGTAAGAGCTATGAAAAGAGTGAACTTCAGCTGTGATCCCCGTCCCTTCCTGGATGGTAGAAAACCCCTAAGTGTCACTGCTAGTAAGGGTGTCCAGTGCAGGGGTGTGGCAGCTAATAGGAACATTAGGACCAAACACTGCATTTGGGAACCCATACCCTCTCCCTGGTGAGGGGGGCACTAAGAAACCTTGGATTTTCCTTTTCTTTCTCATTTGTCTGCAGCCAAGCAGTATATCGAGACGGACCCAGCTAATCGGGATAGGCAGACTCCCATCACGGTCGTGATGCAAGGCTTTGAGCCTCCCTCCTTTGTGGGCTGGTTCCTTGGCTGGGATGACAACTACTGGTCTATGGACCCCTTGTACAGGGTCATGGCTTAGCTGGGAGCCTGAGGAAGGGCAGGACCAACCCACATCACTGGTCAGTGCCTTTCAGAACTGTCCATTCCTCAAAGAGATCCTACAGCAGGCAGGACAACTAGAATGTGTGTGTTTGTTTTTTCACATTGGCCAAACACAGCTTTGCAAAAATTCAGGGCTCTTGCATATTATCTCAAATATCTGTACTTTGGAGAATTAATTCATTAAAAGCTTTTGAATTATTTTAGCTGAGTCTGCCTCAATTGTTTCTTCACTCAAATACCTCTACTCTCACCTAATAGTAATAAGTCACTTTTGCTCTACCACAATATGTCCCTGAGAATTCTGAGAATAACCAGAAATGCTTTGCATGGGCTTGTGAAGCTATAAATCAGCTACATTCACCCTGTGTTTTAATCCTGGTCCACAAGAAAATGATGCCAAGTAAGATGAAATCAAGACTTCAAATCCATCGTCCAAATTCAGTCATGTTTGATGAAGCAAACATGGGACAGACTGGAATTCGCAAAATGGGGTGCCTTATTTGATACCGAGAACATGAAAAATTACATGTCTAAAATCTGGAATGGGAGACTCATAGGAAGCTTATTGAGCCCATTAAGGAGTCTGAAGCAGGAAACTGGAGTATTGCCAAGACTGTGGAGAGCAACACACATTCAAAGCAGTGAGCTCAGCGGCTACCTATGGGTAGGGTGCCTTGTGCTGTTCAAGAGATTCCGTTGCTATATGAAACACACTCTGCCCTTAGTTTTTTTTTTTTTTTTTTAAAGAGGTCATGCGCAGCAGATTTGCCTAATGCAATACTTCGTTTGATTTCTTTTTCTTTTTTTGTTTTATTTATTATTTTTTTTTAATTTAAGGTTTTTATTGTGGATTGAGTGAAAGTTTACAGGGCATATCATCAGTTTTACATTCAACAAATCATACGCCTTGTTTCATTACAATGATTATAATCCCCTCCATGTACCATCAGTTAGCAGTAGTTCTATCCACGTTAGCTTTTTAAAAACAAACAAACAGACAAAAAACACTCAGGCATATATAATAATTTACATCTCCAAAGGGCACATTCTGTAAGTCTGCCTCCTGGCCACCAGCTCTTCGTCCCTCTCTTCTTAGTTCATGAATCTAGAGTCCTCAGCCCCTCCCCCTCTCCATGCCCCCATCTCTGCCTCCATCTCTGGCACTGCTGCTTCTCTGGAAAAGGTCCTGCATTCTGCTTGTGCACTTCTCTCTTGACGGTCCTAGGGTACTCTGTTTCTGGACTGTAAGATTAACCACTCCCCTGTTTTTGTTACAAAACTTCTACCTTTACAATTGTGAGAGTCGCAATTACTCATGATAACAATTATTCACTATTGAATCTTATGAATCTTGTTCCCATCTCTTTTCACCAGACCCATCTAGACAAGATGACAGTCTGCCCTTGGTTTTTAAAAGGGAGATTAAGTTTTTAGGAGGGGATCAGTCCATAATTTCCCTGTTCATTCTGGTTATTGTTCCAGGCACCCTCTTAATTGTGCTTCATCAGCCATTACAGAACCGGGAAGACCTAATTCAAAATCCTGGATGAAATATGCAAGGCTTTTAATAGGGAAAATGCTTGTATGAACCGAGATCTGAAGGGACCTGGATAAGGCTGAGAGAGTCACTAAGCAGAGATGCAAGTCTGACTCCAAGTGAAGGAGCTAAAGGAATTGGGGAAATTGTACTAGACTGTATTACAATCCAAAATGTTCAGGAAAGTTGTCGGGGAGTCTTTGAGCCAAAACCAAAGTGTTCTTCAGCAAAAGTCAAAGTCCAACAACAAAGGAGCAGGTGTGTTCCCCAGCTGTAGTCAGTCATCAGTGGGTGTGCCCTTGGAGCACAGGTGGGACGGATTTCAGAGCTAGCAGCTAAGGACCTGCTTACATTCATTCTCTGTTTAGAAAGTAGCTTCTGCACCCTGTAACATCTGCCTAGACTTTCTTCTCTTCTTCTAGTTTCCATGAGTTCATATCTGTTTCCCCAAAACTTAGTGGCTAAAGTCTCCCCTGCTGTCATTGTCTTCTCTCCAAGTTTACAACTTTAGGTTATTGAACAGGCACTTCCTCTGTGCCCCACGTGGTCACTTGGACTCTGAATCCCTGGTCATTCCCAAGTGTTGCCAAGTACCTCTTAGACATTTCCATACATTTCTGCTGCTATACATTTTCTTCATTGTTGTTGTTAAGTGCAGACTCAGTGATACTATAAAGCGTTTCCAAGGAGCAGCTGGTAAGTTTGAACTGATGACCTTATAGTTCAAACTGACCTTGCAGTCCAGTGTTTATCCTACAGTGCCACACTGGGATGGTCCAAATCATCCCAGGAACCTACAAGGAGTCAGGCCATATTCCCTTGCCTCTATCTTTCTGATCTCTTCTCACCTGGTACTCCCCATCTTGTTCCATGCCACCCAGCCCTTAGTCTCACCCAAGTCATGGAGTAAAAGCTCCTATGCAAATGACTATATAGGAGAACAAAAGTCAGCCATGATAACTTATATTGTGTGGGAAGGGAAGATATGTGTGTGTTTACACTGTTGTTTCCAAAGCTGCTGATCACCTGAATTACCTAGGGAGCTTTTTAAAAGTACAGCTTCCCCAGGGTCCCTACCTCCAGAGAGTCTGACTCATTGAGATGTGATGAAGGGGCACAGAGAAGGAATTTTCCAGATGAACTGTGCTGTAAGATGTGCATTCATGGTAGCCAGTGGGAGCAGCAAGTCAGAAGGCAGGAGGTATGAGGGAGAAGACCATGCTCCACAACTGACATCGGCCTAGGGTGGCTGGAGCAGAGGGAGGGGAGTGCAGGGCCTGGACTGTGAGAGGTAAGCAGGGTCGTTTCATGAAGGGCCGACCTTGAATGTCATACTAAGGAGTTAGACTTAATCCTCTAATGTTTGACCTTCTTGACCTCAGAAGACTGCTTTCAGAAGCAAAGCAATCAGCTTGACAAATGCAGAGACCTGGAACATAAGCAGCATTTACCAGACAGAGCTTCTAGGGCCTTGCTAGAAGAGGTCTAGTCAAAGCAAGTTCACTTCCTGGAAACCAGTGGGAGGTAGACTTGCAAGCGGACCTGCCCATGAGTTTTTCATTTCAGTTTACACTGGTCTGAGAAGGTGTAGCCGCAACAAAAAGAAATTTCATAGAGCAACTAAATTGCCTCTTATTTTTCTCTAAAACAAAAAATAGCTAATCAGGAACAGTACCACTTTAGCCACATATTTTCTTTCCCCAACCATTTTAAAAGCAGTCGACTGCAAGGTTGGTTTGATCCGCAGGGTCTGTGGTTCAAACTTACCAGCTGCTACTTGGAGACCCTATACAAGGTCACTATGAGTCAGAATAGACTCGATGGTACTTAATAACAGTAACATCCATCTTAAAGAGAATTTCATTTCCTGGAATGGAGAAATCATTATAAAATGTCAGGACAGGTGCCAAATAGATTAGCCTGGCCTTGGACCTGCTTCGGATCGTGGACAGTTTCATTCCATTCAACAGATATTTATTGTGTACTTAGGTTGTGTCAAGCAGGATGAAATCAATAGAGATATACTTTTAAAAGATCACTATAAGCCTTACTAGTTGCAAAGTGTAATTGTACCTCATAGTAGGTAACAAAATGTAATTGGTAAACTCTGGACTTTGTAGCTTTTTAAAAAGTTGCCAAGAAAGGGAAGAGACCAAGATGTCCTTAAATAAGTGAATAGATAAATAAACTGTAGTACATTCAGATACTGGAGTGTTGTGGTTAAGTGCCACGGAGTTAGTTCTGAATCATGGAGACCCTGCAAAGGATTTCCAAGGCTTTAAATCTTAACGGGATCAGAAAGTTTCATCTTTCTCCCACGGAGTGGTGGGTGGATTCACACCGCTGACCTTGTGTTACACAACCCACTGTGTCACCAGGGCGCATGTCATTTATAGCTCTGAGAAAATCCATCATTAGCAATCTGAGCAGCATATATCATAGTACTGTTTTTTAAATTGTGAACTGAGTGATAGTTTACATGGGAGAACATCAGCTTTAAACCATCGTTTCATTGCAATGATTACCATCTCCTTTGTGCATCATTATTCAACAGTATTTGCTTCCATTCCCTCTGTTTTTGTTTTCTTGGGGGTGTTGGTGGTGAGATGTACACAAAAACAGTCAGGAATATATAATAATTTAAACCACCAAAGGGCACATTCTGCAAGTCTGCCTCCTGGCCACCAGCGCTCAGTCCCTCTTTTTCCATGAATCTAGAGTCCTCAGCTGCTCCCTCTTACCATGTCCCCATCTCTGCCTCCATCTGTGGTGTCCTGGCTTCTCTGGATAAGGTCCCGCATTCTGCGTGTGCTCTTCTCCCTTGATGGTCCTAAGGTCCTCTGTTTCTGGACTGTAAAATTAACTACTCCCCCATTTTTGTTACAAAACTTCTACCTTTACAATTGTGACAGTTGCAATTAGTCATATCATAGTACTTTAAATATTAATACCATAACTCAAATGCATCCAAGAGGATTATTCTGCAGAGCACATACGAAGTAGCCCTTGGGCACTTAGAGCTCTTCAATAGGGAAAGGAGTTATTGAAGTGCAGTTGTAGTAAGAATTGGAGGTTTATTGATTTATGAAATATACTGTGATCCTATGTGGTGCTGTAGGTTAATGAGCTGGACTGCAAGGTAAGTTTGAACCAATAAGTTGGCAGTTCAAGCTCACCAGCCACTCCTTGGAAACCCTATACAGAGTTGCTATGAGTCAGAACTGACTCAGTGACACTTAACAGCAACAACAATTTTATCCTCAGGCTGGTGTGATCCAGGGACAAAAATTCAGCGTTTAAATCAAGAAATCCTGATGTGGTGCTGTGGGTTAATGCACTGGACTGCAAAGTTGGTTTGAACCACAAGCTTGGTGGTTCAAGCTCATCAGCCGCTTCTCAGAAACCACATACAGGATCGCTATGAGTTGGAACAATCAACAACAGAAAATGATGAAGAAAGATTCCTTTTCAGGTTAAAAAAATCCAAGGGATAAAGTGATGTGTTGTTGCTACTGCTGTTAGGTGTAGTGGAATTTTCAACTCATGACCAAGCAGAACTTCCCCATAGAGTTTTCTGGGCTGTAATCTTCGTGAAGTCCTGGTATGGTGCTGCAAGTTAATGCGCTAGACTGCGAGGTCAGTGGTTCAAGCTCACCAGCTGCTCCTTGGAAACCCTGTACAGGGTCACTATTGCCTGAACCAACTCAATAGCACTTAACATGATCGATAGCACTGATGAATATGTTCCCCTCTGGTGCTATGATAAACTTTATTGGCCTATTTTAAAGGGTCTCAGCCTAATGTTGTGGTAACAAACACCCCCTTTACTCTCTTCACTTGTACTGAATTTTGGCCTAGATCATATGACTCAAAGCTAAAGTTAGGGCCCGCTTTGGTGAGGATGCAAAGTTCTAACAGTCCAATGAGCTTTGACAGTTTTGAAAATGTTGTGAAATACACGTAAAATGATTAACATGGCAGTGGTGGCAACCAGTGTTCACACAAAGATACGTTAAGACACCTTAGAAATCATTGGCATCAGATAAATTTGGGTTTGAATCCCAGCTCTACTCTTTACCAACCATGTGACTTTGAGCAAGTTTTAACTTTTGAGCCGTGGTGTCATATTCTGTAAAATGAGGATGATAACACATCCATCTCATCAAGTTGTTGTAAGGATGAAGTGCTTCAATGGATAAACAAGTACTTGAGCATCAGGTTAGGAGTCCCACAAATGGTAACCATTAGTTCAGGATGGTTCTTCAAAAGTTGAATGTTGCTGGTAACACTTGTTGGTTTTATGTCATTGATTTCTCTACTTAGAAGTAGAGGGTTGTTGTTGTTGTGTGCCATCGAGTCAGTTCCAACTCATAGTGACTTTGTTTGTCCCAATAAAGGGTAAGCCATTGTTATTAGATGAGCAACATCAAGAAGGGAGTTACTCTCCTCTCTGGAGGAAGTGAAGCCAGCCAAACCTTCAGGGGGGTCTATGGATTTCAGATTTCCCTAGGAAAATGCATAGGCAGATGCATATCAGATGGGCAGTTGCAGCCTCTCCTCTTCCTCTGGCCACTGAGAGCACAAGAAGGACCAGAGAGCCACACCAGGACTGGAGGACAATTATGTGCCACTTCTGAAAGATGGAATCCACACACACTAAATGTAAACAGGAACAGATTCTCACCCAGAGAATATCAGTAAAAGCACATACTTTATTATTTTATGTATGTCATTGGAAAGGGAGGCCACATGGAAAAAACACTTGCACCCACATTCTCATCCTAGAGCTCACTCTATACTTCCTTCCTTCCAAGCAATTAATTCCAACCTACTGAGCTGTGGATTCACAAGGCAAGAAGACAAAGGTGGTTTGGTATTTGGAGATTCAGAAGTTCAAGGAACCAAAAGCATTGTTACTCTATAGCTGAGAAGAGATTTTCAACCAGAATATAGGGCCATTTCCTGGTCCTCAGTAGTTAAGGCAAGGCACACCTCACAAATCAGAGAAAACCATCACTTAAAGTTTAAAATAGAAATACAACTTGAGTTCTAAGTCAAAATGTTCCATATACTTTAAATAAAATCAGTTAGGGATACATGAAGAGAGGGTGGTTCAAGGCTTTCTACACTAAACTTACATGGGGTGTGGAGGAGACACACAGGCTGGGGATGTCAGAGACCGATCCAGCAAAGGAGAGATGGGGAGGTTGGCTGGGTAAGGAAGTTACTATCCTGAGGCGTCTCTCGGCAAATGCACAACCTCTAAGAGGATGTGTTACAAATATCACCCTAGTCAGCCTTCTGGACTAGTAGGAAGAATGTCAGGTAGCTCAGATTCACAGGCATTTGCAAAATATTATGTGCTTCCTTATACTAAGGACCAAGAAACTGTAAGGCAGAGAAGTTAAGTACTCCTTCAGTATCAACATATATGACAGAAAAGACTCCCAGGCAAAGAGATTGGGTTTTGAAAATGAAAATCTATAAATCTACATAGATATCCTGTTGGATAGTACCTACCCAAGTTAATCTGATATTATGTATCCAATAGGTTATGAATTCTTGATTATTTAATGATTCAGTTGGTAATCATGATCTTTTATAATGTGCAATAGTTAATAGCAGGCAGACAGTAAAATATAATGGTTTACTGAAGATATTATGAAGTATATTAGTTCTTATGCTTTCAAATGGGCATATAAACAATTGCTTATAAAAATTTGAGAAAGTTTTATTTTAAAAAATCAAAAACCTGATATATGAAAATAGGCAAGGGTAAGAAACAAGTACTTTGGGGACAAAATATTTACCTGGTGTGACAGACCATAGTGAAATCATTTTACTCAAAAAAGTTATGGAATCAAATAATAAGAAACATACATATATTATTTTTTAAAGGGACTTTTAAAAAGGACTCTTTTTTTAAGGTTAAAAGGCTTTGAAAAGTTAAGGTAAAATTTTTATAAATCTTAACCAGAAAATGCCTACCCTTAAGTGAGGATTATTTTAAAACACGATTTCAGTTTAAAAAGTAAACAGACATTTAGGACTTTTCTGTCAATGAAGGTTTCGTGGAAGTAAGGCACACATGCGGCCCAGAGAAGCTGGCTATGGCAGAAGGTGATCACTTTCTGCAGAGCATCTATGCAGCCTGGGGGCATCAGGTGGTGTTTATAGCCTGTGTTCCTGCCATTGGCCTGGATGCTGGTAGAGGGCGCAGAATGGCTCAATGCAATGCAAGCCAAAAGAAGAGGGATTTGATCTACTACTTAATGAACTAAAATTTGAGAATTTTTCAATATTTTGAAGAGTAAGAGATGTCTTATATTAGCCATCATGCTATTTCTCTCTCAGTATGTTTTGCAAGCTAAAAATTCTTTCATCTGTTTTTATGATCACTACACATTCTAGAACATCTAGAACATCAACATCTGTAAAAAGGAAAGGGAGGGAGAAAATTCAAGTTTCCCTGCCCTCGTCTCTTTTAGGTTAAAGGCAAATTTGGTCCCCTACTTCATCCTTTGCAGGGGAAAGCTCATCTCTGCCTTGGGCTCTGCTGTGGCTCAGTGTTTTGCTCCCACGATGCCTTGCAGCATATCTATGGGCAGAGGGAAGACAATGGTTGAGTTTTTCTCAGCAGCAATGGTGGTCAGTGTCTGAAGGTACCGGAGCTGAAGGGCTGCCGGAGATTCAGTGATGACTATAGAGGCTTCTTTCAGAGCTCTAGATGCATTCATTTCTCCCTCAGCAGCAATGACCTATGGGACAGTGGAAAAGAGAAGTGAAATTGGAGAAAGTCGCATGGTGCTGATGCAGTGCAGCAGTCTTTAAACGGGAATATGGAGTCCTGGTGTGGTGCTATGGGTTAATGCGCTGGACTGCAAAGTCAGTTTGAACAGCAAAGTTGGCAGTTCAAGCTGACCAGTCACTCCTTGGAAACCCTATACAGCCACTATGGATTGGAACCAACGTGATGGCACTTAACAACAACGTGTACACCTCAGGTGGTCCTCAGTTTCCTTCTGTTTTTTTTTTCTACATATGGTTTGCTTGAGTATGTGCCTGAACTCCAGACACAGTCTTTTCCTATGGCCCTTCTCCCATATGCCATGGTACCCAACAGAGGAGAATTAAAAATAGGTGCTGAGGAAGTGAATGGCACTAACCACCGGACTCACATCCTTTTGAAGTCCGTTCTTTGATTTCAAAGAAAGGCAAAAGGAACTTATTCAACTGAAAGCTGACAGATCTTTAAAAACAGTTGCTAATGAACGATCACTGTATGATTTTTTTTTTTTAGCATATGAATTCAGAATGTTAAAAATTGCATAATATTACTTTAACCAAAACTTCCATTTCCATCTATTTATTTATGGAGATGAGGTTTCTTAGTCCTTATATATAAACAAGGGAAAACCAGGAAAGAATTAGATTTTGAATCCTGTCTCATTCTAGCAATCTAAATACATGAGTTAGTTCCTCATTCCTCTCATTAAGAGAAGCATTTTTGATAAAATTATATTTGATTTAGAAGAAATACTGAAGTATTTATGAATCAAATGAAACAAAACAGATTGCCATTGAGTTGACTGCTCCTCGTTATGACCCTACAGAACTTAGGCAGAACTGGCTCATGGGGTTTCCAAGGCTGTGACCTTTACAGAAGTAGACTGCCACATCTGCCTCCCATGGAGTAGCTGGTGGATTCGAACCCTGATCTTTTAGTTAGCAGTCGAATGCTTAATCATTGCACTACCTGGGCTTTTTATTTATAGTCATAGGAAATTTTAGAAAATTTAACTCATATATGCAACATCTTATACATTAGGACAAAAAAGTAATTAATAAAATATATTAGATGAAATTTCTGTTAAAAAAGACTTAGTTCATACATTTTAAAATAGATCATTAAATCATGGTTACTTAGATTTCACTGGATACATTTAAAAGAATGATGCCAGTGGCTTTATTTAAAATGTCAATATTTCTGAACTCACCACCAAGACTCAACTTTCAGTCAAACAATAGACAGGCCTAAAGGGTGTACAATAACATGGGAAGATACTTACTCCTTAGAACAACCAAGCATATGAAATCAAAAGGCATTTGCCCTGGAATAAATGCTGACAGGAATGATTAGGGAAAGAAGGATGAATGAGAGCAATGAAGGCAGGAAGGAAGTGGAAGCATGCTGTTACACTGCGAGGACAAAAAACAATGTCATAAAGCACAATGTGTATGAATTGTTGAATGGAAACCAATTTGCTCCATAAACTTTTACTACAATCACAATAAAAGGTTAAAAAAGAAATACTTAAAAAGTAATCAAAGTCTGTCTTCTGCCTATAACTGATTGGAATACCTAAAATGGGGTTACAATGTTCCCATTGAAGGAGGCTTCCTGTGGAGCCTCTGCATTACATATGACCATAGGGGGAATCTTGAACCCCATCCAGAATCTTCTGAGGTGGGAAATTTCCACTTGAAAGGACAAGCAGACCAGCCTGGAGCGACTAGAAGAACAGAATATACTTCTTGAAATAAAGACCAATAGGAAAAATACAAAACAACTAGAAGACCAAGCAGGTTGCTCGCCCATGATACATCAAGGCAAGTACAAGTGGTCAGGTCCCCTCAGTACAAAGCCCCTTCCAACACTAAGACTCAATGGGAATACACGAGCAGACATGTGCTCTGACTGGTGACCACATTTGTCACCGATAAGGGGAAGTGATGGAAAAACAGCAGTGAAACTGTGAGCTAAGCCCTACAACAGTCAACAGACTCCTGTGAACCCGGGTGGAGACCTGGTTGGCCAGCAATGTGGCAAGACCTGGGGACACCTAGGCCCAGAGTCAGTGACATAGCCACAGAGGACTAAGAGTGGAGAGTGAAGCGTCCAGCAGATAAGAAGTGAGGAGAGATGCACAAAAACACCCACATTTGCAGCTAATACCCACTTGACCTGGCTTCTATGGCTGGAATCAGAATTCAACTAGAAGAAGAAAGAAGAGGAAAAAAAAGAGTAATCTAATACAATTTGATGAACTTGACCTACACCTATGGATGCAGTAGCTCAAAAGAGGGAACAAATCTTTACAGTGAGGATCATTCCCACCCCCTCGATACAAGGGTAGAGAGGGATAGGCAACTTTTGGACATTGGCTACCCAAAATGGGGGGACTGCGAAGGCAAGAGGTAACTGGCTTACAAGCTTTCAAAAGGGAGCCTAGATCCAGAGGGAATGGAGGAAGGTAGAATCTCCATGGAATAGTATCCAAACTGTCTGGGCAGGGCTGACGAAAGGAGATAGGAATGACTCTAAAGTGGCACAATAGTGAATAATTGCTATCAGGACTGACTGTGAGGGTTGGAAAAGTAAAGGTAGACATTTTGTAGCAAAAGGAGGAGAGTGGTTGACTTTGCAGTTTAGGAGCAGAGGTTCCTGGGACCAACAAGGGAGAAGAGTGGAATGCGGGAGCCTACCCAGAGAAGCATTGATTCCAGAGATGGAGGCAGAGATGATGACGTGGAGAGATGGAACAGCTGGGGACTCTAGACCCAGAGAGGGAGAGGGGCTGTGTGCTGATGACCAGGGGGAAGGCTTGCAGGTTGGTTGGTTGATGATGCCTGTAGGGGATTGTAACCATGGCAATGAAATGATATACAATAGGATGAATGTAAAGTTAATGTTCTCCCATGTAAAATATCACATAATTCACAATAAAACAGTTTTAAAAAAATGATGAAAAAATTTATATCTTAACTTTTTTCTATATTCTTCTAGGGGGTTACATGGGCAAAAAAAGTTTGAAGATCACTGGAGTGGTAGAGAGCAGGAGCTTTGGAATTACAAGCTCTTACATTCAAACCCGAATTCTAACACTTACTAGCTGAATGTTCCTAAAAGAGCTTGTTTAATATCTCTGAGCTTCAGTTTCTCATACATGCAATGAAACAATTGCTTATAGGACCATTGTGAGGAAGGCAGAGATATATTAAATGTTAAAACTATACATGGAGGTGACTATATAGATATATGGAACGCTGGTGTTGCTCTGTGGGATAAAGCACTAGACCACAAACTCAACAGCCAGTTTTGGAAATGCAAAACATGGCTTCTATGAGTAGGAACAGATTTGACGGCACTTAATAACAAAAACAATATATAGATATGGAGTCCTGGTGTGGTGCTGTAGGATAAGCACTAGTGTAGTGGTTACGAATCGGGCTGCGAACCTCAAGGTCAGCAGTTCGAAACTACCAGCTGCTCCGTGGGAGAAAGATGAGACTTTCTGCTCCCGTAAAGATTTACAGCCTCGGAAACTCTGTACAGGCTTGCTATGGGTCAGAACTGACTCAACGGTACTTAACAACAACAACTACAACTTTGCGATTCGTAACCACTACGCTACGCTACCAGAGCTCCTTAGATATAGGTATAGCTACAGATATATATTGTGCTCCTTAAAGGCCAAGATGGCCAAACTTTGTCCCTCATATTCTGGACATTTTCACTGGAGGGTCCAGTCACTGGAGAAGGATATCACGTTTGGTAAGGTGGAGGGTCAGAGGAAGACCCCCAACGAGATGGACTGGCCAAGTGGCAGCATCGATGGACTCAAGCGTGGCAACGGTAGTGAGGTTGGCTCAGGGTCGGGCAGTGTTTTTGTTCTGCTGTGCATAAGGTTGCTATGGGTCAGTACCAACTTGATGGCACCTAACAACAACAACAACAACAGATATATACAGGAATAGACTCCTGGTGCAGTACTGAAGCAATTTAACAGCACTTACCAATAAACAACATTGACTACAGGAATGGTGCATGACAAGTCAACACCTGATGTCTGAATCCAATTTAATGCAGAAAAGGTTCAGAAGCAGTTTTGGTATGTATAGTGTCACCATGATAAAAGACCAATGATCAAATTTAGAAGCTAAATCAAGGCAGTTACTTTTAATTAATCCTAGGAGAAGAAAAGGTACAAAGATACCATTATCATCATATTAAAAGCAGTTTCACTAGACTGTCCTCAATGGATCTTAAAGTGTTAACGGTTCATTCACTTATGTGAATAAACACTGGACTGCTAACCTTATGGTTGGTAGTTCAAACCCCCCATCTGCTCCTTGAAAACCTTATGCAGGGTCACTATAAGTTGGAATCACATCAATGGCACTTAACAACAACCTACAGGAAAATCTGGGGACCTTCTAGGTGTCACGTTCTGTGTAAGAGATGGGGATAGCATGTGGGATCCCTAGCCTGAAAGAACTCCTGACCACGAAGAGAAGACATGGAAATAAACAATTCTGTTCCAGTATAATAAATAAGATAATAGATACAAGTGGCCAGTACTTAGCATGGAAGGGAAAGTAATTTTTGGCAAGGTTGAGGTGAGGAGGTTAAGATTAAAGGTTGAAAGGTTTACTATTTGAACAAAGAAGAAGAAAAACATTCCAGGTAAAACACATGAAAAATGCTTGGAGTATAATAAACAACTGGTATATTCTAGAAAACTGCAAGCAGATCAATACTGTGAGAGGAAGAAGGGCAAAGTGGGAATACAAGCAGGGGCTGGGCCCAAAGAGCTATGAAGGCCAGGTTGTTTGGTCTTTGTGTGGACCATGGGAAGCCACTGAACGATTTTAGTCAATAAGTAACTGCATCTGATCTAGTTTCAGAAAATCCTCTGATGACTGTTTAAGGATAGATCCGAAGATAAGCGATTGAAAGTAGCTACTGGAACTGCTCCAGAGAGGTGGGCAGGAGTCATGATAGTAGGATTTGGGCGCTCTTCTAGAAGGAGAATCCGCAGAAGTCGGAGGACAGGAGAATAGAGGCTGAACCCCAGAGCTTTCTAGGTTTAGGTTGCACACTTAGTGCCATTAACTGAGATAAGGGATATAGGACATGGAAGTTACTAAGAAAAAGGGATCAGTTTAGAGGATAAAAACCTGAATTTATCTAGACAAGTCATTATGTACCACCTAGGTCTGAGAAGAGGAAAGGTTCAAAGAGAACCATGTAACTAGTCCAAGGCATGTACTGTAGAGTAGGCAGAAATAAATGCTTGCCACAAGAACAATGTTGTTGTTAGGTGCCATCAAGTCAGTTCCAACAGATAGTGACCCTGTATAGGAATTCTGAGGAGCAGCTAATGGGTTTGAACTGTTGACCTTGTGGTCTGCAGTCCAGTGCTAATCCTAAAGATCCACAAAGGAGTCCAGGTTTTGGCTTTTTTCCATGTCATCTCAGATGTCTAGTTAGGCACTTTTTTTATTTGGTCATGGACCAAGTACCCAGATAGCTCATCTCTCCCTACTAATCAATACACAAGCTCTTGAATAGGAAGACAGACCCGCCAGCTGGGTAACATGTTTTCTTACCAGAAAAAGCTTCTCTGAACCAGCTGCCAAAGATGTGAAAACACCACCATTGGCTTTGTCTAAATATAGACCAAGTAAGTCTATTCCATTGATAGACTCTTAGAAAGCAAAGCAAGCTATTTGTGGGTGTGCAGGGATTTTGCCAAATGTCTAGAAATCCCGTGTCAATCAACACTGCTTGTGTTTATAGACCTTCATCTTTAATCAGGTATTTTCATGTATGTGAGACTGTATTCACATCAGCCCCTCTCCTTCTGCAGACTGTATGCTCTGGTCAGAGAGAAGAGCAAAGAAAGGTGAGCTTTGCTATTTTTTTGTTTTTTTTGCATTATGCCTGCTCAGTGAATGGAAGACTACGTCTAGAACTATGAATCTGAAATCATGTGGTTATGTGCTGTGAAGTCGGTTCTCACTTACAGAGACCATGCATAGGGTGTCTGAGGCTGTAAATCTTTATGGGAGTGGAAAGCCTCATCTTTCTCCTGCAAAGCGCAGAGCCTAGTGGCTGGTAGATTTGAACTGCTGACCTTGTGGTTAGCAGCTCAGCTACACTACCAGAGCTCGTTTTGAAAGCATGTACATAGTTTTCTGAGATACGAAAAGGAAATAAGGGGAAATGCAAAATGCAAAAGACCTTACACTTTAAGACATTAAGGGCTGGTCTATAAAAAGGAACTCTGGTAGCGTAGTGGTTACGAATCGGGCTGCGAACCTTAAGGCCAACAGTTCGAAACTACCAGGCGCTCCGCGGGAGAAAGATGAGGCGTTCTGCACCCGTAAAGATTTACAGCCTCGGAAACCCTGTACAGGGTCGCTATGGGTCGGAACCGACTCGACGGCACTAAACAACAACAACATAAAAACGTTAAATAGAGGCTAAGTGAGCTTGCTTGGGAGAATCTGTCTTCTTTTGTGAAGGGCTTCTTTCAATCCGCATTATGTCTGTGAGCATTTTATGTAGACTGTTCATTCTCCTTGCTGAATAATATTCCTGTATGGGAATTTATCCCTTCAGCTAATGATGGACATTTGAGTAGTTTCCAATTTGTAGCAATAATAAAGTACTCCTATGGACTCGACGGCACTTAACAACAACAAATGAACTTTCTATAGGCCTTTTTATTGTTGTTGAAACTTTTTATTGTGAATTTAGTGATGGTTTAGAGAGAAGATCATCAGTTGTACAGTCAACAAATCCCATGCTTTGTTTGATCTCAGTAGTTGCAATCCCCTCCATGCAAAACCAGTTATCCCATTTCCTCCATGTGGTTCCTACTTTCCTTCTGCCCTTTATCAATTCCCTTCTCAACTTTGTCCTTGGGTAAATGTTGCCCTGTTGACCTTGAGTGGTTGACCATGCCATGGTGAGTACATCTTACTAGTGTTGTTGTCTCTTTATATATAACCATCTAATGCTTGTCTGAAAATTGGGCCACGAGGGTGAGTTCCGCTTCAGACCTGAAGGGTAGTCAAGGGCCACAGTCTCAGGTTCCTTTAGTCTCCTTTTGACCAGTTTATGTTGTTAAGTGCTGTCTAGTCATTTCAGACTCATATAGACCCCATAGAGGGTTTCCAAAGCTTTAATATTCACAGGAGAAGAAAGCCTTATCTTTTTCCCACGTTCTGACCAGTAAGCCCAGTATTTTTTTTTTTTTTTTTTATAATTTTGACTTTTGTTCTTCATTTTCTTCCAGTCCATCTGGGATCTTCTAATGTGATTCCCTTCAGAGCAGTTAGAAATGGTAGCTAGAGACTATCTAATTCTTCTGCTTTCAGAGTTGTGGAGACTGATGTTCACTTTCCATCAGTCCACTGTACTAATTGATTGCAAGTATCTTCAAGTTCCATCAGCCTTCTTTCTTCCACACATGGAGAGACCAATAGCTGCACCTTAGATGGCCACTCAGGACCTTTTAAGATCTACATTGCTACTCACCAAAGTAGGACATAGAACATTGTCTTTGTGGACTATGTTATGCCAACAGATCATGGTGTCCCCTGAGACTATGGTCCTGAGCCTCATAAGATGTTTGATAATATCTAAGAAGTTTTCATTATTTTATCCTATGTTTGTTCTAGTGTAGTGCTGTAAGATAAGCACTGGACTGATAGCCAAAAGGTTGGTAGTTTAAACATACCATCCACTCCTTGGAAGCCACCAGAAACATCTTGAAATCCACTCGACAGCATTTAAACAACAACATGCTCTACCACACTTACAAGTGTGTTTGCAGAAACAGCAAATACACATGTACAAATGTCCTCTGTCAAATCCTTCTATGTTTGTGGGTTTGCTCCCACTGTCTCTCCCATATCTGGTTAGCCTGTTCATCTATCTATGTGTTTATCCACAGAACATTGTTGTACCATGTTGTAGCATGTGCCTTTTGATGAACATAGGAGTGCATTTCTGTTAGATACATTTTTAGGAGTGAAGCTGCTAGCTCATGTAGTTCATATATGTTCATTATATTCAGTTTTAGTATATATCACCAGTTTTCCAAAGTGGTTGTACCAAGTTATACTCCCACTAGCAGAGTCAGAGAGTTCTAGTTTCTCCATCAACCACAATTGATCATTTTCTATTTGTTTGCTTTTATAAATAGATTTATTATTTATGTATTGTATGTAGTAGATATGTCTTACCACCTGATGGAGGTCTAGTGCAGCATTGGATTGTAATCTGAATTTGCATTTCCCTGATGGTTAATGAACTTGAGATTTTTTCTCTGAACTCTCTTAATTTATAGACTTTCCTACTCTATCTCTTTTCCTTTACTTGTTGAAAAAACTGTAACTCCTATTTTTAATGAAACTTGAATATAAGCTTTATGGTTGTTATTAGATTACTGTATTTTCTAGAAGGCCTAAGCTTTTTGTGGTTCTATGCATTAACCTTCATCTTAAAGAAAAAACAGCCGCTGCTGTGGTCAATGGAACTTTTTCTGTACTATCCCTGAAATCCCATCCAAGGAGGAGTATGGAAATTCAGAATTCCAATAGTTGTCCCTTATCATTTTAAATTTGTTTCAATGAAAAATAGGAACCTTCTTTCCAAGGTTATGAAAATTTTTGTGAAAGAGGCTCAAGTCATCCTGGGAAGTCCCAGAGAAGACAGTGTGGAGCAGAGAGGAGTTGTAATTTCCATGGCCACTAATTAATTGATGATGTGACCTTGAGGAAACCACTTAATTTTTCTAAGCTTAAACTTTACATCTGAATAGCAGGATTGCAAGCAAGTTTCATTTTGAGGCCCAATTCCAAACGCTGTCATTGATAATAGGACTGCTGTAAGAGGGTTCTGAGGCCAAGTCTAAGCTCAGTGGGAAAGAGAGCTGTGATAATTATTGGCATGGGAGTAGGAGGGCAGAGTGGCAGCATCTGGGATACTACTTGTCACTTTAGGAAGATACTCTCTAAGCATCCTCCTGGCTCTGATATTCTATATAGTCTATATATGGTTGTTGTTGTTGTCAGGTGCCATCGAGTCAGAACCGACTCATAGTGACCCCATGCACAGCAGAACGAAACAATGTCCGATCCTGGGCCAACCTCACTACCACTGCCACACTTGATGCCATCAATGATGCCACCTGGCTGATCCATCTCGTTGAGGGTCTTCCTCTCTTTCTCTGACCCTCCATCTTACCCAGCATGACATCCTTCTCTAGCGACTGTTCCCTCCTGACAATATGGTAAATTCTATTATTTAATATGGGTTGGAAATACAGCTTTTGGTTAATTATATATTCTTAGTAAAAGCAATCCTAATTTAAAAAATAATGAGATTATAGTAAGGCATATTGAATTATATTATCATAATTATAGTTTAATTTTTAAAATATGATGGTATTGGTTTTGAAAGAAGACACTTAAGAGTTTTCAGTATCATCCAGCCATCATCACAAACATCAATTACCATATTAGGTAAACCTAAAAATTATTGTTAATAGAAAATTCTGGAGACAGTGTGGTGCTGTAGGATATGCACTGGACTGCTAACCAAAAGGTCAGTGGTTCAAACCCACCAGTTGCTTTTTGGAAACCCTATACAGGGTCAATATGAGTCAGAACCAACTGGACATTTAATCACAACAACAAATAATGATGACCAATCTGTGGCTTAATGATGGTGGAACAGAACATTCAGTTAGCACTACCCACTACTGTTTTCTAACAATAATAACAAAAACAAGAAATTGATATGCTCCTGTATTTGAGGAGATGTGTCAAGTCTCTGGTTACTCCTTCTTTGAGAACCCCCATTCACAGGCATGACTCTATGGAACCCTAGCAGTATCTGACTTTGCCCTTTGAACAAAGCTGGGCCAAAGAAGAGCTCTCTTCGGTGAATTTGTGTCCTCTAGTGTTCAACTAAGAAGCTCTGGTAGCATAGTGGTTATGAATCGGGCTGTGAACCTCAAGGTCAGCAGTTCGAAACTATCAGCTATTCCGCAGAAGAAAGATGAGGCTTTCTGCTCCCATAAAGATTTACAGCCTCGGAAACCCTGTACAGGGTCGCTATGGGTCAGGACCGACTCCAAGGCACACAACCACCAACCACCAATGTTCAACTGGGAAGACATGTAAAACAGGAGTGTGACTTTCTTCACCATGAGCTGTCTAGAGTGCGTTGAGGCCCAGGGAATGGGATAATTAGCTCCCTTGAGTCTTGACAAATTTCTGGTTCCTGGCTCCTATTCAGATGAGGTCTGATTCTACACGCTACCCTTGGGTTTGGTGGGCTGTTCCTGTATCCTGATGTATTATCATTTCAGTAGAGTCTCTTTGTAAAGTTGTTGCTGTTGTTAAGTGTCTTCAAGTTAGTTCCCACTCACTGTATAGCAACCCTGTATAGAGTTTCCAAGGAACAGCAGGTGGGTTTGAACTGCAGACGTTGTAGTTTGCAGTCCAGTGCTGATCCTACAGTGAGACACCAGAAGTCCTTCATAAAGTTAGGATAACAAATATTGCCTCAGTAAAGAGGTTATATCGCCTATGCAGGGTTAGGGCACAGACAAGGATTATGATGAAAAGAAAGACAATAAAAGGTTAGTGTCAAAAAAGAGACATGTAAAGAGAAAGAAAAGAGGAAGAGAAAACGGAAAGAAGGAAGAGCCAGAGAAAAAAGGTGATGAAAGAGAAGACTAAAACAAGTAAGAAATGGGTGGTAGCAAACTAATGAGATGAGATTGCCTATTTGCTCTAAAGTCACAACTTTTAATTAATTTTCCATTCCTAAGAAATTACTGGAATGAACTATGGAATAGTCATAAAAGAAGGAAGTAACTGTACATATGTGCGGGTTGGCCATTGTTAAGTGGAAAAAGCAAGGTGCAGAACAATGTGTATTTTTGGAAAATACACACGCCAAGAATCCAGACACTGTTTAAGAGTGGTAGTCTCGAAGTAAAATGGATTTGAGGTGAGGAAAGAGGCATTTCACCTTTACTAAATACTTCAATTTTTTACAATAAGCATGTCTTATTTCTTGTTATTTCAAAAACAAAACAAAACAAAAAGCAACCTTAATAAGATAAACAAATTAAAAAGAGGGAAAAAAACCCCCCCCACACACACAAAACATTACCTTGGCTCGGGCCTCCCGGGATGCTTCTGCTTCTGCAGCCATAGCTCTCTGCAGCTGCACAGGGAGCTTCACGTCCTTAATTTCCACACGCTCCACCTTTATTCCCCAGTCATCAGTGGCGTCATCCAGAGTGCTCTGATGGGAAGAGAGAAGGTGAGCTAGAATTGTTCCGATGCCTACAGAGGCTGCCTTCACTGGGATTTGGAGCAGTTAAGGCATTGGGGGAGACTTACACAGACATCAGTTATCCCATAGGACAAAGGGAGTCTCTAGGTGGGGCAAACAGCTAATGCATTCAGCTGTCAACCTTAAGGTTGGAGGCTCCAATCTACCCAAAGGCTTCTCAGAAGATGATTTACTTCTGAAAAACTCAGCCAAGGAAAGCCTGTGGAGCACTACTCTGACACATACAAAGCTGCAGTGAATCCGAATAAACTCATGGCAACTGGGGGATCCAAAAGAGACTCTCTATATATGGGGACACCGAGAGCTGATCCTGATTCGGTTACCAATAAACAAATGCAAGGATTGGCAAACTTTTTCATAAACAGAAATACAGTAATTATTTATTTGTGGTCTCTGTCACAAATTTTCAACCCTGATATTATAAATTTAAAGCAGCCATGGATAACACATACACAAATGCATGGAGCTATGCTCCAATAAACTCTATCCATAAAAAACAGTGACCAACCCATGGGTCATAGTTTGTCAAACCCTGAGCTAATGTGAGTGTGTAAGCCATGTGATTTCTTTCTGCTTCAACTTCCTCCCTTTAAAATGGCAGGAAGAATACTATACCATCTGTTTCATAAGGTTGTTAATAGATGTCAAATAAGACTATAGATTTTATCCACTATGACGTCTGTACAAATAATGAGTTCATATTTATAACTCTTAAACTTTTTTGAGAAGTGGGGGTAAATCAACATTTATAACTCAGTATGACTGGAAAGAGCCATAGGGAATTCTATTGACTAAAGTTATAACAATACGTGCACTATCTTGTTGAACAGGGTCTGAACCATTAGGTTATAGAAAAGGTTAATACTAACTCGGGGGTGGGAGAAGTGGTGTTGAAGGGAGGGGGAAAATAACACTGGCAGGAATAAAAAATAATGTGCATATTTGAGTGTTATTAACCCATGAGCTGCTAGTATTAAAAAAGATCCTTCTATGAAGTTTGGGAGAATCTTGCCGTGAAGCAAAAAAGGCCAACTATTTCTCAGCTTGAATTAATAAAGGGTTCTTAGACAAGCACTGACTTTTGCTTTGTTTTTCAACTTCGGATATGTAACAATGTGCCTCACCTGCATGTTGTGGGCAATTTCTTCTCTGTCAGAGAGGATCTGAGAAAGGTTCTTGGTGCCCAGAACATTCCGAAGAGTAGTTTGTGCCAAAAGACGGGTTGCTGAGTCAGCATTGGTGATATTTGCCACAGCCAAGGTTGCATTCTGAACGCGGTAATACACCACTCCATCCACACTAATTGTCACTGAATCTTTGGTGAGAATCTACAAGATGCAGAAAGTAATTCTAAAATTTTCAACCAGCTCTTTCTTCAATACACCATTAAGAAATGTTACTCCCTATGTGGTTATGGCTTGGGCTGCTAACCTCAGAGTCAGCTGTTTGAAACCACCAGCGTTTCTGCGGGAGAAAGATGAGGCTTTCTGTTTCCGTAAAGATATACAGCCTCAGAAACCCTATATAGGGTTGCTATGAGTCAAAACCGACTCCACGGCACATAACCAACCAACTAACTAACCAGAGCATCTTTAAACACTAGCTTGTTTTCTTTAATAAGACATCAGAAAGTTAATTACATCTTTAAGTATTTAATAAAAGATATTAATTTATGAATCCATTCAAGTGTTCCAACAAATAATAATAGAGAGGCTGCAGATAGTAGGTACCAAGGTATCAGGTCTGAAAACAGCTTGAGGAATCAAGGGAGGCCTTTAAAGAACAGGGGTAGACAGTTGTGGGTGGTAGAGCTGACCCCTGAACTGAGTCTTGAAGAAAGAAACAAAACTGCTCTGAGGCAGAGAGAATACGTATGCAAAAAGGCACAGAGTTATGGGAGAGCCAGGGTCTGATGAACTACAAGTAGGGCAGTATTACTGGAACAAAAGGTACTTGGGAATGGTTTTATAGGGTAAGGGCTAGGTAAAAATTCTTTACACCATGCTACATACAAATTTTTAAGGAGCTCTGGTAGTAGTTACGAATCAGGCTGCTAACCTCAAGGTCAGCAGTTCGAAACTACCAGCTGTTCCACAGAAGAAAGATGAGGCTGTCTGCTCCCATAAACACTTACAACCTCAGAAACCCTGTAAAGGGTCGTTATGAATCGGAACCGACTCCACGGCACATAACAACATGAAAATTCTTAACATGACAAAATTTTCTCTTGAATTAAAAAACTGTTTGAATGAAGCCTCCCAGGAAAGCAGTAATTCAAGTTACTTACACTCTCTAGAACTCAGTTTTGTCATCAATAAAATAGAGGCTACTAATAGTACCTGGAGTCCTGGTGTGGCGCTGTGGGTTAATGCACGAGACTGCAAAGCCATTTGAACGGCAAGATCGGTGGTTCAAGTTCACCAGCTGCTCCTTGGAAACCCTCTACAGGGCTGCTATGGTCAGAACTGACTCGATGGCACTTCACAACAATAATAGTACCTACTTTAGGTAGATTGTTGCTAGAATTACTGAGGTAATATATTCAAATGCGTACAATAGTGCCTGATACGTGGTGAGTGTCGTGTAAAATGTAGATTTTACTAGTATCATTTCTTCATCCTGCATAATGGCATTCCCTTTAAGTCAAACACTAACTTGTTATTGTTGTTGTTATGTGCTGCCAAGTCAGTTCTGACTCATAACAACCCTGTAAGATTTTCTAAAGCAGCTGGTGGGTTTGAACTGTTGACCTTTTCAGTCATGGCGTTAACAGTCCAGTACTTATCCTGCAGTGCTTAGTTAACTGTAATAAACTAATTTGGGTAAGAAACTATTTCCATTGTTTCCAATCCATCCTCTATACTTCTGCCATGTTGTTGCTGTTGTTAGATCTTGTAAAGGCATTTCCAACACATAGCGACCTTATTTATGCAAAACAGAATGAAACACTGCCCAGTCCTGCGCCATCCTCACAATTGCTGCTATGTTTGAGCCCATTGCTACTACCACTGAGCCAATCCGTCCATTTGGGGCTCTTCCTCTTTTTCACTGACCTACTACTTTACCAAGCATGAAGTCCTTCTCTAGGGACTAGTCCCTCCTGATAAAATATCTTAAGTATAAGAGACAAAGTGTGGTCACCATGGCTTCTAAGGACCATTCTGGTTGTACTTCTTCCAGCATAGACTTGTTTGTTTTTCTAACAATCCATCAATCCTTTACAATTCTCCTCCAACACCATAACTCAAATGCATCAATTCTATAGCGGTCTTCCTTATTCATTGTCGAACTTTCACTGCATATGAGGCTACTGAAGATACCGTGGCTTGGGTCAGGCACACTTTAGTCCTCAAACTGACATCTCTGCTCTTCAATCCTTTAAAGAGGTCTTATGCCATTGTGATCTTTTAACGTTTCAGTCCTAATTTCAATAATCCTTGGTTAAAATGGCTTGATGGCTCCCACTGCCTTGCAGATAAGTTTGGTATGCAAGTCCTTTGACATCGGCCCTGCAATATCTCTCTGGCCTCATTTCTCCCCTCACCCTCATGCACACACAACTCATGAGGCCACATGCAGGTTCCTGCACACACCATGTCCATGGCTCTAGCCTTTCTACAGATATCCCTGACCGAATGTTCTGTCTTCTCTCTCTCCCTCACAAGAGACTGGCACTTTGTACTCATCATTCAAGACACAGATCAAGTGTCTCTTTCTCCATGAAACTCCCCAACACTTCCAGCAGAGTTAGCACCCTTCCTTTGCATATCCACTGCACCTTACACTGTAGTGACAGTGTTTATTGATTTGTCTATTTCTCTATTAGACTATGATTTTGAGGGCAGGATGGTGTATGTGTAGGTGGTCAGTAAATTAGAGATGAGTCCCGGTGTGGCACTGTGGGTGAATGCACCAGATTGCAAAGCCATCTGAACTGCAAGGTCGGTGGTTCAAGCTCACCAGCTGTTCCTCGGAAACCCTATACAGGGTTGCTATGGGTCGAAATGGACTCAACAGCACTTAACAACAACAGCAATATGAAACATGGTCCTAAGAAAGGAGTCCTAGTGGCGCAGCAGTTAAGTGCTCCACTGTTAACTGAAAGGTCTGCAGTTTGAACCCAACAGCTGCTCCAAGAGAGAAGATGAAATCTGCTTCTGTAAAGATTAACACTATGGAGTTAGTCTTATTCTGTCCTATACGATCACTATGGGTCAGAATTGACTCATTGGCAATAGGTTTGCTATTGTTTGTATTGTCCTAGGAATATATTGATTAAGGAAGAACAATGAAATGAGTCAGAAGACCTGAATTGTTCCAGATCTGCCTGTACCTCCCTAGGCCTGGACTTCTATAAGACTTTTTAATGGTTTGACTTAGAGATTCCCCATTGTGAGGTGGGGCTAATAACACTGCCCAATTCTACCAAATTTCTGTAAACATCAAATCAGATGTTTGTGAACATCTTTGGAAAGTGAGAAGAGCCATGTAGATGGAAGGGAAAATAACAACAAGGTTGTTACAGAGTTGATCAGCACTGCCAGGCATCAAAGCAGTAATCCTTTTTTTAGTAAACTAAAAATACTGTTGACTTGGAAGACAAGTGGGGACTTTGTCAATAAACGCACAGTATGTTACCATCTCGTGTGAAAAGTAATCACTTCCCGTGATGTGATGAGAAAATGTGTATCATTCCTAAACAAATCCCTGCCCCTGTGACTCTGTCACAGCCAGGACTCCCTAAGCTGCAGGCTCTCTGCCTAATGTCATTCAGAGGCGTGGTGTTTGTTTGTCTCCCTTCACAGCAAGTTCACAGGAAACCAGAAAAAGCAGTGCTTGCCAAATTCCAAATTGCTCTGCATTCAGCAGCTTGCAGGAGAGGAGAGTGCAGCTGGAAGGCAGAAGCTTACAGCAACTGTGCCAACCAGATGTCTGCCATGTTTACAGAGGAAAACACTATAAGGGTTCCCAGCTCCCTGAAAGGAGCTCCTTCTGAGAGTCAATCTTCCCTGAAAGATGGGAAAACATGCAGGGAGCACAGCGATGGGCTTACTGTTATTCTTTGGCAGTAGGTAAAAATGATTGCTGGAATCAATATACATGTTTTGGTTATAAAGTTTGATGTCACCAATTATTTGGATCAATATCAGCAAGGATGTGACTGAGTGGGTTTCTGGATTTTATGACACGAGCGGCAGCATGGCCAGGTTCCATCATCCTGCCGAGCACCTGACCTTTGTCAAAGAAACATTGACAGGACTTTACTGTCCCCTACTCATCAATGGTTTCTACGTGTCCTAAGATGCTACAGGTACCAAATGACCATCACTTTTTCAAGGACCATGAAGGAGCTAATCCAGAAGCATTTAGCATGGCGCTGTAGAACAAGTGCTGGACAGGGAACCTGAAGACATGGGTTTTAGTGCTGGTTCTGCTGCTGTAGTCTAGAGGAATTCCATTGCCTCATTGCACCTTTGTACTTTCTAGAGTTCAGCTGTGAGTTTTAGATGCTGTGAAGATATTTATGAAAACAGCTTGATGGAATCGCAATTACCAGTATTGAAGAGCAATGTTGTTGTTGTTATGTGCTTTGGAGTCAATTCCAACTCATAGCAACCCTGCCTAGGGTTTCCGAGGCTGTAAATCTTTACGGGAGCAGATCGCCTCATCTTTCTCCCACGGAACAGCTGGTAGTTTCGAACTGTTGACCTTGAGGCTCGCAGCCCAATTCGCAACCACTACACTACCAGAGATAGTATATGGTTTATTTACAATACTAAGTGAGTAATTTCTGATTCTTCTAACCAGTTATTGAGAATAAAGTCAAGATGAAGGACTATTGTGCCAAGTAGGAGTTTTTAAATCAGAAACCTATAGAGAAGAAATGTGGTAAAACAAACATGATGACAATGATGATGCTAACATTATACTTGATGTTTTATAATAATAATAGCATTATTTTTATAATAGTAGCAGTAGGCACTTAGATGGAGTGAGGAGTCCTGGCGTGGTGCTGTGGGTTAATGCGCCAGACTACAAAGCTGTTTGAATGCAAGGTCGGCAGTTCAAGCTCACCAGTTGCTCCTTGGAAACCCTATACAGGGTCATTAGGGGCCGGAACCGACTCTATGGCACTTAACAACAACAACAACTTAGATGGAGTGGCACTGTAGGATAAGCACTGGACTTCTAAATTCAAGGTCAGTGGTTCAGACCTACCAGGCACTCCTCAGAAACCCTATACAGGTTCGCTATGAGTTGGCTCCAACTTGATGGCACTTAAAAACAACTACATTCTCATTTAATCCTCAAATGAACCCTAAAAAAAGAGCCCTAGGTGCCATAGGATAAGCATTAGACTGCTAAACACAAGGCTGGCAATTCAAACCCACCAGCTGCTCTACGAGGGAAATATGAGACAGTTTTCTCTCATACAAATTTGTAGTCTTGGAAACACTAAGAGCAGTTCTACTGTGTCCTAGAGGGTCGCTATGGATTGGAACTGTCTCGATGGCAGTGGGCGGGAACCCTATAAAGTAGGTTCTATTAGTATAACCTCGATTTTACAGATGAGGAATCTGAGGCAGAGGGCAGTTAAACAACTTACTCAAGGTCACACAGCAGGAAAATGGTGACGGTGGTCAGACTCTGGAGTCTGTACTATGCTGCCTCTTATTGCAAAACACTGGCACACGTGTTGTATCAGTCATTCACAGCAAAAGACCACCTTACCTCCTGAGGAGGAATGTCAAAGGAAATAGTCCTCAGGTCCACTTTGATGAAGCTGTCAGTGCATGGCAGAATGAAAAACAAACCTGCAACAAAGGTGACGTGGAAGATTATAAAGAGACACAGGCACCTAAACAGTTCATCTACTCAGTTCAATTCTAACAGACGCAAACTAATCAACCTGGTGTGGCGCTGTATGATAAGCACTAGACAGAAAGGTCGGTTTGAATCACAAGGTCAGTGGTTCACACTCACCAGTTGCTCCTTGGAAACCCTATACAAGGTTGCTATGAGTCAGAAATGGCTGGATGGTACTTCACAACAATTAACCGCAAGTCCCCAGTTCATTTCAGTAAATGGCTCCCTCTGAACCAGAAGCCAGAAATATGATTTTTCTCTCTTCTTGTTCATTTCCCACCTCTCACAGCCCTCACCAAGGCACTTGGATTTCATTTACTCTTCTCGCTCTGTTACGTCAAATGTATTTTTTTTTTTCCCCTTTGACCAATGCAATCACTTCCTCTACCATCTTTTTGTTCCTTCTAGCTTTTCTTCTGCAATTCATTTTCTAAACTACAAGCAGCACAATCTCTTCTAAAATACAAAGTCACGCATGGCCTTTCCTCTGTCCCCACACCCTGGGCTCCAGCTGCACTCCGGAACTTGCAGTTCCTTGAAACTGCAATGTCTTTTCTATTGTTTTGGTGCTGTTTCTGCTAGAACACCTTTTCTGTGACTATCACTTTCATTCTTCAAGACTCCACCAAATGTCACCTCCAGAAAAACTTTGTCTCAACCTGCTAGTTTAGGTCAGTCACTCTTCTCTGGGACTCTACAGCTCTTTGCGATTACTTGATTAAAATATTTATCACATAGAAAACACTAATCAAATGGTGTTGTGTGCCATAAAGTCGGTTCTGACTCATAAGACCCTGTATAAGGTTTCCGAGGTTGTAAATCTTTATGGGATCTTTCTTCTGCAAAATGACTGGTGGATTTGAACTACTGAACTGCTAACCTTGAAGTCAGTAGCTCAACATGTAACCCACTACGCTACCAAGTGTCTGGCTCATCACTACAGATAGTGAAATGCTTGAGGATAGGACCGTGTTTTAGTCTCCTTAACATTCCTAGGAATACAGAGAATTCTTCTACTGGAATATCAAAACCAAACTTGTTGCTGGTGCCATTTCATGGTGGCCCTATGTTTTACAGAGTAGAACTGCTCCGTAGAGTTTTCTTGGCCCAAACAGATCGCCAAGCGCTTCTTCCGTGGTACCAATGGGTGAGTCTGAATTGCCAACACAGTAGAAGCTTCACCCAGGTTTGTCAAATGAATGGTAGTGACTCCCATTGCTACTTTAATTCTCTTTGTCTCGGCCCCACCTTATATCCATTGAGTAAGCTCTTCCCAGACTGAAACAGTCTTATCAACTCAAACGGGAAGGGGAGGGGAAGGAAAAGATTACTTAAGTGCACCTGGCTTGCAACACTGTTATTGTGATACAACTTCTGTAACCTATGCAATTATTTCTAGGTCAACAGAGAAGAGATCCTCAGAAGGAAAATTACATCAATAAGAGAATTTCAGACTCCAGACAAACAATCCAGAATCCTAGTACTGACCAGGTCCTTTGGCTCCTCCTTGTAAAATGCGACCCAATCTAAAGATGATGGCTCTTTCATATTCTTTTATAATCTAGAATTGAAAAAAGAAAAACAAAACAAAAAACACACACACTCACAACAAAAACAAACACATACACACAATAATTCAACGTGAGGAATATATTTACATGCATAACTTTAAAAATACATATATGAATATATAATATTTATGCTTTAATACAAACTACCTTTCTTGTTTTTTTTTCTCTAGAACACACTAGATAACATCTAGAATAATGCAATGTTTAATTATTCCACAAGTATGGTATCTATTTACCGTGTGTTTTACTTTCTTACTGCTTATAAAAGCAGTAGAGAATGATACAAAAAACAAATCCATAACCTCATTCTTCAGCTGTTAGCATTATTATTTCATTATATATGAATTGCTATTTCAGAAGAAAGAAAAAAGCTAAAGTCTTCATAGTTTTTCTCCTGATTATTTCAATTCTAAGGTTATTGTTAATTGCTGGGAGTCAGTTCCGACTCATAGGGACCCTGTATAGCGCCTGACCCAAGCCATGGTATTTTCAATAACCTCATATGCATGCAAAAGCTGGACAGTGAATAAGGAAGACTATAGAAGAATTGATGCTTTTGAGTTATGGTGTTGGAGGAGAATATTGAAAGTGCCATGGGCTGCCAAAAGAACCAATAGATCTGTTTTGGAAGAAGTACAGCCAGAGTGCTCCCTGGAGGCCAAGATGGCCAAACTTCATCTCTCATACTTTGGACATATTGTCAGGAGGAACCAGTCACTGGAGAAGGATATCCAGTTTGCTAAGGTGGTGGGCCAGAGAAAAAGAGGAAGAAAAAAAAAAGGAAGACCCTCAACGAGACGGATTGGCCAAGTGGCAGCATTGATGGAGTCAAGCGTGGCAACAGTAGTAAGGCTGGCCCAGGATTGGACAGTGTTTTGTTCTGCTGTGCATAAGGTCGCTATGGGTTGGTACCGACTCAATGGCACCTAACAACAACAACAACAACATAGCGTTTCTGAAGAGCAGCTGGTGGGTTTGAACTGCTGACCTTGTGGTTCAAAACAACCTTGTGGTCCAGTGCTTTTATCCTACAGCGCTACAACAAGACTCTTCAATTATAATAGTCCCAAATATATCTGAAAATGCTTGGAGCTTATTTTATCTTTTTAGTAATATGTAAATGAGTCCTGGTGTGGCGCTATACGATAAGCACTGGACTGCTAACCACAAGGTCAGCAGTTCAAACCCACCAGCTACTTCTTGGAACCCCTTTACAGGGTTGCTATGAGTCAGCAGTAATAACAGCAACAAATATGTAAACAATAGTTGTTTATGAAAGTATAAGAACCTTATAAAAAACATGACCAGTACTTGTAGGGCACTTACTATGTGCCAGGCATTGTGATCATTACATTTAGACACATTAATTCATTAGTCTTTACAACAACCCTATGAAGTAGTTCCTGTTACTTTCTTCCATTGTACCAGTTAGGAAAAGTGACAAAGATCACACAGTGAACAATGGGCCAGCAGCTAAACCTTGACATTCTGACTCTGGAGAATTTGTTCTCTCAAAACTACCTCCCAGAGATCCCTTACACCAGAATATTTTAGATGGTGATCTTTGTTCTAACTGTGGAAAGGATTGATTAAACAATGACTAAAAAGAATTTTTCAGAGTCCATTACAATACACCCTCGGAAACCCTGTACAGGGTCGCTATGGGTCGGACCCGACTCGATGGCACTTAACAACAACAACAACATTACAATGGATAAAATAATAGAATGAGTTTTCCTATAGAGGCCAATATGGTTTCTAGCTCTCTCACATATGCACAAAGTAGGTTTATGTACGTAAGAGTTGATCCCTTTTCCAGATGTGAATGAAATGTCCTTTACCTTTATGCACATCCATACTGATATTGGGAAAGTTATAACTGTGAATAAGAATGAGAAAACTACTAAAATCCATCCACAAGCTCCAAGGCCTGTACTGGGGCTATCTGTTGAAAACAAAACAAAACAAAAATACAGTCTTATTATTGTTATTCACGTGAATGACATCATCATATCCTTACCATTCCGTGGGCCCCTGTGTGCAAGGCATCATGCTAGCGGCTTTACATGAGTTTTCCCATCTAATTCTCCTGAACAACCTTGAAGTATAGATATTATTTTCCCCATTCTACTTGATAAAGTAACACAAGTATTTTTCACATTATTCAATATCTTACCCCATGAACATTTATTAAGCACCAAACAGCACAATGCCCTGCACTTTGTACTGAAGTGATAAAAATGAATAAAACCCAACCCCAGCTCTCAAGGTTAAATGTTCATGGGGAGAACAGAAAAACAGATAAGTGTAACAACACGAGTGGTGAATGCATTTACAGAGCATCTGTTCAGATTATTTTGAGGACACAGTTAGGGGTAACTGCCACAGTTGGGATTGGAGGTGGGTAGTCTTGGCGGTTGTCAGAGGGGTTTCTTGACAGATGTAACAGTAAAGGTAAATGCTTAAAAAAAGGAAAGGGAAGGAAGAAAAAGGGCATTCTAAATAGCAGGATTAAAGATAAAAACCATATAACATAAGTATAAAGTTTTTCAAAGCTTATTTTTAAATAATATCTGTAGAATATTTTACTAGGTATATGGAGCACAATTTAGTATCCATTTCTTGATTAGTAGGCAGGTTATTTCTGATTTTTCATTGCTATAAATAATTCTGAAACAAACATCTTTGTACAGTTTTCTCCCTCATTTCTAATTATTTCCCTTTTTTTGTAATACGAAGTAGCACTGTTGGCCAATTATAAAGGTCATATTTGCACCATTGCAAAAAGTTTAGAAAAGTGTAAAAAATAAGGGAAAGTCTACTCTTAACCTAGAGACAAAAGCATTTTGGTATATATTCCAAGTTTTTGCCTCATAAAAACACAGAACATATTTTTAGAAAACATAACAAAAGAACTATATATAAATTGCATAATTGGTTTTTCTCTTCCCTAATGTTTGCTCTTTATTTTTAGTTGTCTTAGCTATGTATTTGTGGGTTTTTTGTTTGTTTTTTGAGGGAGGGAGCTATTTGCTTTCTTTATTTTTTTTAAAGTTTTTATTGTGAATTATGTGTTAGTTTACATGGGTGAACATTATCTTTACATTCATCCTATTGTATTTTGTTTCACTGCAATGATCACAATCCACTGCATGCATCATCAAACAACCAAAGGGTCCACCCACACACCTGCCTCCCCCCCACCCTCCCCACCCCCCACTTGAGTCCCATAGTGTCCCCAGCTGCTCCCTCTGTCCACGTCATCATCTCTGCCTCCATGCCTAGTGTCACTGCCTCCCTGGACAGGGTCGATTTGCTTTCGTTTTTATTGTTATTATTATCAAGGTTCAACTTGCATAAAGTTTAAATAGTTCTACCAGATTCATTTCCAAAAAGAGCAGTTTCTGCTCACCTCTTTCAATTTCTTCCTCTTCAAAGACAATTGTTGTTTTGGCTGAGCACTTTGGCATTTATTTCCATGTTTCTAAATCATATACTTTTGTAGTTTGATATTGTTATTAAGTGCCATCGAGTCGATTCCTACCCATAGCGACCCTATATAGGGTTTCCAAGGTGCAGCTGGTAATTTGAACTTCCGATCTTGCAGACTTCGCAGTCTGACACGTTAGCCCACCACACCACACCAGGACTTTTGTAGTTACTTCTGGATTTTTAAGTTTTGAGCGTTACCTATTGACTTTCCACAATGGTAGAGGATTTAGTTCTCTTTCCTTCTCTTGTCGCTGCCATATACTATGTCCATCCTTTCAATATAATTATATCAGTATCAAATTTTACATTATTATGAATATGTAAATGCTACTCAAAGCTAGCATTCACTGTGTGGGTTTTAACACACTATGAATAACATTGTGAAGAATGGCCATTCCAGAACACTTCACTGTGATCCTGAAGGACCTGGACACAGACCAAGAAATAGTCATTAGAACAAAACAAGGGCTCACTGAATGGCTTAAAATCAGGAAAGGTGTGTGTCAAGGGTTGTATCTCTTCACCATTCTTATTCAATCTGTGTGCTGAGCAAATAATCTGAGAAACTGAATTATATGAAGAGCATGGTAGCATCAGGATTGGAGAAAGACTTGCTAACAACCTGCAGTATGCAGATGACACTACCTTGCTTGCTGGACATTAAGAAGCTTTGAAATACTTACTGATGAAGATCAAAGACTACAGCCTTCAGTATGGATTCCACCTCAATGTAAAGGAAACAAAAAATCCCCCCACTGGACCAGTAAGTAACAGCATGATAAATGGAGAAAAGAATGAATTTGTCAAAGACTTCAATTTGCTTGAATCCACAATCAATTCTCATGGAAGCAGCAATCAAGAAATCAAACAACATGTCGCATTAGGCAAATCTTCTTTAAAGTGTTCAAGAACAAAGATATCAGTTTGAGGACTAAGGTGAGCCTGACCCAAACCATGGTATTTTCAATTGTCTCATATGCACAGTAAAGTTGGGACAATGAAAACAGAAGATAATAGAAGAATCAATGCATTTGTATTATGGTGTTGGCGAATACTGAAAGTACCATGGACTCCCAGAAGAACAAGCAAATCTGTCTTAGAAGAAGTACAGCCAGAACGCTTCTTGGAAAGTGAGGATGGGGAGACTTTGGACATTATTAGCAGAAGGGACCAATCCCTAGAAAAGGACATCAGACTTGGAAAAGTGGAGGGTCAGTGAAAAATAAGAAGAACCCCAACAAGATAAACTGACACAGTGACAGCAACAATGGGCTCAAACATAACAATTGTGAGGACAGCAGAGGACAGGACATTGTTTTGTTCTGTTATACACAGGGCTGCTAAGAGTTAGAACCAACTCAACAATACTTAACAACAATTCTAAGCTAAGTCATATAGTTTTCCTTTCCTGTACAAGTCTTTGTCTTGTTTTTTTTTTCTCATTGCTGAGCTTTCAATATATTTGTCATTGATTCAACCTCTCAAAAAGATACAGACATTCTATTAATTTCATCTTCTTCAGCCATTAAGTGCCTCCTGTTTAGACTTGTTCTTTCATCTGGCCTGCACAGCAATCATTCTGTGATTGCCTTTTAATACCACCCTAGGGAATTCCCGTCACCTTCTGTGATGTATTTCCTATTTTCTGTATTCAGTGTCTCCCTCGTTTTCAGTTTATTTTTCTTTTCTGTGGAGGACAGAGGGACTGAATAAGCCAAGGGATGCGATCACTTTATGTAACAACCACAGAAGATATTTGCTGTATTTGCAGGAGCTGTTTTAATAAGGGAAGGAAGTTGAGCAAAGGGGAAGAGGTACACCAATCATGAAGATGGCAGTGCAACAGATTGAATACGTAGGAAGCCACGAATTAATCACAGAGCTCAGGCTGGGAGAATGAGAGAAAGGAAAAATAGGTGTTGGCATCTGGTTCAAATGCTCTAAACGCAAGATGAAAACCCAGAAACACATTACAACTAAAGTTGATTCAACAAAACACAGAAGACTTCTGTTCACCTAAACCACAACAATGTATCAACAAATAACAACAAAATCACCAGAAATACATAGTTAATATCTTGGTTATAGTCTTTGGGCGGTACAAAAAGTTAATGTATTCAACTGCTAACAGAAAGGTTGGAAGTTTGCGCCCATCGAGAGGACCCTTGGAAGAAAAGTCTAGAAATCAATTTCTGACAAATAACACACATGGGGTTCTCTATGAGTTGGAATCACCTCACCATCAACAGTAATGGCTGATACCTTGGTTACATCTGACTTTGTAATTCTCTAATTCTGTTCACTGTATGAAGTAAATGTCCTCATGCAAATTTCAAGTTATCCTAAATTAATTGTGTTGTTGCTATTAAGCCTATGTCACCGAGTTGGTTCCAACTCAAGCGACCCTGTGTACGGTTTCCAAAGAGCAGCTGGTGGGTTTGAACTGCCGACCTTGTGGTTCACAGTCCAGTGCTGATCCTACAGCGTTTGCTAAATTACAGTTTTGGAGTACAGACATAGTCACTGCATATGTGGAGGAGGCTCTATCAGGTCTTGTCATAATAGCAGCTGTTTGGGGTATAGTTTGCTATACTCTAGACACAATGTTAAATGTCAGTCATGTACCTTATTTATCCCTCATAACAGCTCTGTGGGCTACGTATTTCTACCTCCATTTTACAAATGAGATAAATGAAGCAATAGACCTTTCCCAGGGTCACATAATAAAGGATTTGAAATTCAAATATAGATCATCTTACTCCAAAGCCCCTGTTTTAAATCAAGTTACTCTTTGACCCTTTGCCTATGAATGTAAAAAATAAACAAATAAATGAAAATAACTCAGTAAAAATGTTTGTGTTTGGAGCACTTTCTCAAGACAGTATGAAAACTGGGAAAGCATGGTAGGCTTCTGAGAATGAAATACGATAGTCCTAGAGGAAGCAAACCCTCCTAATTCCAGTTGTGATTATTTATAGCAAAGGACAGTCTCAAAACTCTCTGCCAACCTCAGAGTTAGGTTTCCAGAGTCAACTGGTTTCTAAACAAGGAACAGATTGACCACAAATACTTATCCGACAGCATCTCATGCTTTTAAAATATTATTCCAAGTCTCCCATATTTCAACGAAGTATAAAGTACTCTGTATCTATCAACATGGTTAAGTTCCAAAGAGTAGGTTGTTATGTGAAAACTGGTATGATGAGAAAAGGGAGAACAACTCCATCAGAACATAGTCTGGAGGGTGACTACATCATTACATAACTGCCAAATTACATCACTGTTGGTGGTGGTGGTGTGCCGTGGAGTTGGTTCCGACTCATAGCAACCCTGTACAGGGTTTCTGAGGCTGTAAATCTTTATGGGAGCAGAAAGCCTTATCTTTCTCCTGCAGAACAGCTGGTAGTTTCGAACTGCCGACCCTGAGGTTAGATGCCTAGTTCATAACCACTACGCTACCACAGCTCCTACTACACTGCCAGAGCTCCTCACTATACACTGCCAAATCACTGAGAATCATGGCCCAGACAAGTCGACACATAACCGTAACCAGCACAGCCAATTACTCTCTCCTTGCGCCTTGCTGTTCATTACTGTCAGACGTACATTGTTAGTGCACCAAGCAATCAAACCATAGATATTTTACTATTATTGTAAATGTGAAATGTCAGATAATAAGATAGTCAATAAATGAGGAGTATGTGTACAATGCCGTGTCCTGAACTTATTAGACTATATGTTCTGTGATGGGAGGGGTGTTTCTTATTCATTGTTATACTGCCAATGTCTAGTATAGTACCCTACATAGTTGTTATTAAGTGTGTTTGAGTCCATTTCAACTCATAGAGACCCTGTGTTGGGTTTCCCGGGAGTGGCTGATGGGTTTGAACCACCAACCTTGTGATTTAGCAGTTCAGTGCTTATCCTACAACACACCAGGACTCTACCCAACATAAAGTGGGTACAAACTAAAGAGTTTCTTACCAAGTTTTTCAATGAAATGTTTTTTCCTTCTTCTGATTCTTGATAGAACTTTCTGCATTTATGGTCCAAATATTTTGCCTAATACTTTAATTTCTTGTGCATCATTTCCTTGAGATTAGGAGTGTTGGCATTTGAACCTCAGTTCTGTTACTGCTTAGTTACAAGATCTTTACCTCTTTAAGCCTTAGATTCCTCACCTGTAAAACAAGGATAATTAGCTGTCCTTGCAGGATCGAGATTGTTGTTTTTAGTGCCTTCGAGTCGGGTCCAATTCATAGCGACCCTGTGTAGGGTTTCCAAGGAGCAGCTCATGGGTTTGAACCTCCAAACTTATGGTTAGTTGTTGTTGTTGCTGTTAAGTGCCGTCAAGTCGGTTCCGACTCATAGCGACTCTGCTTCTGAGGAGCAGCTACTGGGTTTGAATTGCAGACTTTGCAGTTTACAGACCTGTGCTGATCCTAGAGCACTACATGAGGACTCTGCAGGCGAGATAATACTCAATAAATACTAGATGATACTTTTCTGTAATATTCTTATATTGCTCAATAGGAAGTAATTCTCAAGTGTTGAGAGCTTCATGATAAAAAAAAAGGGGAGGGAAATGTTTCTTTCATTTTCATAAAAACCTCTTTAATGATTTAATGGTCCCTTGCTTTCTGCCTACCTCCAGTTTTGTTGTTGTTGTTGTTAAGTGTCGTCAAGTCAGTTCTGATTCATAGTGACCCTGTATAGGGTTCCCAAGCAGTGGCTGGTGAACTTGAACTACCGACCTTACAGTCCAGTGCCATACCAGGGCTCCCGCTAGGTATAGATTTTCAAAGACGTTTAAGAAGTTCATTTATTAATGGCAGGGGGACAAGCCAGAAAATCCTGCCCAGGCTTTTGGTGTTCAATGTTTCTGAAAAGCCAAGATGAGTATGGTTGTTGTTGGGTGTTTTCGAGTAGATTCCAACTCATAGTGACCCTAGGTGACAGGGCAGAACAACCTCGTAGGATGTGCTTAGCTACAATTACTATGGAAACTGTTCTCTAGATCTTTTCCCCACAAGGTCACTGAATGAATTTGAACTACAAATCTTGTAGTTAGCATCTGAATGTTTAACCATTCATTTATGCCATATGGTTACAAATCGTATAGATTTACAAATCAGGAGAAACAAGAAATTCAGTGGATATTCTGAAAACTATTTGGTTTTCCATATATCAAATGCTTGGCAAGGAAGAATCAGTATGCATGCACTGGAGAAATGATAATATTTTCTAATGCCTTTAAAATGAAATAATCTTGTCTCCAACTCTCAAAATTCTTTCCCAGTTGCTCATAGCTTAATAAGGTACATGAATCACACTCCTTAGAAAGGTGAGGCTTGCAAATTAAACTCTTAATCACCTACCACTTACTGGCAAAAGAGAAAAAGAAATGCCCAGTGATGCCCTCTACATTTCAGGAAATTAGTTTCCTTCAGAGTTTCTGTTTATTACTTTGAAGACTGAGTCCTTCCTACCAGCTTTATGGAGTGGCGACAGACAGAAGGCAATTGATATTCTTGAGACATTTTGGTTTATATGGCATTGTTAAGTGTCCTTGAGTTGGTTCCAACTCATAGTGATCCCATACAGATTTTCTGAGAAGCAGCTGGTGGGTTTGAACTGCTGACCTTGTGATTAGCAGTCTAGTGCTTATCCTACAGCACCACACCAGGACTCCATATTTGTTGATATATACAACAACTGCTGGGTGGAAACAATCACAAAGGAATCCCATGATATTTGCTAATAAATACAAGTTTGCCATGGTTTAGAATAAAATTGTAACTGAGCAAAGCAAGAACCTGAAAATGGATAATGGACATAATTTAAAATTTATAATAAATATTGAAGTTGGGCTACCTGTAGGAAATTAATATGTATTCTACAAATAATTTATTGCTTTATTTTAAAGGTAAAATATTGCCGCTACAAAAACTAAAAGTTACAGATCAACAAATTTTCAAAATCCATTTCCCTCAAGTCAATTCCAATTCATAGAACTCTTTAGAACGGAGTAGAACTACCTCCTGGGTTTCCAAAGCTTACAGCACTGAACTGCCAAATCTTTATTCCTCAGAGTGGCCATGGGCTCAACTGCTGACCTTTTTTGATTAGTAATTGAGCACTTAAACATTGTGCCACTAGGGCTTCTTGCTCAACAAATAGAATGAGAAAATTACTTATCTTTAAGTATCCCTAGATCGTGATTATATTTTTCTTGCTATATAGGGTCACGTGTCAAAAAGGATTGGTTGATGTTCAATCATTTCAAGAGGTAGCATATGATCAAGAGCCATTGATACTGAAGGAAGACGTAAGCCCAAGGTGCAATAAAAGCAGTGGCAAAGAATAAGGCTCTGGGAATTGATGGAATCCATTTTGAAATCTTTCAACACACTGAGACAGCACTGGAGGCACTCACTCAACTATGCAAAGAAATCTGGAAGATTTCTGAGCCAACAAATTGGAAAACATCCATATTTGTGCCCATTCCAAAGAGAGGTGAATCAATGGATTGAGGAAATCATCAGACTATATTACTAATTATATTATTATATTATTAATACTGTTGTTGTTGTACTACATGCAAGTAAAAGGAGCTCTGGTAGCGTATGGTTACGAATCGGGCTGCAAACCGCAAAGTCAGCAGTTTGAAACTACCAGCTGTTCTGCAGGAGAAATATGAGGCTTTGTTTCCGTAAAGCTTTATAGCCTCTGGGAACATTGTACAGGGTTGCTATGAGTCGGAACCGACTCCACGGCACATAACAACAGCAATATGCAAGTAAAATTTTGCTAAAGATAATTT
>NW_006408599.1:1927221-1959217 GCF_000296735.1 Chrysochloris asiatica | reverse complement strand
ACAGTGAATAAGGTAGACCATAGAAGAATTGATGCATTTGAATTATGGTGTTGGAGTAGAATATTAAAAGTGTCATGGACTGTTAGAAGAACAAACAAATCTATGTTGGAAGAAATACAGCCAGAATGCTCCTCAGAAGCCAGGATGGCTAGACTGTCTCTCATGCTTCAGACATATTGTTAGGAGGGACCAGTCCCTGGAGAAGGACATCATGCTAGGCAAAGTGGAGGGTCTGCGTAAAAGAAGAAGACTCCCAAGTAGATGGACTGGGGCAGTGTCAACAGCAATAGTCTTAAGGTTAATAATGGTTTTGAGGATGGCACAGGACTGGGCAGTGTTTTGTTCTGTTGTGCATAGGGTCGCTATGAGATGGAATCAACCTGATGGCACCTAACAACAACAACATATAGGATCGCTATGAGTCAGAACTGACACAGTGACGCTGGGTTTTATACATTTTTTAGGCCTTTTCTACCTTTCTACCCTTTTGGAGTCCTCATGTGGTGCTGTGGGTTAATGCGCCAGACTGCAAAGCCATTTGAACTGTAAGGTTGGCCATTTAAGCTCACCAGCTGTTCCTCGGAAACCCTTTACAGGGTCGCTATGGGTTGGCACCAACACAATGGCACTTTACAACAACCCTTTTTATTTATTTTTTACTTATTTGTTTTTAGGAAACGATGACATACAGATTTATTTTAACTTTGCTTTCCCTCCTATATGGTTAACCTTTTCATGTCGGTAAATAGTCTTCATCATCATTAATGGTTACATAATATTCCATTCTGCGACCCATCTGTCAGTTTGTAGTACTGTAGTAGCTTGCATGTTGCTGGAAATACGTATTCCATTGGTATTTAAACTATCAGCACGGTCATTCTTGAGGGATAGGTTTCAGAGGAGCATCAGACAATCTACTTCCAAAAATTAAGCCAAGTAAAAGTGTATAGAATACAATACAGTGCTGAAAGATGAGTACCCCAGAGTGGAAGGTACTCAAAATACACAGTGGCTACAACAATGAACTTGAGCATACCAGTGATGGTGAATATGATGGAGAACTGGGCCATGTTTTTTTCTGTTGTATGTGGGTTGCCATGAGGAGGAGCCTCATGTTTACTGCAACTAACAGCAACCAATATTCCACTGCATCCAATTTTCTTAATTAAAAACATTGCAGTATTGAATATGTTGCTGTTAAATGTCGTCAAGTCAGTTCCAACCCATAGTGATCCTGTATGGGGTGTCTGTGGAGCAGCTGGTGAGTTTGAACTGCCGACCTTGTGGTTCAAACTGACTCTGCAGTCCAGCGTATTAACCCACAGCGCCACATCAGGACTCCAGTGTTGAATATACTTGTAGCAATACATCCTTATTATGTAAACTAATTTTGTTGAAAAGATTACATTACATAATTCTTAAATTTCTCTCATTTTGAAGTGATCTTTTATTACTATTGCTAATAACTACTATCCATTGACTGCTTGTTACACATTAGCTAAAAGATAGCTCTTTATATACATTATTTCTATAAGATTTCTAAGGAGCAGCTGGTGGGTTTGAACCCCCAGCCTTACAGTGCTAATCCAACACCCCTTTTGGAACAACCCCCCTACCCCACCTCCGGCCTCAACAAAAGCAAAAGATTGTCTGGGAAGATAAACAAAATCATGAAACAAGTAAATAAACTGTGTGGCATTTTAGTGGATCAAATTCCAGAAAAGCAGTAACATTTTCTTTCCAAGATGATAACATAGGCACAAGTTTACAGTGCTACATGTGATGGCTGATCCCAGCTGATTTACTTTAAGCTCTATTGAACTTGGCAATACTGAAAATCATGTGAAGTAATAAAATCCATTTGTCATTGAGATTTAATTATTCTAATGTTCAAATGATACTGGATTTCCTGTTTAGAAAAAGGCCAGAAACATGTCTCACACACTATCTGGAAACCTGACTCAGAGTCCGGTTTTACTGTACACAAAACAGATGGGCTAAAGAAATACTGAAATACCTGGTACAGCCTTAAAATGACCATCTTTTCCTTCTTCTTTCATAGAACGCAGGTGAAACACTTCATATTGTAAACTGCCAGGAGCCATGTTGTTTGGGTGGCAAAAGATAGGGTGGCTGGGAGCTTAGTCTCCAAAAACCGCACGCTAACCCTACACAGGGTCACCATGGGTCGGAATCGACTCGACGGCACTTAACAACAACAACATCAACATCTGCTTTAAACAGTGCTTTTCAAAACAGCAGGTCAAAATGAAGTTTCTAGGCAATTTTTAAATTTTCTTCTTAAAAGCCTATATATCCAAGATACAAGTGTTGTTGCTGTCTTTTTTCTGGCTGCTATTATTCTTCGTCTAGTTTCTATATCAAGGTTTGGCAGACGTTTCCTGTAAAGGTTTGGCAGGCCAAGCTCTCTCTGTCACTACTCATTTCTTCTATTGCGGTGTGAAAGCAGACACAGACTACACATAACTGAGTAGGCATGGTTGTATTCCAATAAAACTTTATGTGCAGAAATGGAAATATGAATCTCATATAATCCTTATCTGTCACAGAATATTATACTTTTTTTTTTTTAACCACTTAAAAAGGTAAAAACTATTCTTAGCTAGTGGGTCATTTAAAAACAGGCAGTGGCCCAGATGTTGCCAATGGCCACTGGACTCCTGTCCTTGTTCTGTATCATGTAACTATCTGAAAAGGAGTACTTTCATAAATTAAATAATGCATTTTTCTCATTGCAGCTAATCAAATAGGAGTACATCTCCCAGCTTCTCAGTTCCACTTTCCCTGGTTTGTTTTGAAACACGGTCTTATAAAATCTCATAAATTAAAATTCAAGATGCAAACAGGCAAATGGGCAGATAAGATGTGTACCTATAAATGCATATTCAATTAATCAAAATTTTATTATAAGCAAAGTTTTCAAATAATAGGGACTTTAGGAAAAAGGCAAAGAAAGCAAGGAAATAATAAAAGAAAAGAAATATTGGGAGAAAAGGAATAAATAGGGCCCAAGCCCAAACCAAACACACTGCCATTGATTTGATTCTGACTCATAGTGACCCTACATAGGGTTTGCAAGATTGTAATTAAGCAGTTAGCCACATCTTTCTCCTGTGGAGCAGTTGGTGGGTTTGAACTGTCATAGCAGGCCAATGCTAATCCTACAGCGCCACCGAGCTCCTTAGTAAAGACAGCAGACACACACAAATGAAGGAAGCATCTTACCAAGAAAGAAACTGACGCCTTCAGATCAGCAGCACTGGACTGTGAATCATAAGGTCGCCAGTTAAAATTCACCAGCTGCTCTATGGTAACCCTATATAGGGTTGCTATGAGTCAGAACCAACTGAGCAGCACTTAACAATAGGTGAGGAGGGAGATTTCAGCACATATTAAGATCTCAATAAATATAGGCTGAAAAACAATGGTGTTTAATTGGAGATCACAATACACAACTTGCAGTTCATTCAGGCAGAGGCTTTCAGAGTAAATAAGCACACCCTATAATCCCTCTTTCAAATGATTGTTTTAATTAGGTACCGTATATAGTTCTTCAAATGCCCTCATCCTTAAGTCTCTAGGGAAGAAATTATTCTCTGGACTAGGGTGGCTACAGGTCAGATGGTATAAAGTTAAGAGCCATGACTAAAGACTGTATTTTCCCCTCCCTATTACGTTTTACATCTGAACCTGTAAACACTAGACCAAAAGAACGGACACTAATGAGGCATTATATGATTTGAATTAAAAATCTTAAAATGTGCTTACTAATGGAGTCCTCGTGTGGCGCTGTGGATTAATGTGCTGGACTGCAAAGTCAGTTTGAACCACAAGGTTGGAAGTTCAAGCTCATCAAGCTGCTCCTTGGAAACCCTATACAGGGTTACTATGGGTTAGAACTGACTCGACAGCACTTAACAACAACAGGAGGTATTAAGGGGAAATTAGTCACTAATCCTTTTAAGAAAGACTTAAAATAAAAGCTGAAATCAAGGGAGTCCTTTACTTAGCTTAAAAATATAAAAAGGAATCGAATTGGCAGATATTTTATTTCCTAAATATTTTGAGGACTTTCTGTAGCTTTCCTTCACTTGGGAATGCTTCTAGTCATAAAATGTTTTTATTTTGTTTTGTTAAGTGCTATCAAGTCGGTTCTGACTCATAGTGACCCTATATAGGGGCACTTAACAACAACAATAACAATCCTAAATAGGAGTCCTGGTGTGGTACTGCAGGATTAAGCACTAGACTGCAAAGTCGACTTGAACTTCAAGGTGGGTGGGGTTCAACCTCACCAGCTGCTTCTAGGAAATCCTACACAGTGTTGCTAAGGGTTGGAACTGCTAACTGAGAATTTAGCAATTCAAACCCATCAGCCGCTTCTTAGAAACCCTATACAGGGCTGTTTTCAGTTGGAACTGACTCGATGGCACTTCACAACAACATAGCACTCTGGCCTCTTTAAACGACATTGTCACATGTATTTATTTATTGCCTTCCTTCTTTACAAGGTTGTAAGTTTTGTGAGGCAATGGAAGGTTGCTCTTGCTAAAGCAGTGTTGGTGCGTGATTTTAGGCAAGTAACTCAACCTCTTTGTGTCTACGTCTACTAATCTAAAAATAGGGCTAATAAGAGTATCAATCACAGAGGATTAATGTGAGGATTGAGTTACATACATACCTATCTCATAACAGGCACTGAATTTAAATGTGTAAAATAAATAATTGTTGAGATTGAGTTAAGTAACTCTGCCTTTTTGTGGGGAGAGGGAGACTGCCTATTAGAGAACAGAAATTGAAACTCCATGTCCGCAAATACTATCCAAGAATCCAGTTCAGAATCATCCTTTGCCACAAAGCAGGTGTCATACTGTGTTCCTAAAATTTTCTTTCTTTCTTTTTTATTTTTAAACCAAGAGATTAAAGAATTCAGGGAGCTAGAATGATGGGCTGAATATGGCCCATGCCAAAGGTTTGGAAAGAGAGAAATGCTACACTCAGATAAATTGGAGGAAAAACACTTTTATGGATATTAGGTTAATTAAATTTTAACTAGACCCTCTTACTTTTTCAAGTTTTTTCCTCAGCACTTTCAGTTGGACACCTTAAAAGTATCTATAGCTAAGTTTTTCTCATAAAAATCTTTGGAGAATAATATCACTTTCATTTTAGAAATGAGAAACAGAAGCCTAAAGAGACTGACTGAATCACACTCAGGTGAGGTTGACTAGCTAGCTGTGTAGAGGTGAAGAACTTGGGGCTTGGTGTCAGATTCCAATTCTACCACTGCATTTTCTCACCTGTAAAGTGAAGGAAAAGAATAGTACCTATCTCGCATAGTGGTTTTGAAGACTAAATGAGATCAAATATGTAAAGTGCTTGGTGCTGAGGTTACTTGATATTATCATTAGTCATTGTTGTTGTTAGTGCCATCGAGTCAGCACTGACTCATAGTGACCCTATGCACGACAGAAGAAACACTGCCCAATCTTGGGCCAACATCACCATTGTTGTCCATTGTTATTATAACTTTAAGACCCTTACTGACATACTTAGCAGGAATTAACTTTTTTTAAGTGAATTTCCTTCAGAGACCTGCATGCCACAGAGAAAATATCAAGACAAGCAATCTGCATAGGCAATCTATTCCTGGAGAAAAAATAGAACATACGTGGAGCTGTAAATCACAGCTCCAAACTTCTTGGCTCATCGTTTGTACAACTTTCTGACCCTATACTTGAATTTACCGCATAACTTTAATACTAGATTTTCTGAACAGTACTCCAAATAGAGAATTTTTAGCTTAAAGGCCCTAGGCATTGCTAACTTTTTTATACTTCATTTTCCCTGTTAAATAATACCTTTACAATTTAAGTATTAAAGTTTCAAAAAGTACATTCACATAATTTTTCTCATTTGATATTCAGAAAACTCTGGGTGATCAAGGTAAGATCATTCTAACATATAAGTGAGAAACTGACAAGGTTCGATGCAACAAGGTTATCACAACTTGATAACAAGACTGATACAATTTTCAGTCTGATATATTAGAAAAAACTTTCCTGGTTGTACTTTCAAGGTTGTCCAACTGAAATGCCGGCCAAATGGCTGAAGTTTACGTTGCTTTACTAGACCCAGAGAATAGCCTCAAAAAGAATGAACAAACGTGTGTCAACAGAAAACGGACACAAAGTCTACTTCTTATTGACTATGATCTTGAACTTCTCTTATCTTAATGAATAAAAGAAGAGTCTTTATTTGGTATATTTGCTTGACAATTATAATCCTTTATTAATAATACAAACTCAAACAAATAGTCTTTCTGTAACAAGAACACGTAGTAGATGAACACACGCTAAAGTTAACAGTTTGAGCTATAACTTACAATAAAATAAACTGTAAAGGAAAAACTGCTTCACCAATATTAAACCAAACATTTAACAATGTAGCGTGGTTCCTGGGAATCTGTATCTCCCTCCTCCCTCTTCCAATAAGCATTTTTCCAAACCTACATGTATTGGATATTGAGTAATTATTATTGTTAGGTGCAACTGAGTGAGTTCCAACTCATAGCAACCCTATTTACCACAGAATGAGAAATTTCCTGATCTTAAGTCATTCTCATTGCTATGCTGAAGTCCACTGTTGCAGCCACTATGTTAATCCATCTTGTTAAAGGTCTTCCTCTTTTTCACCAACCCTCTACTTTACCAGTTATAAAGTGAGATGAAGCCTTGCCATCCTCGCTTCTAATGGTCTTTCCGGCTAAACTTCTACCAAGACAGATTTGTTTGTTCTTATGGCAGTTCATGTTACTTCCATATTCTTTGGCAACACCATAAAATTCAAAAGCATTCATTCTTATTTAGTTTTTGAAGTGCTTTCAAAAGCTCTCATGATCTTATAAGGGTGGGGGTAATATGTGAGTCAATTGGTAATTTTCCAGAAAATCCTTTTTCATATCTTCTTACAAATTGATTTTGAATCCCATCTTTATTACTTTATCAACATCTTTTTCATTTTTTTTCTTCCTTCAAAACTGACCAGGCATTCAGTGACTTTTGATTTACTTACAGTGCAAACTTTATAGCATCAGGTGGAATCATGAATTTATTTAATCTTATATAAATAAATGCCAGCCTGCATAGTAGACTTGGTCTTCTGGTTTGAGTTGGTTTATTTATTAGTTGTTATTTGTGGTTTCACTCAGATTAATTAATGAAGAAGCTACAAAAGTCTCCCCAATCTGATCAGCTGTAACAACTGAAATAAACAAATCAGTCCCAAGATTCTGCTTATTTTCAGAAATTCTCCCAGAGGGATTCATTCTGTTGACCTGGCTCTTAATTACTGTGATACATTTCTTTGCAATTCACCTGCATTATTTCATTATAAAGTAAATACACTGGCTTTAAGAAAAACGAGTCTTCCTCTAGTTTTGTGGTCGTATTTATTATTTCACTGCTTCTCTGAGAAGCACCTCTGTGAGTTTGCCTTATCTAAAAGTTCTTCATTTAAGTTTTCTTTACTTACTGTCTCTTCCCTTCAGTGAAGTAACTGATATTAGAAAGACCTTACTTTAGTTATGCATTTTGTAGGCAGCTCTAAAATAGGAAAAAAACTGTTTAGAAAATGAAATAGCACAAGTTTGAAACCTGACTCCAAATTTATGAGGTAAGCGCCTTTTACCATTCTGAGCCTCAGTTTCCTTACTCTAAAGTGATGGATTATGACACTTTCCTAATGGATCTGTTGAATAATTATAACTAGTGTTCCTAGTAAAATATTTAGATGGTCTGGGGCATGTGGCAAGTACTTCACAATTTCGAACAATACAATTCTGCTGATAGCTTCCCAACTAGTGTCAGATTGCTAGTTTACATTGTTGTTGTTGTTATGTGCTGTGGAGTCGGTTCCGACTCATAGCGACCCTGTACAGGGTTTCCGAGGCTGTAAATCTTAACGGGAGCAGAAAGCCTCATCTTTCTCCCGCGGAGCAGCTGGTAGTTTCGAACTGCTGACCTTGCGGTTCACAGCCCGATTCGTAACCACTATGCTACCAGAGCTCCTTAGTTATAATAAAAAAGGTAACACAGAAATCATTGCATTAATTTACATAAATAAAGGTGACAAAGAAAAATTTTGTCTGTATGTGTATTTTTCTGGGGAAAAGGTACATAGTTTTCATTAGATTCTTAAGAGATTTCAGTCCAAAACAAAAGTTAAGTATAGAACCAGGAAAAAGAACACAGAAGTAAAACTGGTCTACAATCATTGAAAATAACTATATGAACATTAAGTACAAAGATCATATTTACTCCCAAACAACTTCTTCAAACAGATTTCCCTGTGCAATTTCACCAATTTCTAACATTCTCCTATGGACTTTTAGATCTGGAGTGGCACTGTGAGATAATGCACTGGATCCCAAGATCGGTTTGAACTGCAAAGTCTGTGGTTCAAATTTACCAGCCCCTCCTCAGAAACCCTATACAGGGTCGCTATGGGTCGGAGTCAACTCAATGGCACTTAACAACAACAACAACTTATAAGTTGCATAACATTAAGCAACTTCTTAAGTACTATCAGTTTCTTCAATTACAAAGTGGAGATAAAAATAGCTCCTAGTAGGGTAGTGGTTACAGAATCTGTCTGAGAATCTTAAGGTCAGCAGTTCGAAACTACCAGCTGGTCCGCGGGAGAAAGAAGAGGCTTTCTGCTCCCGTAAAGATTTACAGTCTAGGAAACCCTATACAGGGTCGCTATGAGTCAGTTCCAACTCCATGGCACATCATCACCACCACCACCACCACCAGTACATCATTGGTTGTGGGGACTCCACAACCGAATGTATATAAAATATTTAGCACAGAGCCTGGCTTATTTGTTGTTTTTGCTAAATGCCATCTAGTTGGTTCTGACTCACAGGGATACTGTATAAGGTTTTCAAGGAGCAGCTGATGGGTTTGAATCGCTGACCTTGGCTACACCAGGACTCCTGACTATTGTGGCCCTCACATATTATTGTTGTTGCGGGAGAAAGAAGTCTAGAAGGAAAAATTAAGGGATGATTTCTACAAATCTTTTGATGCTACTGGGAGGGAACTAATGCAAGGATCCCTGGGCAAGGGGAAGGAACCTGTACTGGATGGGTGGACAAGTAATCACATAGATAATTCCTATGTTCTTTATGGACTCCTGGTGTGGTGCAGTAGGGTAAGCACTGGATTGCTAACCACAAGGTCTGCAGTTGAAACACACCAGTTGCTCCCTGGAAACCCTATACAGGGTCACTATGAGTTAGAACCAACTGGTCGGTGCTTAACAACAATATATACTTTGTGGGGTGCTGGAAAAGCCCATTTAGACCTCTAAGTCTTTTTCATCCTTAGAAATAATTCTTTTGGGGACTGAGGCTTTTGGATCACTGAAAGCCCTTGGGAGGGAACCAGTACTCCTCAGAGGTCTATCACCTGTCTTTATAGGACCCTCACTCCCCAAAGAATTGGCCAATAAAGACGCAAGGTGATAGTCCTCTCAGGGGGCCAGTTCCTGCTTTCAAGATGGGGATAGCCCAGATAGAATGGAACAAAAGTCCCCAAGGAAATAAATCTTTGGGAAAGGGAGCATAACCTGGAGGGAGCCAACTGGGATAGAAAGTGGAGCTGCAAAGAGAAATGGGAAGCCTGCCAACGAAACACATCCTTCCTTCCTTCCCCAATATGACCTACTCTTCCATAGGGTCGCCTGGAGCCGGAGTCACTCAACAGAAGAAAACAACAGTGTTCCGGAAACTAGGGTGAGTCCTGCTTCTACTTATGAAATTGTTCAGTATCAAAGCGGGATTGGATGGGGTGGGGTGGTTCTTTGCAGTTCCCGGAGCGCGGGGTGCAGCTCCACCCGCGGCCGGGTGCTACTGAGATAAGAGAGCAGACGCCCAGGCACAGCGCCTGGAGTACATCTGCTGGATAAGGCGAGTTTCTACTGGTGTCGGAACGCCCACCGAGTGCCAGCCATCGGCAGTGCACTTGCATCCTAACATCCCTAAATCCTCATAGCAGCTTGTGTAATGGGTATGGTTATTCTCATTTTAGAAGAGAGGGCATCGCTGCTTTGGAGGAACAGGTCGCACAGCTACAGACGCCGCTTAGACGTGGGTTTCTTCCACTCGGGAGCCGAGGGGACGGTTAGCATAACTCCCCTGAGGCGTGGGATTTACCTTTAAAGGAATCGGGGAGTCGCCGGGCTTGAGCATCCGCTGCGTGCCGCTTTTCTGCCATGCTGCTGGAGACGGAGTTACCACTCTCTAGTCGCTACTTTTGCTGCTGCTGCTGCTGCTGCTGCTGCTGCTGCTGCTGAAGCCGGAGCCGCAGGAAAAGTCCATAGAAACCGCGGGACCAGGACCCAAGCTGCGAATAGCCACGCCCCTCTCCTCAGATCAGCCAATGGGTGCCCAGGATCCAGGAGGACACGCCTCCACCTCTGCCCGCGGGCCCAGACCAAAAGGTTGCTATACAATCTTTTCCCTCTGAGTCAGCTGACTGAGGGGCGTGGCACCAAAACGTTGACCAGAGGGTGTGGTCGAGGGGAGGGGCGTCCTCTCCTGAAGACGGGGTTGGGGCAGTCCCGGAAGGGAAAAGGGAGGGGCCTCAGTGAGGTGGTTGAGGAAATGGCGCGAAAGAGGGAAATGCTCCCTCCGGGGTAGAAACTTTGCAGGAATTAAAGGGAAGAAAAGGGCACTACCCTCTCTGGGTGGGGTCCGGATACAGGAGAGAAAGCTGAGAGCACACCGGTGAAGCCCTTGAGAACCTGAGGCGGGTGCTGAGTCGTGAGGACCGCCCCCAGGAAGAATGGAATTCTAGTGAGGTTCATGGACTTTAGCAAAATACTTTTGAGCACCTGCCGTGTGACTTGCTGGGGAGATAACAGGGAAGGGGTGGATACAAGAATGGCAAAATAACAAATTTAAACCAGATTACACGTGGTCAAGAGCGGTGTGGAGAGAACCAAGTGCTGGAAGAATAGGTGGGGACTTGAGGTGTGAACTGAAGCAGGCAGCCTTGGCAAGGAGTGCGGGCAGTGCTGGAGGTCAGAAAGGGCATCCCACCCTCAAGCTGTCTTCAAATTGTGGCTGGAAACTTCCCCTCTGAAAACCAGCTATGATTGATTCCACAAGACTTGTCTTAACGCACAATGTTCTGAGTATATCCATGCGCACAAGGAGGAACTCCTTGAAAATTTTTTAAATTTCAAAATAACAGATTAGTCCGAAGTTGCGACAGGATTTCAGAGCTGCTCAGTCATGGCCATGGAAATGAAACCCTGGAGGACTGCAATTTTCATAATGTGGGTGCCTGCAATGATAACCGGAACGGAAAAATTCTGGGTCCAGGTCCTGGACTGGGAGACTCGAAAGAGGGATAGGCCAAGTGAGCCCTTCCAGGAGCCTGAGCAATTGGATTATTGCCAGGACTGGAGAGCGTCGTATGGCCTTCATCTTTGAACCTGGATTGGCTGTTTCGTATCTATCAGTCTCGAAATTTGGTTGCTATGCTGTGTGCACACTGCCCTTGTTGATGGAGGTTAAATTTCTAGCAGGGATTCTACCCCTAATTTTTCTCTGTTCTAATTAATTATCGAGGCATTTTACAATGTCTAGTCCACCCCAGTTTAAATTCATGGACCATGATGGAACCAAGAACTGGTTAGCACCCTGAGATGCAGACAGTCTGGAGAAGTCACAAGTATCCTTCATGTAGTTTCTTCCCAGTGGTTACAGCTTATGTAAGTACTATTACATCAGTCCCAATTTGGCAATTCCAATTTTTGGCCACCCCATGTGCATCTAGAGCAGCAGCAGTTGTAGGTTGTGACAGAGGGTTTTCATTGGCTGTTTTTCAGAAATAGATCACTAGACTGTTTTTCCTAGTCTTTGTCTTCCTCATTGTTATGTACAGTCAAGTAGGTTAGCCTCATAGCAACTCTGTATAGGATTTCTGAGCATTAGCTGGTTGATTTAAACTGTGACCTTGTGATTAGCAGTCCAGTGCTTATCCTACAGTGCCACACCAGGACTCCAGTCCATCTTAGTATAGGGACATTGATGATTCGGGGGTAGACTTCTCATCTTGCTTGTAAGAGACCTTGAGTTTGATTCCTAACCAATGTAACTAATATGCAGCCATGTCCTGTCTGCCAACGGTGGTGGTTTGTGGGTTGTTATGATGCTGAACAAGTTTTAGTGAGCTTCCAGACTACTTAATCACACTGTATGTTGTTGTTAAGTGCTATTACATCAGTTCCAACACATGACGACCTCTGTATTGGGTTTCCAAGAAGAAGCTGATGGGTTTGAACTGCTGACCTCAAAGTAAGCAGTCCAGTGTTTATCCTATAGTGCTACATCAGGACTCCACAGTCTATATACTACCACACTATACCAAGCAATATCAAAATCAGAAAATAGACAATGGTGTAGTATATATGTATAGTTTGATACCATTTTATCATGGGTAGATTTGTATAGCCACCACCATAATCAAGATATGGAACTAGTCTATCATCCCTCCTTTTTTTTATATATGTTTGTTGTTGTTAAGTGCTGTTGATTCAATTCTGACTCATAGCAGCCCTGTATAGGGTTTCCAAGTAATGGTTGGTGAGTTTGAACCACCAACCTTGTGGTTAAAACCGACCTTGCGTTCGAGTGTTTATCCTACAGTGCCACACCAATATGAAATGATAGATCTGGGTCAGAAACAATGATCGGAGCACATAGTCCTAGCAAGCATCCTTAGCGCTACAGATCGAGTTTGCTGTAAGGATACAGGCTCTAGTGTATGATAAAAGCCTGGTGCAGAGTTCTCAAGTTGACTTCCAGTCACATATGGAGTCAAGAACTGTTTTTATTCTTGGGAGGTAGAGTACATCTTTGTGAAGTCACTTTGTTTGTTAACCTTCTGGAGAAGATAAGGGGGAGAGTACAGTAATTTAATGATCTCTTCTCTCTAAATCATCCTTGAGAAAGTTCACAGCTTCATTTTTCCATTCTAAAATGAATAAGTCCCAGAGGCATGAACTTCCTGTTTATGATGTGGTTCCCAGCAAAGAAGAGCAAAAGCAGAAGAAGCTAATTAAACCCTTTTGTAGGGGAAGGCTTGATTATACATTGCATATCCTAGGAAAGGTTTTAGGGTTCATTTTTGCTAGAAAGAGAAATGATGTTTCTAAATAAATTCAAATGTCTTTATTCCTTCCTGAAACCTTCCCTCATGTCTCAAGGCAATCCAAACAGCATCACTGCTGGAGAATTAGAAAAGAACCCTCTCCCTTTGGGACAAAGACTTTGGTAAACACTTGTCGCTCTGATTTCAGATTGCATCAGGAGCTAATGCCAGGCCCCAAACTAAGAACAAGGTTTGATTTGATTTTTAAGTTACTTTCAGAATAAATAGGAGCTTCCAGATTTTTATTTTAAAATGTTGAGTTTCACTTGCCAACGAAGCTGATGTATTCTGGCTCTCTTGTTGTTGTTGTTGTTATGTGCCGTGGAGTTGGTTCCGACTCATAGCGACCCTACACAGGGTTTCCGAGACTATAAATCTTTACGGGAGCAGACCGCCTCATCTTTCTCCCGTGGAACCGCTGGTAGTTTCGAACTGCTGACCTTGTGACTCGCAGCCCGATTCGTAACCACTACACTACCAGAGCTCCTTGGATATCCTATATACATGCATTGATTAAATGTATTTTAAGGGCTCTCTGCTTCTCCCCGTTTGGCAGGCAGCTACATCTTTTCTTGCAGTCCCAGCCACATACCTGAGAAATATGGAGTGAAGTTTGGAGTCAACAGATTTGGCCTTATTGGGCCCCTGGTGACCAGGGCTGCTGTTAACTCTGACAAAGTGGAGGTTATTGACATCAGCGACCCCTTCATGGACCGCAACTACATGGTCTACGTGTTCCAATATGATTCCACCCAAGGCAAGTTCACTGACATGGTCAAGACTGAGAACGAGAAGCTTGTCATCAACAGGAAGTCCATTTCTGTCTTCCAGGAGCAAAATCCCACTAACATCAAGTAGGGTGATGCTGGTGCTGAGTGTACTGTAAAGTCCATTGGTGTCTTCACAACCTTACGGAAGGCTGGAGCTCACTTGAAGGGTGGTGCCAAAAGAGTAATCTCTGCCCCTTCTGCTGATGCCCCCATGTTTGTGGTGGGCGTGAACCATGAGAAGTATGACAACTCCCTCAAGATTGTCAACAATAATTCCTGCACCACAAACTGTTTGGCCTCTCCTGGCCAAGGTCACCCATGACGACTTTGGCATCGTGGAGGGACTCATGACGACAGTCCATGCCATCACTACCACCCAAAAGACTGGATGGCCCCTCTGGGAAACTGTGGCGTGATGGTTATGGGGCTGCCCAGAACATCATCCCTGCATTTACTGGTGCTGCCAAGGTTGTGGGCAAGGTCATCCTGAGCTGAATGGGAAACTCCTTGGCATGGCCTTCTATGACCTCACTCCTAACGTGTCTGTTGTGGATCTGACCTGCTGTCTGGAAAAAGCTGCCAAATACGATGACATCAAGAAGGTGGTGAAGCAGGTATTAGATGGACCCATAAAGCAACCTAGGCTACACTGAAGACCAGGTCGTCTCCTGTGACTTTAAGTGACACCCACTCTTCCACCTTTGATGCTGGGACTGGCATTGCCTCAATGACCGCTTTGTTAAGCTCATTTCCTGGTATGACAGTTAATCTGGTTACAGCAACAGGGGGGTAAACCTTATGGTCCACATAGCCTCCAAGGAATAAGATCACCTGTACTACCAGCTCCAGCAACAGCACCAGAGGAAGAGAGAGGCTTTCAGCTGCTGGGGACTCGTTATCCCAATTTGATCATCCAACACACTGAGATGTTCCCATCCTCTACACCATTTCCATCCACACTCTCCCTGGAGAAGGGGAGGGGCTTAGAGAACCCAGCATGGCCATGTACCATCAATAAAGTACACTGTTGTTGTTATGTGCCGTGGAGTCGGTTCTGACTCATAGCAACCCTGTACAGGGTTTCCGAGGCTGTAAATCTTTACGGGAGCAGAAAGCCACATCTTTCTCCCACGGAACAGCTGGTAGTTTCGAACTGCTGACCTTGCGATTTGCAGCCCGATTCGTAACCACTACACTACCAGAGCTCCTTAAAGTACACTGTTATTGTTGTTGTTAAGTACTGTGGAGTCAGTTCCGACTCACATACCTCCCCCCAAAAGAAAACAGAAATGTACTTTTAGAACTTGCTATTGTTATGTGCCACAGAATCAGTTCCAACCCATAGTGACCCTGTATAGTGTTTCCAAGGAGCAGCTGGTGAGCTTGAACCACTGACCTTGTGGTTCAAACCGACTTTGCAGTCCAGCACATTAGTCCTCAGCGCTCCACCAGGAATCTACCGTAAGAATAAATGCTAGCCTATCTCTCTCTTCTTTTGGGGGCTTTCTAGTCCTAAATTTTCTCACAGTAATGATTAGATGTTAGAATGGTTTGGGGGAACTTTATATGCTTTAAAAATGAAGACCTATTACATAAAATTATAAATAAATTGAACAGAACAAGAGGATTATTTATAATCTTATAATCTCTAATAGAATTATGATAACGTTGGTGGATTTTTCTTCTAGTTGGTTTTTTAAATGAATATTTACATGTAGCTAAAATCAGAGAGTAGTCCATATTTCTTTTCATGCTTTATTTTGCTTTTATTTGCTTTGCATAGTCAGGGTACCAAATTAAGTGTTGATTAATGGTGATGGAGATCAATTTAAAGACAGACATACACCATGAATCCATAATTGAATAAAACTGAAGGAAACTTAATTAGTGTTCTTCCTGTACCAACACTGCTGTGGAGTCAATTCTGATCATAGTGACCCTATGTTGTCGTTGTGAAGTGTCGTCGAGTCGGTTCCAACTCACAGCAACCCTGTACAGGGTTTCCAAGGAGCGGCTGGTGAACTTGAACCACCAACCTTGTGGTTCAAACCGACCTTGCAGTCCAGCGTCTTAACCCACAGTGCCTCACCAGGACTCCTATAGAACAGAGAATTGTCTAAAATGGTTTCCAAGTCTGCAAATCTTTACTGAAGCAGACTGACACATCATTCTCCCACGGAGCAGCCAGTGGATTTGTACTGCAGAGTTTTACGTCAGCAACCAAGTGCTTCGCCACTGCATCGCCAAAGTTCGTTTTTTAGATCCACACAAGAAATGCTTTAATAATAACAGGAAGAGCCTGATTTTTTTGCCTTTGCCTTGATAACCCAGGCTGTTCTCAATACCTTTAGTGAAATTAGCTAATCAGAAACCTTAAGGGGATAACAATCCCAGGAAGTTACATTTTTGTCCAGGACGAGACAAAAAAAAAAAAAAAAAGTGACCATTTCTCCACGTACATTGTTGTTGTTATGTGCCGTGGAGTCGGTTCTGATTCATAGCGACCCTGTACAGGGTTTCCAAGGCTGTAAATCTTTATGGGAGCAGAAACCTCATCTTTCTCCCGTGGAGCAGCTGGTAGTTTCGAACTGCTGACCTTGCAATTCGCAACCACTACGCTACCAGAGCTTAGTTCACATGTATTGCATTACAGCAAGTTCTTCTTTAGGAAATCACTCCAGGACTTGACTCATAAGTTTCACTGGAAAACAACATATCTACACTATTCCCTCTTTTTGCTTTGTGGTTGACTTCATTATACATTGATATCTCTGGTTCCCTATTTTTAGTCTTGTTGGTTTGTTTTACTTTAAATACTCATATATCTAGATTGAGTTCTGGGTGGTGTTGCCATGTAAATTAATCTCAGGTTGTTGTCCACTGTTATTTCTCAGTCCAAGGAACACCCTTTAACATTTTTTTGTAAAATTGGTCTGGTTATTACAAATTCCTTTAATTTCTGTTTATCAAGAAATATCCTAATTTCACCATTGTATTTGAGGAACAGCTTTGCTGGGTATATGGTTCTTGGTTGGCACTTTTCTTTTTTCTTTCTTTCTATTAGAGTTTTGTATGTGTCAGACCATTGCCTTCTGGCTTACATTATTTCTGCTGAGAAATCAGCTTCCTCTTAATGGTTCTCCTTTGTAGATAACTTTTCATTTTTTTCCAAGCTGCTCTCAGGATTCTTTCCTTGTCTTTGGTTTTGGAAAATTTGATTAATGTCTTGGTAATTTTCTTTTGGGATCTATGCTATTTGGAGTTTATTCGACTTCTTGTATGCTTATCTTTCATGATGTTAGGAAAAGTTTCTTTCAACAAATTTCTCTGTTTTTCTATTGTCTCTTCCTGTTCTGGAATTTTGATCACCCCATCTATAAGTTGTTTCTCTTCATGATGTCCCACATAACTCTTAGGTTTTCTTTGGATGTTTACATTCTTTTTTTCTGATTTTTGATAGCATAGTAGTATTGAGAGATTTATCGTCAACAAATTTATTGGGCTTCCAATGCGTTCATCTACTCCTTTGCCCTTTCAATGTATTATCCATTTCTGAAATCTTAGTATGAATCTTTTGGATTTCTAATTGCAGGTTTCATATTGTTTCAAGATTTGCATTTGTTTTCTGTTTGTTCTTGTAGTGTTTTCCTGAATTCTTCTAGGTTTTCTGTGTTCTTGCTTTCCTCGTTCTGTCGATCCATTGAAAGGCTTCTGGGAAAAGCTGAGTTTAGTGTATAAATATGAGTTAGAGACAGAGGATTCAGACACTAGAAAGATGGAACAACCTGTGTAAAGGCATAGTGGTATGACAAAGCCTCATATGTGGAAGAAATATCAGGTATGAAGATATGCAAGGAGCAGAAATTGTGAGCCATGACAGTGGACTGAAAGCCATGTGCTAAGCCGAGAAAGTAATATGAAACCACTGGAAGATTTTAACAAAAGATGTGGAACTAGTTGGTTAGATTTGTTCAGAGATCATGCTTCAGTAGGCATCCCAGACTTAAGCGTGGGATAAATGTCTTACATAATTTCTGAGGAGTGGCTGGTAGGTTTGTACTACCTACCTTGCAGTTATCAGTCCATTGCTTATCCTATAGCATCACACCAGATCTCCAAGTGATACATTGTTGTTGTTATGTGCTATTGAGTTAGTTTCTACTCTCAGAGCCCCCCCGTATGGGGTTTCTGAGGACTGACTGGTGAGTTTGAACCCCTGACCATGCAGTACAACTACACCTTGTGGTCCAGTGCTTATCCTACAGTGCCACTATAAAATAAATTGATTTAAAAAAAACACACACACACCCAGATTTATAATTTGACAGTTACGAACCTGCCAAGCAAAGACGGTTCTTATAAAGATATCTTTACAAGAAGAAGAAAAAAAATTTTTTAAATTAGAAAGTTAAACAAAAAATCCAAAACAAACAGTTGAAAGTTTAATATGGTGCTGTCTTATGTAATTTGTTATTAAGTGGTGTCAAGTTGGGTCCAACTAAAAATGACCTTACATAGGTTTTCTATGGAACTGGTAGGTTTAAATGGCCAACCCTTCAGTTAGCAGCTCAGTGCTTAACCTACAATTATACCAGGATTCCTTATATAGTTTATCCATTATTGATATATAAGCATAAGGTTGGGGAGTGCAGTGATTTAGTAGGTAAAGCACTGGGCTGTGAACCACAAGATCGGTGGTTCGAGCCCACTGGCCACTCCTCAGGAGAAAGATGAGGCTTTCTGTTCCAGCAAAGATTTAAAGCCTCAGAAACCCTCTGAGTTGGAACTGACTCCATGTAATTTATTAATAACAACAAACACTAGGTCAATGAAAACAAATCAATCTCAGTATTTCATTTGTGACATGCTGATTATAAAATTTCTTCTCACTTTCCTTGAAATCTTTTGTCTTGGCCTTTCAGACATAATGGCCTTGGAACTACTGAATGCAATTGCTAACTATATTATTGATTGTTTTATTACATCAACTAGAGTTTGCTTGTTCTTTTAACACTATATTTTTATTTTTTAAATGGTGCTGTAGGTTAATGCACTGGACTGCTAGGTCAGTTTAAACTGTAAGGTCGGTGGTTCAAGTTCACCAGTTGCTCCTTTGAAACCCTAAACAGGGTCCGCTATGGGTCACAACCAACTTGACGGCTCTTAACAACAACATCTTTAGGTAGTTAGCAGTGATCAGTTCAATATTGTCATTAAGTAATTCAAGTATAGTAATGTAGGTTTTGATTATTATATTTGTGTTACCTATCTTTTTTTATAGTACTGAATTCTCACAGTTGATGGTGGTGGTTATGTGTCACCGACTCAGTTCTGACTCACAGCAACCCTACACAGGGTTTTCAAGGCTGTAAATCTTATGGGAGCAGAAAGCTTCATCTTTCTTCTATGGAGAGACTGGTAGATTTGAACTGCTGACTTGGCAGTATTTTGCCATGCCCTGACAAATATTCATTCATGTTACGTTTTCCATATTCACAAATCTCCTCTTTTTAAACAGACACAAATAAGTGATATGTTGTTTTTGTTGTTATTAACTGCTGTCTAGGGTCACTATAGGAGCTCTGGTAGCGTAGTGGTAACGAGTCGGGCTGCCAACCGCAAGGTCAGCAGTTCAAAACTTTCTTCGGCAGAAGAAAGATGAGGCGTTCTGCTCCCGTAAAGATTTCCAGCCTTGGAAACCCTGTGCTGGATCACTATGAGTTGGAACTGACTCCACGGTACTTAACAACAAAAACAACAGTTGGTTCTGACCCTGTATAGGGTATCTGAGGAGCAGCTGGTAGATTTGAACTGTTGACCTTGTGGTTAGCAGTCCAATGCTTATCCTACAGCACCCACCAGGACTCCAAGTGATACATTAGTGACTATAAAATAATAACTTAAAGGCCTTATATATCTTAAAGGTCTTAAAGGCCTTCTATATCAAGAATCATTAATTTCATTGCATAATTACTTTATTTAATCCTCATTAAAAACCCTGGATGATAATGCTCATCTCCAATCTAAATTACAAAGAAGTCAAGTCATTTGCTCAAAGTCAAGCAGGGAAGCATTACGGAGCACAGATTTTGTAGTTCTATTGCCTTAATAGGGAGCCCTGCTAGTGCAGGGGATTACCAACTAGACTATTAACCTCAAGGTCAGCAATGTTAATCTACCAGTTGCTCCTTGGGAGAAAGATGAGTCTGCTTCCATAAAGATTTTCAGACTCAGAAACCCTATATAAGATGGTTGAGTCAGAACCGGCTCGGTGATGCACAACCACCACAAACAACAATGTCTCTATTGGAATCCTTCTTCCACCATTTCATAGCTCTGTAACCTGGGCAAATTCTTGAACTTTATTAAACTTCATTTTCCTCATCTGTAAAATGGCAGTGCAAATTAAATAATACATGTAAAGTGCTCAGTACAGCACTCAGTATAGAGTTGTTGTTGTTAAGTGCCATGAAGTCGTTTCTGACCCTTCGTGCCCCTTAGGGTATCCAAGGAGCAGCTAGTGAGCTTAAACTACTGACTGTGTTGTTCAAGCGACTTTACAGTCCAGCGCATTAACCCACAGTGCCACACCAGAACTCCTGGTATATACTAAGTTCTTCATAAATGTTGGTAAGGGTTTCTGAGGAGCTGTGGGCAGGTTTAAATCAACAACAGCAGACAGCAGCCTGCATCTGCCTAGTCTGCCATCTCTCTGGAAGTCTGGTTTATCATTTTTAAATGTTGGTTTCTCACTTACATTTTATGTTTTATAATGGATTTACAGGGCAACTTTGTTCATTGTATTACCCAGAGATCTAGGCTGATGGAGATCCATCTTGGCATGTGTTTTCATGATTGCCAACTAGGAAACAAGAGATATAGTGACTTGGGCCCTGCTTCTGAAAGGATTCTGCCTGGAAGTGACATAGGCCATTACCACTTGTATTTATTGGCCAATGAAAGTCATACCACCAGGTCTAACTTCAACTGGGCAGGGAGAAGTGCAATTTTTTGGATTTGTTAAAAAGAAGAAGTAATAATGATCACAACATCGGTAATTTGATCTTTTTTCATTTCCTAATTTGGTATTTAAGAAGTCAAACAATATTGCACTAGACAAATCTGCTGCAAAAGACCTCTTTAAAGTTTAAAGAGCAAAAATGTCACTTAGAGGACTAACATGCACCTGACTCAAGTCATGGTATTTTCAACTACTTCATATTCATATAAAAGCTGGATAGATAAGGAAGACTGGAGACGAACTGATGCATTTGAATTATGATGTTGGTAAAGAATATTGAAAATACCATGGACTGCTAGAAGAACTAAGTCTCTCTTGGGAACAGTACAGCCAGAATATCTCTTAGAAGCCAGGATGGTGATCTCACATACTTTGGACACATTATCAGGAGGGACCAGTCCCTGGAGAGAGACATCATACTTGGTAAATGGGAGGGTTAGCAAAAAAGATGAACACTCTCTACAAGATGGATCGAAATGATGGTTGTAACATGGTGCGGGACCTGGCAATGCTTTGATCTTTTATAGATAGGGTCATTATCAGTAGAAACAGACTTGATAGCACATTACAACAGCAACAACAATTTGATATTTATCACTTTGATTTCTAACATTCTTCCCTTTCCTTATGTGTATAGATTCTTCTGGCAAAAGCCTAATAATAGTTTCTTAGACGCCCTTCTCAGAGAAGTGTATTAGAGTTGCTGGAAGACCGTTTCAAAATCAGGGGCCCAGATGACTTCAAATTGTCTAAAGTTCAGGTTATGGGTAAGTATTGTTTAAAAAACTCCCCAGGTGGTTCTTGTTTGGATCGTGTTGGTATATTTGTTTTCAAGGATCACACTTAACACAGATGGGAGGACACAGAGCTCAAAGCATCAGAAAAAGGGAGGATGGCAAAGTAGAAACTATGACTAGAGTTTAACAGAGCTTTCAGCTGCCTCATAAGCTATGTTTACAGAGAAGTCAGGCATCTGGGCACATCTAGATAACTAGTGGCCAGACACCAGCGTTCCACATACATCAAGGAACGTAAGGTTCTCCTGGGAATGACCTAATCCTTTATTAAGGGAACTTATTTTCCTCCAACTTTTTATTGAAAAAAATGTTAGTCATATCAAAGGTTGAAAGAATTTGCCCACCACTTAGAGTCAGTAAATGTTACTATTTTTCTGTATTTGCTAATTATTTTAACATCCACTGATGGTCCTTATCCGATTTAATTATTTCAGTGTGTGTGTGTGTGTGTGTGTGTGTGTGTGGCCAACTGGTGATTCTCTGATTCTATCATTCCTTCTACATTTATTACTTAGGGTTAATGCTCTGGACTGAAAAGTTGGTTTGAACCACAAGGTTGGCAGTTCAAGCTCACCAGATACTCCTCGGAAACCATATACAGAGTTGCTATTAGTTGGAAACAACTTGATGGCATTTGACAACAAAATTCCTCTTTAAGGAGTCCTGATGTGGTACTATAAGGTAAGCACTCAACTGCACAGTTGGTTCGAACCACAAGGTTAGCAGTTCAAACTCACTAGCTGCTTCTCAGAAACCCTATACAGGATTGCTGTGAGTCAGAACTTACTCAATATCACTTAACAACAACAACAATCTTATGTAGGGAAAGTGGTGGCTCCATGGCATGAGCACTGGATTGTGAACCACAAGGTTAGCAGTGTAAGCCCACCAGCAGCTTTGTGAGAAAAAGATGAGGCTTTCTGTTTCCGCAAAGATATAATTTAAAAAATTACCTTGGCAACCCTATTCAGGGACACTCTGTGTTGGAAGTGACTCAAGGCACTTAACAACAACACGACAAATCTTCTATAAAGGAGCCCTTGGAGCGCAGTGGTTAAGTGACTGATAACTGAAAGGTCAGTGGTTTGAACCCCCCTGCTGCTCTTCTGTGAAGATTTACAGCCTTGGAAACTCTATGGGGCAGTTCTCTGTCTTATAGGATTGACGCTTTGGCATTGAGTTTGGTTTCGTTTTGACTTGACATGCTATAAAAAAGTGCTTTTCCTTATCCATTGGAGAAGCTGTAAGTTTTTCCTGAAAAAGAATAATAAATGTTTAATTCTTTCAATTAGAGAAGTGCTTTCAAGAGCTCATGTTTGGCTTAGATGAGACCATTGGCTAGCATTGGAATGGACAGATGATCCGAGTATAGCAGAGGTTTATGCATATTGTTCTACACACAGTCTGCAGACTTAGAATGATAGAACAGGGTGTTGTTGTTGTTGTTGTTAAGTGCCATTGAGTCTGAGTCGGTTCTGACTCATAGCAGTCCTATGTAGTGTTTCCTAGGAGAGGCTGGTGAGTTTGAATAGTTGACCATGTGGTGCAAACAACGTTATGGTCCAGTTTTATCCTACAGCGCCACACCAAGATTCTGACAGAACAAGGTAGTTATGTGAAATGTGGTGTAAAAATTATAATGGCTGTGTCACTGGTAATGGGAAGTGTCAGTAGCACTTGGAAATATCATAGGACAGATCCAATGGCAGACACTGATAGGCTCCATCAGCACTGATGTCTTTTGATAGTTCCTGGTAACTGTAGTGCCATTAGTGGGCATGACAACATAGCTATTGTTTTGTTCATTTGCAACACCAAGGGAAATTACCAGCAGGGGAGCAAAACGGTGCCAATCAAGCAAGTTACCAAGAGAATTATTCTGCAGAACGCACATGAGGTAGCCCTTGGGGCACCCAGAGCTATTCAGTAGGGAAACTGGAGTTCTTGAAGTGCAATTATAGGCAGAATTGGTGTTGGAGACATATTGGTTTGTGAGGTTTGTTATGATCTTAGTTCACCCTTGGAGTCCTGGTGTGGCACTCACTGCAGGATAATGCACTGGACTGCAATGTTGGCGGTTCAAATCTACCAGCCGATCCTCAGAAACCCTAGACAGGGTTGTGACAGCACTTAACAACAACAAATTTTACCCTCGGACTAGTGTGATCCAGGGGGAAATTTCAGTATCTAATAAAGAGCAGAGCAGAAATTCAAGAGATAACATGATGCGTTGCTATTGGTGTTGGGTGTGGAAGAGAACATTTTCTAGTCATTTAACAGAGCAGAAGTGTCCCATAGGGTTTCCTAGGCTGCAGTCCTTGTGGGAGCACATTGCCAGGGCTTTCCCCTGTCCATCTGTGTAGAGACACAACAGCAGACGGCTCAGATCGAAAGAAAAGTTCCAAAGACACTAGTTGATGGGTAAGGGATCAGGTTTGTCATTGTTAAGTGCTGTCAAGTCCGATCCGACCCATAGCGTACCCACAGAGGGTTTCCAAGGAGTAACTGGTGAGCTTGAACCACGAAGCTTGCAGTCTAGAGCATTAACCCACAGCACCACACCAGGACTCTGCAGAAGCTGGTATTACATGGACTGTTGAGGTTGAGAGGCTAGTTTCCTGAGCCACAAATTGTTGTTGTTGTTGTTGTTGTTAAGTGCCATAGAGTTGGTTCCAACTCATAGAGACCCTGTATAAGGTTTCTGAGGAGCAGCTGGTAGGTTTGAACTTACAACCTTATGATTAGCAGTCCAGCACTTATCTTATAGCACCACAGTAGGATCAACTTGCTGTTGAGTGCCGTGGAGTCAGTTCCTACTCATAGTGACCCTGTATAGGGTTTCCAAGGAGCAGCTGGTGAATTTGAACTGGATGCCAGCCTTGTTGTTCAAATCGACCTTGCGGTCCAGTGCTTTATCCCACAGTGCCACACCAGGACTACTGGATGACAGTAAAACCTAACCTATCCTATTGCTGTTAAGTAGATTCCAACTCACAATGACCATATAGAACAGAGTGGTCCTGCCCATAGGGTTTCTGAGGCTGTAAATTTTTACAGAAGCAGACTGCTTCATCTTTCTCCTGAGAAGTGAGTGGTGGGTCTTACAGCTTTCAGCTTAACCAACTGCACCACCAGAGCTCCTTAAATTTTGCTTACTATTCAACAGAGCGATTGCAATTGAATATAGCGGATCCTTTCTGGGTGCGTGGTGGCACCATAGGATAAGCACTGGACTTTGCAAATCACAAAGTCATCAGTTGGAGCCCACCAGTTGCTCCTGAAGAAAAAGATGAGGCTTTCTGCTGCCTCAATGATTTAAAAAGCTTCAGAAACTCTATACAGGGTCGCTGTGAGTCGGAACTGAGTCAATGGCACTTAACAACAATCATCCTTTCTGTTTTTTAACAATGAAAGAGCTACCATGTTTTTATAGAGTTAAAACCTACATCAGACTCACCATGAGTTGATTCCAACTCATGTGGACCCTGTAGGCAGAGAAGCACTCCATAGGGTTTCAGAGACTGCAAATCTCTGAGAGCAGATAGCCTCATCTTTCCCCCAGTGGCTGGTAGGTAGCAATTGATGACCTTTCAGTTAGCAGCCTAATGCTTTAACCCACTGTGCCACCAGAGCTGCTCTCTTTTTTATAGAATAGCAAACCAATAATTAATAAAAAATATTAATAAAATTAATGAAAAGTGATAAAAATATTGTGGTGGTAATTTTTTCCCTTGAGAGAGTTAGTTAATGTTTCTCATGTAGTGGGAGTCCTGGTATGGGTCTGCAAGGTAATGCACTGGACAGCAAGGTTTTTCTTAGACAGATAAACCTGTAAATTCTTTGTAAGCTGTTGAATTTATTTCACAATGTATCCTATGACAATGGTAGTGGGACTGTCCGTTTTATTGTATGAGTTTTCAAAGGGCATGTCTTTCCTGCAGCTTTGTTACTAGGTTACTAGGTATCTTGGCTATTAGGTTCCTGCCCTTGAATGACTCAGTCAAGGAAGACAACAGATTTTAAAAAGCTATGTAATAAGTAAGCACTGTAATAGAAGAGGTTTCTTAGGGAAGTTGACATTTCACATTAATTCATTCAGCAAAAATTAGTTAGGTACCTACTCACTGTGGGTTAATGCGCCAGACTGCAAAGCCATTTGAACTGCAAGGTTGGTGGTTCAAGCTTACCAGCTGCTCCTCGGAAACCCTTTACAAGGTCGCTATGGGTTGGAACCAACTTGATGACACTTAACAACACAACATATACCGAGGGGTGTCCTGGTGTGGCGCTGTAAGATAATCACTGGAGCACAAGGTCAGTAGTTCAAGCTCACCAGCCGCTCCTCAAAACCCTATACAGGATTGCTATGAGTCAGAACTGAAGCAACAGCACTTAACAACAACAAATGCACCCAGGAACTTTGGTGGCTCAGTGATTAAAGCATTCTGCTATTGACCAAATGTTGGCGGTTTGAATCAACTAAGAGCTCTGCAGGAGACAGATGTGGCAGTCTGCTTTCCTGAAGACTGGAAACTGTGGGGCACTTTCACTCTGTCCTATAGGGTCACTCCCAGTCACCATTGACCCAATTGTGATGGGTGTTTTAGTTTTTTACTGTTTACCAGGTACTGTCTAGAGTCTGGGGATACTATGAATATTGTGGACTAGATCATGTTTTTCTTATTGAGTGGGGCTGCCCTTTGCCTTGTAAGGTATTCAGAACATCCCTGGCCTTTACCTTCTTGTTACCAAGTAATATCCTTGTCTCCCCTTCACGACAATCAAAAATGTCCCAAGATGTTGCCGTAGGCCCCTCTGAGTAAGGGTGTGTGCTGCTATGTAATTTTCGCTTGGGGAAATCATTGTCATGGAGAGTAAAATCTCAGAAGTCATCTTATGTCTTTTCTCTCCTTATTGTTTATCTGGTAACCAGGATTCAAATGCAACATGCTAGAAAAAGCAGGATCAAAGTAGGGAAGGTAAAGGATTGCATACAAAAAATGATAGGAACTTTCTCATTTATGTCATAAAAATCTGGGTGATCTTGGTAGGAATGGATTTGAGAGTGCTTCACCAAGAAGATTGAAATGTTATTTCAGATTAAATTAAGTTTATTGACAAGATTACATTTACCAGAGATTTGCAGTCAGTGTATTTGCTTGGGCAGCTAGATAGGGCTCTAACAGTATACTGATATGAATAAGGTCAAATGACATTGAGAAGCCAGAAAGAATCTGTCCTCATGTAAAATAAGGAATGTAAAGTTTTAGGATATAGGAATGCTAGATTTTATCTGTCATGCAGTCTGGTCATGTACCTCTCACATGTCCTCTGAGGTCACCCAGGAGACTCTTAGTTTATTTTTGCCAGAAGGGAGGGATTAGGAAAGGAAGTATCGGAATCTTTAAATAGTGCTTCAGTGACTCTCCTTTCTAGACTGAGAATGCTGGTGTGAAGAGCTATGTGAAATAACAGTCTTAATCACAAAGGGAGTGGCAGAGCCCTATGACAGAAATGAATACATAGTGGCCATGTTCATCAAATAGATATGTCGTGTTGCTGAGTGTCATAGAGTCTGGTCTCACTCATAACGACTCTGTATAGGGTTTCTGAGGAGCAGATGGTGGGTTTGAACTTTTGATCTTTCAATTCAAATGGACTTTGTGATCCTGTGCATTATCCTACAGTGCCACACCAGGATTCCTCAAATAGATTGTTGTTGTTGTTGTTAAGTGTCCTCGATTCCAACCCATAAGGACCCTGTATAGGGCTTCCAAGGAGCAACTGGAGAACTTGAACCAGTGACCTTGCAGTTCAAACAACTTTGCAGTCTGTCGCATTAGCCCACAGTGCCACACCAGTACTCCTCAAATAGATAGCAGGCTCAAAAAAATCTAGATAGTAGATCAGTTCGGAAATATAGGACTTGAATAACACCATAAGCCAACTAGACCCAATAGGCATTTATAGAACATTCATTTAACAATAACAGAATACATAGTCTTCTCTAATGCACAAGTAATCCTTGAGGACAGACCATATATTAGGTCGCAAAACAAGTCTCAATGCACTTTAAAAATAGTATACTCATGCTGAGTGTCTCCTCTCACCACAATGGAATAAAACTAGAAGTCAGTAACAGAAAGGAGAGTGGAAAATTCACAGGTAAGTGGAAATCAAATTACACACTATTAAACAACCAATAGTCAAAAAAGAAATCACAAGGAAAATTAGGAAATACTTAGAAATCAATGAAAATGGCCTGCCAAAACATATAGATGCAGTAAAGGCAGTACTCATAGGGAAACTTATCATTACAAACACTTACGACTCCATGGTACAAAACTACCACCACCACCACCACATACTGATTTGGGGTCTGGTGTGGTGCTGCAGGTTAATGCGCTGGACTACAAAGTTGACATGAACCTCAAGGTTGGCAGTTCAAACTCACCAGCCACTCCTCAGAAATACATGGTCGCTATGAGTCAGAACCAACTCGTCAGCACTTAACAACAGCAAATTACTGATTTGAGAAGTAAGATCTCAAATTAGCAAACTAATTTAATATACTCCAAGGAGCTAGAGAAAGAAAAATAAAGCCCAAAGCTATCAGAAGTAAAGAAATAAGTATTAGAGCAGAGATAATGAAATCGAGAATATAAAACAATACAGAGAATCCATTGAGCCAAAAGTCGGTTCTTTGAAAAGACCAACAAAGTTGACAAAACTTTCAGCTACACTGACAAAAAAAGGAAAAAAATAGAAGATGCAAATAACAAGTAAAAAGAGAAATTGGGACTGTTACTACAGATCTTAGAAAAATTAAAGGTATTATAAGAGAATATCATGCACAATTGTATTTGTGTAAATAATTATATAATTATACAACATAGAGTCCTGGTGTGGTGCTGTAAGATAAGCACTGGACTACAAAGTTAGTGTGAATTGCAAGGTCAGCAGTTCAAACTCACCAGCCTTTCCTCAGAAACAGGGTTGCTATGAGTCGGAACCTACTCAATGGCACTTAACAACAACAGTTATATACACTCCCAGTGTGGCACTGTAGGATAAGCACTGAACTGCTAACCACAAGGTTAGTGGTTCAAACCCTCCAGTCACTCCTCGGAAACCCTATACTGGGTTGCTATGAGTCAGATAATCTATATGAAATGGGCAAATTCCTACAAACACACAAACTACTTAAATTGACTCAGGATGAAAAAGAAAATATCAACAGACCTACATAGCAAATGAAGAGTTTGGATCAGTAATAAAAAACCTCCCAACAAAAAATAATGTACTAGGAATAAATTTATCCAGAGAGGTAAAAGACTTGTGTATAGAAAACTATAAAACATTATTGAAAGAAGTTAAAGAAGACGTTAGTAATTGGAAACACATCCTATGTTAGTGGATTGAAAGACTTACTATTGATAAGATGTCAATACTACTCAAAGTGATTTGCAGATTCAATATAATCCCTATCAAAATTCCAGCAGCACTAACTGCAGAAATGGGACTCAATCCTCAAATTCATTTGGAACAAACCCACTGTCACTGAGTGGATTCCAGCTCACAGTGAGCCTGCAGGACAGAGTAGAACTTTTCCTTAAGGTTTCTAAGACTCCATCTTTACCGTCACAAACAGCCTTATCTTTCTCCCAAAGGGCGCGGCTGATGAGTTTGAACTGTCAACCTTTAAAGTGGCAACCCAATGTTTAACCCAGAGTGCCATGAGGCCACTTGTACGGAACTATCAATCCCAAACTAAACCCACTGCCCTTAAGTCAATTGTGACGCATAGTGATCCTATTTAGGTTTTCCAAGACTATAAATCTTTAAGAGAGCAGATAGTCTCATCTTTCTCTCATGGAGTGGCTGGTGAGCTACAATTGTTGAAGTCACTGTTTCAATCCATCTCCTTCAGGGTCTTCCTTTTTTTCGCTGACTTTCTACTTTACAAGCAAGATGTCCTTCTTGAGAGACTGGTCCCTCCTGAGAATATGTCCAAAGTACATGCAATGAAGGTTTACCATTCTTACTTCTAAGGAGCATTCTGGCTGTACTTTTTCTGAGACAGCTATGTTTGTTCTTCTGGCAGCCCATGGTTTGAAGGATGTCTAAGGGCCACAGTTTCAGGGATTCCATTAGTTTCTTGCAGAACTGTGAGGAGGAGCCATTTAACCTGTACTGGCATGCAGAACTGAAATACTTGACTGGCAGAAAGCATTGATGCATGTGAGGCATATATATCAGTGAAATTTGAGTTATTAAAGCAAATGTGACACCAACAGACTGGTGAGGCCAGAGGAAATTCAGCAACATAAAAGCTTTCCTTGAAACATTTCCACTCGGGAGGAAAGGATGTTGATTAGAGGGTTACTTTTTTGTAGTGTTCTGCCATCTAGTGATAACTTTTATCTACTTCTTTTGCCCTAGTCCAGATGATTAAAGGAAAGCAGGTGAATTAAAAATCTGAGGTGTGTTTAATAAGGTTGCCATTAATTTGTTCATTGATTCATTTGACAAATACTGACTGAGGACCATATATAAGAGGGTAAGTCAAAATGTATTGCTATAAAATAAAAGCAACCTCCATTAAACAAAAATAGCAAAAGGTAAAGCTACTATTTCTCAACATATCCTGCATCTGGGTCTGCACCCTTCCAAAAACGGTGTTCTCATCTCTCTAGCCTGTTCCAGAAGAATTCTGTGCTCATCAGTTTATACTCTGTCAAAACGGCTTCAGAGTATATGAGTAATTTCAAGATCTTTAAGTAACCTTACTAGCATTGCATTAAGTATTACTGTTGTTAAGAGTTGTTGAGACAGTTCAAACTCATAGCAACCCTGTATAGCGTTTCCAGGGAGTGGCTGGTGAATTTGAACCTCCAGCCTGTGGTTAAAACTGACCAGGAGGTCAAGTGTTTATACTAAGACATCACACATTGAATTAAGTTAACAAGTATTTATTATAATTTGAAACAAGCACTGGTGGCATTGTAAGATAAGCACTGGACTGCTCATCATAAAGTTGAAATTTCAAACCCACTAACCGACTCCACGGCACATAACAACAACAACAACAAGCCGTTTCGTGGGAGAAAGACGAAGCTTTCTGATCCTGTAAAGTTTTACAGGCCTGGAAGCTCTGTGAAAAGGCTGCTGTGAATCAGAACAGGCCCAATAGCATCTAACAACGATAATAACAACATGTCAGAATTGGAACCCTAGTAGTAGATATTTTTCCAGGCATTGGCATTATGGCTGTAATCAAAAAGATTAAAAACCTTGTACACATGGAAGCTTATATTCTGTGGAGGAGACAGATACCAAGTAAGAAAAAAGGTTTACTCAACCCAGGGACTTCAAATAAAATGTAGAGTTTGTTATGTAGCTTTAAGTGCAAAGGTGAAAACAATAAAGCATGGAATAATTTGGCAGAGAGGGCAGGCTTTTCATTTTAGATAAAGTGGTCAGGGAACGTCTTGTTGAGAGGATGATTTTGGAGTAAGAACCCAGAGACAGTGAGGAAGCATTCTGGGCAGAAGTAAGCAGTGCAAAGGTGCTGAGGTGGAAGTGTGTCTGGCATGTTCACAGAGCATCACATCACAGAGCTGGAGAATGAACCTGGAGAAGAGCCGTAGGAAGATGAGGGACAGCTTGCTCTGGCTATGTGTTGAAAACAGACTGAAAGGAGGCAAGAGCAATGAGAGGGAGCATCATTAGAGGCTATTTTTACAATCTGGGCAGGAGATTATAGCTTGAACTGTCATGATGGCAATGGAGAAGAAGTGGAGTGGTGATGGGTGCATTGCTTTGCCCTACTTCAAGGTGTTAAGACAATTATTCAGGAAAGTCAGAAACAGTAAGAGGCCAGGTTTTGGTTTTCAATTCACCTGAAATTTGTTTTTGTGTTTAGTGAGAGAAAGGGCACAATTTCACTTTGCTTGCATATGAATATTCTGTCTTCCCACTATTCATTATTGAAGGATTTTCTAGGCAAATTATTGAATGATGCAGAAAGCATCAAAAGAAGATGGAAGGAGTGCATGGAGGGGATTGTAACCATGGCAATGAGACAATATATGATAGAATGAATGTAAAACTAATGTTCTCCCATGTAAACTATCACATAATTCACAATAAAACATTTAA
>NW_006408599.1:1913705-1922117 GCF_000296735.1 Chrysochloris asiatica | reverse complement strand
AAATATATAGGAAACTACAACACCTCTACAAAAAAAGACAAATAACCCAATTAAAAAATGGACGCAGGATATGAACAGACACTTCATTAAGGAGGAGATCCAGGCAGCCAACAAACATATGAAGAAATGTTCACGATCACTAGCCATTTGAGAGATGCAAATCAAAACAACAATGATATATCATCTCACACCAGCAACAACAGCAAACATTGAAAATTAGAGGACAATTAATGCTGGCAGGGATGTGGAGAGAATGAGATGCTCCTGCATTGCTGGTGGGATTGCAAAATGGTCCAACTTCCTGGAAAGCAATATGGTGCTACCTTCGAAGGTTGGAAATAGAAATACCTTTTGATTCAGCAATTCCTCTACTTGGTATTTACCCACAAGGCATACGAGCCATAACAAAACAATGTTCATAGCAGCATTATTTACAACAGCAAATGGATGGAGACAGCCAAAGTGCCCATCAACTGAAGAATGGATAAACAAACTGTGTGGTACATACACACAATGGAATATTATGCTACCTTGAAGAATAACAAGGAAGCTGCTAGCCACCGCATAACATTGATGAACCTTGAGGACATTATGTTGAGTGAAATTAGTCAGTCACAAAAGGGAAAATACTGCATAGGACCACTACTGTAAAAGACTAAGAAAAAGAACCCATACTAAAGGCGGGTGGGGGGTGGGGAGATTCTTTGCTGTCTACTTGGATGTGGGGGGGTGAGGGGAGGGAGAGAAGGTGGAGCACAGGGTAGGGAATGGACACAGGATAGTTTGGGTGCTAGGGAGGGGGGCAATATACAAGAAGGGGGAGGAGAATGGAAGAACAAAGTGGATGGGAGAACAGTTAGGCAGGTTTGTATGGGCTAAGTGGAGCAGAGGTAAAGATGATGTATGCACAACCTTGGAAAAACAGGGCTCTGGGATACAGGGATTGAGACATGGTTGGAATGGGGGAAAGAGGGAAAATAATGTTAAGATGCTTGGCTGTCTTATGAATCTTGGTTTCCCTGGCATACCATTATAAAATAGACACTTGAGGGGGAGAGAAAGGAATAGCCAGAAATATCACCGTAGAAAGCTTGTAAGTCCATCTTCTACCTATAACTGATTGGAATACCTAAAATAGGGCTAAGTGCCCAGTGAAGGAGGCTTCTTGTGGAGCCTCTGCATTACATTAGACCATAGGTGGAATCCTGAACAGCATCCAAAATCTTCAGAGGTGGGAAATTTCCACTTGAAAGGATGAGTAGACCAGCCTGGAGTGGTTAGAAAAACAGAAGATACTTTTTGAAAGAAAGACTGACAGGAAAATTATAAAACAATATAGACAGACGGACTGATTTCTACGAGAACAAGCAAGTTGCTTGCCCAGGAGACATCAAGGCAAGTAGTTGGGTCCCCTCAGAGCAAACCCCCTTCCAAGACTAAGACTCAATGGGAATACACACTCTGATTGATGACCACGTTCATCACCGATAAGGGGAAATGAGGGAAAAACAGCAATGAAGTTGTGAGCTAAGCCCTACAATGTTCAGTAGATTCCTGGTTGGCCAGCAGTGTGGCAAGACCTGGGGACTCTTGGGCCCAGAGTCAGTGACATGGCCACAGAGGACTAGAGTGGAGAGTGAAGCATCAAACTGATAAGAAGAGAGGGCATATGCACAAGAACACCCACATTTGCAGATAATACCCACTTGACCTAGTTTCAATGACTGGATGATCAGAGCTCAACCAGAAGAAGAAAGAAGAGGGAAAAAAAGAGTAATCTGATACAATCTTGACCTACACCTATGGATGCAGTAGCTCAAAAGAGGGAACAAATCTTTACAGCAAGGATCATTCCCACCTCCTCCATACACAGAGTAGACAGAGATGGGCAACTTGGACATAGGCTACCCAAAAGGGGGTGGGGGTGGGGCTTCAAAGGTAAGAAGTGACTGGCTTACAAGCTTTCAAGAGGGAGCCTAGAGCCAGAGGGTGTGGAGGAAGGTAGACTGTAGACTGAGTAGTAGTCTACAATCTGTCTAGGCAGGGCTGATGAAAGGAAATGTGGATAGGTCTCTTGTGATACAATAGTGAATAATTGTTATGAGGACTGCTTGTGAGGAGGGGAGTGATTGACTGCAGTTTATAAGCGGAGGTCCCTGGTACCTCTAGGAGAAGAGTGGTGTACAGGACCCTACCCAGAGAAGCAGTGATGGAGATGGAGGCAGAGACGATAGCATGGAGAGATGGAGCAGTTGGGGACTTTAGACCCAGAGAGCGAGAGGGGCTGTGTGCTGACGACCAAGGGGCAGGCTTGCAGGGTATGCCCTGTGGTTGGTTGATGATGCATTGAGGGGATTGTAACCATGGCAATGAAATGATATATGATAACAGAATGAATGTATAATGTTCTCCCATATAAACTATCACATAATTCACATTAAAATACAAAACAATCCCTATGGATTAAACAGGAAAAAAAAAAAAAAAGAGCCAATGATACTAAAGGAAGAAGTCTAAGATGCATTGAAGGAATTGGGAAAAAACAAGGCACCAGGAATTGATGGAATGAAAATTGAGATCTTTCAAGAAAGTGATGCAGCACAGGAGGCACTCACTCATCTCTGTCAAGAAATTTGGAAGACAACTATCAGACCGACTGATTGGAAGAGATCCATATTTGTGCCCATTCCAAAGAGAGGTGATCCAATGGAGTGCAGATGTCATTGGACAATATATTTGATATCACAAAAAAAGGACATATACGTTCTATAAAATGTCTATATTTCACCTAAATATTCTCAAGTACTAGGCAGATTGAATACTAAGCAATTAATTACTAGAAATATACTGTTGTTGTTGTTGTTAAGTGCCACTGAGTTGGTTCTGACTCACAGCGACCTAGATGTGTTTGAACTGCCAGCCTTATGGTTCACAGTCCAGTGCTTATCCTACATTGCCACAGAATACCAGGCAATATACTAAGGGGCTTCAAAAGTTCGTGGAAAATTGGAATGAAAAGATAATGGATTTTTTTTTCACATTTTTTGAGGCCTCCTCATATATCCCAACACTAAAAATCATGGCAAATATTTGATGAGTGAGGTTTGATAATTATTTCTTTTTTCCTTTTTTTTTGCCATTGTGTGTGTGTGTGCCCCAGAGCAGGGCCCACAGTCACCATCAAAAGACCACACACATGCTTTATTAGTGCATGGAAACATGTTACTCACATAAAGAATGAGCAAAGCAAGACCAACTTCACTAGTGAGCACTGGTCTCCAAAGTGGGTAGGGCTTATCCCATGTATGGCTAGGGCAGGGTAGATGCTCTGTTTTCAACCATTTTTGTGCCTAGCAGGAGAGACCCTGTTCCTTTCCCACCAGGAACAGATGTAGAAGTGGGGTTGACCAGGTGCCACATGGTATCCATGCATATGCAAGAGACGGAGAAACTTCCTGTGTGCCTAGAACAGGGTGAAGGCATCTCTGATTAGGAGAAGGAACTCGGAGAGTGAAGGCAGCTCAGTTCCTAAGTTCCTTATCAGATAATATTCAGGGCTTGAGGTCTTAGGCAGCCTGGATGAGAGCTGGAAAGGCAGATCATTTCCCCTCAGTGTGTGTAGTTGGAAGTGTTTCTCCATAAAAATTCATTTCATGCTTCCAAAGGTCTTTCCACATTATTTACAATATAAAGGTATCTTCACTATGTATTAACAATAAACTACCATTCATTTATTCTTTATCTAATATTGCTAGAATTAGATGATTCAAAATTACAAGGAGAAAATCATTTATTTTGGAAGGTTGTACATTTTTGTGAGTTTCTAAAAAAACCTGAAGAAGTTAATAAGTTTTTTTATTTATGAGGAATTGAGATTCACCTATAAATCCATAAGCCTAGTAGTATAACCATCCATTCTTTTCTGACTGCCATGCTATCTTAATATACTTAATTTGTGGAGGAGTATGAACATTTGGATCCCAGTTGTATTCTGGTGATAGCACTTTAGTGGATTTATTGAGAAAAAAGTATTTGTTTAGGTGACTTTCATATATGCTGGTAAGTTTGTTTTTGGCATCATGAATAATTCCTTTTTGACATTCTTCAATGAGTTTGAAAACCTCACAGGGAGTCCCACCAAAATTTCCACTGTGGTAGTAGAAATCTCCCTGCCCAAAGGGGATGAAGGCTGCTGATATGAAATTTCTCTCATAAGGGAAAATTTGAACGTTTTTAAAATACTGCCATGCATGGAGTTGAGCTACTGACTTTCCCAGGGTTTCCACTCCAAAGTCATTCTTAAAGATCTGGTTTGCAGTCATAATGAAGAGAAAGTTGACTTCCTCCTGCATGTGACTTAAGATAAACACACCTAAATTCATGCACATGATATCCAAGTCTTGCCATGTACTGTCATTGAACATCACACATGGTTTAAATGTTCAAAGAGGACCTACCTCTATGTGAGGTAGCCTGGAAGGATCATCCATTAAGATGTAAAAGATAACATTGTAGCCAGGTATAAAGTGCTTATCAGCAGATTGTATGAACTGTTTCAAGTATTGATCTTCAAACCTGTGAAACATGAAAAAAAGCAGAAGAAAAAGCCTTATTTGGATTAAAATTCACCAGGTGAATCTATGCCATTTATGCATGCTGTCTAGTGTTAGTGCTGATACTAAGGCACTACCAGTAGGCTAAGGTAGACAAATTGGGTTCATAGCTTCAAATGTTTTGGATAATAAAAGACATTGTAGTTAGCTAGAGGGAGGGCATGAGAAAAGCTATAGAATTTTGGAACAACTGTTGTTCCAAAGGGAAAGAGAATTGAATAGGTATCAATAAAAAGATTCCCAAGTAGTGCTAATGACCCAGACAAGGTTGGAGAAAATACCCACTATACATTATTATAAGGAGCTCTGGTAGCGTAGTGGTTACAAGTCGGGCTGTCAACCTCAAGGTCAGCAGTTCGAAACCACCAGCTGTTCCATGTGAAAAAGATGAGACTTTCTGCTCCTGTAAAGATTTACAGCCTTGGAAACCCTATAAAGGGTTGCTATGAGTCGGAACTGACTCCATGGCACATAACAACAACAACAACATACGTTATTATACAGGACAGCTCAAAATCACGATTAGGGTAAATTTTGAGTACCTCTTTGGAGGTAAAAAGTTCAAGGTGTTCTTCCCCTTTGTGTGTTTGTGTATATATATGCACATACACACACATACATGTATTATGAAATGCCATTGAGTTAGTTCCAACTCATACTGACTCTGTATAGGGTTTCTGAAGAGCAATTGGTGGGTTTGAACTGCTGGCCTTGTGGTTCACAGTTCAGTGCTTATCTTACAGTACCACACAGTATAATGCAGTTGTTGTTGTTAAGTACCATCGAGTCAGTTCTGACCCATAGCAACCCTGTATAGGGTTTCCAAAGAGCAGCTGGTGAGCTAGAACCGCCAACCTTGCAGTTCAAACAGCTTTGCAGTCTGATGCACTAACCCACAGCTCCACACCAGGACTCCTTTTATCCTACGGTACTAAACCATATATATATAAAAATTAGATTAATATTAGCAGCATGTACATGTATATACACATATGTACGTATATGTATGTATATATATGTATATATGTATGTATATTAGATTAATATTAGCAGCACGTACTTTTCAGTAGCAAATACAGCCAAACCTACAGTAATGCTCAGCCTTTTGTAATATTTTTCCAGGACCTGTTTATTGTAAGTTCCTTCCCATATGACTGGAGCGAGCCAGTTGGTTGTTGTTATAACATCAGGATGTTTTCTGTTGAGCAAACAAGGAATACATCAAGCAGATATCTCTTTACTATGAAGCAGAAATTGTTGCACAACTTATTACAGAGAATTTACTATGTGTCAGGGACTGTATTTAAGTGCTTTTAATTTATTTAATCTTTGCAATGTCCTACAATGGAAGTCCTATTGATATACTTATTTTTATATGAGGAAACTTAGTCACAGATAGATGGAGGACACTGTTTAATATTACACAGTGAATAAATGGCAAAACCAGAATTTAGGATTCAGCCTGTTTGGCTTCAGAGTTTAAGCTTTAATCAATACATCATACTGCCTTTTGAGCCAGGGGTTCCTTTCTTTGAGTTATGAATTGTTGTTGTTGTTGTAAAGTGCCATCGAGTTGGTTCCGACCCATAGCGACCCTGTACAGGGTTTCCGAGGGTGTAAATCTTTACAGGAGTAGAAAGCCTCATCTTTCTCCTGTGGAGCGGCTGGTAGTTTCGAACCGCTGACCTTAAGGTTCGCAGCCCGATTCGTAATCTCTATGCTACCAGAGCTCCTTTGAAGCCACTTGAATTTAGCTAATCCATTATCAATATTTCTCTGATTATTACCCAAAGCAAAGATGGGTAGCACAGAATTACTGTCTCCCTTATGTGTTCCCCCCTCCTTTTTCTTTCTCTTTCCTCTTTTCCTAGAACATCAAGAGTACACCCTTTCCACCTTCTCCCCAATGCTTTAGGCCCATCAGTGTAACCTGGAATAAAAAAAAACCACATTAGTCCCCAAAGGGAGAAAGTCACTAGATTTGCTTTTAGTTATAATAAAAAATCAAGTGGTGGTGGTGGTGGTTATGTGCCGTGGAGTCGGTTCTGACTCATAGCAACACTATACAGGGTTTCCGAGGCTGTAAATCTTTACGGGAGCAGAAAGCCTCATCTTTTTCCCACAGAACAGCTGGTAGTTTTGAACTGCTGACCTTGTGGTTCACAGCCTGATTTGTAACCGCTAGTAATAAATAGTTTTACTAGAAGTAAAGGTTTCGACTGTGTGGATCATGACAAGCTAAGGACAACATTGTGGAGAATGAGCATTCTGGAACACTTATTTGTGCTCATGAGGAACCTGTATATAGGCCAAGACACAATTGTTGGAACAGTATAAGGGGATGCTGAATTGTTTAAAATCAGGAAAGGTGTGCATCAGGGCTGTTTCCTTTCACTATACTTATTCAATCTGTATGCTGAGCAAATAATCCGAGAAGCTGGATTATATGAAGAAGAACTCGGCATCAGAATTGGAGGAAGAGTCATTAACAGCCTGCATGGTATACAGATGATACAACCTTGCTTGCTGAAAGCAAAACAGACTTAAAATATGTACTGATGAAGATCAAAGATCATACACAGCATTCAGTATGGGTTGTGCCTCAATGTAAATAAAACAAAAATCCTCACCACTGGACCAATAAATAACAACATGATGAGTGGAGAAAAGATTGAAATTGTCAGACTTAATTTTGCTTGGATTCACCATCAACACTCATGGAAGTAGCACCCAAGAAATCTAACGACATATTGCATTAGGCAAATCTGCTGCACAAGACCTCTTTAAAGTGTTCAAGAGCAAAGACGTCAGTTTGGGGACTAAAGTGCACCTCACCTTGTATGCTTGTGAAAGTTAGACAATGAATAAGGAAGACTCTTAAAGAATTGATCCATTTGAGTTATGGTGTTGGAGGAGAATATCAAAGGTACCATGGGCTGCCAGAAGAACAAACAAATCTCTGTTGGAAGAAGTACAATCAGAATGCTCCATAGAAACCACAATGGCCAGACTTTGTCTCTCAAATTTCAGACATATTATCAGGAAGAACAAGTCCTCAGAGAAGGACATCATGCTTGGTAAAGTGGAGGGACAGCAAAACAGAGGGTGACCTCCAACAAGATGGATTGTCACAGTGGAGCAACAATGGGCTCAAGTGTAGCAGCAATTGTGAGGATGAGGCAGAACTGGGCAGTGTTTTATTCTATTGTACCAAGGGTCACTATGGGTCAGAACTGATCTGATGGCACCTAACAACAACTAAATTTTGGTTAATAAAAATAATGGTTATTTTTCACTCAAATTCATAGACTCTTCCTGAATTGCAACCACAGATACAAGTGGCATGTTCAAATCATGGGAAAAGAGTGGGGAAAAGAGTGCTCTTTAATACTCACAGCCACATAAAACAGTGTTATCCACATGAGAAAAGATTAAACTAAATTCCTGCCTAACACCAGACATAAATATCAACTCCAAATGGATTAAGGGTTTATACGTCAAAAATAGAACTTTAACACTCTTTGAAGCAAACATGAGTAACATAACTTAGACTTTGTGAAAGGAAAATATTTCTTAAAACAAGATTTACGGCATTTATTTATCTATTAATACAAGCATATTTGTTAATTAAAAAATGCCATGAAGACAGAAAGAAGTTGCAAATTATGAGAAGACATTTGTGATTTGCACAAATAAAAAGAATTCATATTAAGAATATGTTTTAGAGGACTTCCGGCGCTTCCCTGACCAGGCATCTCAGGTAGGGCAGTCTCGGGGAAAAGGGGCGGAATCACACATA
>NW_006408599.1:1912049-1913605 GCF_000296735.1 Chrysochloris asiatica | reverse complement strand
AAAAAAAAAAAAAAAAAGCATGCAGTTGCTACATTTCTCTAACAAACTGAGTTGTAGCCTTGAATTTTCCAGTCGTTTTGACGCAGATTCTAGTTAAACCTCAGATTTTTTTTGAACTGTAATATTTTGTTTCCTCTATTTTGTTTACCAGTAGCTGTAGAAATGAGGTTTTAAAAATATGTATTTTGGAGATCACTCTGGACAAGGCCCTGTGAAAGAGTAGCCTGATGGGACTGATGTTCATAAAAATTAACACTTCACAACATATCAAGAAAATGAAAATCCAAGAAGAACATGGAAACATTAAAACTATGAGGAAACTCACAAGAAAGAACACAAAAAAGCATGAACTCAACAAAGAAGACACAAAGAACAAAGAAAGCAGCAACACCACAAAAAGCAAACATAATGGCAGCAATTAATCCATACCTATTGATAATTACACTGAATGTAAATGGATTAAATGCACCTGGTGGAGACGGAGAGTGGCAGAATGGATAAGAAAACAAGATCCTTCAATATGCTGTTTGCAAGAGACACATCTCACACACAGAGACAAAAACAGACTAAAAGTCAAAGGATGGGGAAAAAATACACCAAGCTAATTAATTGCAATAAAAAACGAATAGGAGTGGCAGTACTAATCTCTGATAAAATAAACTTTAAGGCAAAAACTAGCATAATAGATAAGGATGAACATTATCTCATTAAAGGGACAGTTGAATAAGAGGACATAACCATAATACATATCTATGCTCCTAATGAAAGAGCTCCAAAATATATAAAGCAAACTCTAATAGATTTGAAAAAGGAAATAGATGAATCTACAATAATAGTGGGTGATTTTAATACATCACTTTCAAAAATTGATAGAACAACCAGAAAGAAACTTGACAAAGACACAGAAGAACTAAATAACACAACCAGCCAACTGGACCTCATAGATGTGTACAGAGCAGTCAACCCAACAACAGCACAATACACATTCTTTTCCAGTGCACATGGAACATTCTCCAGAATAGACCATGTCTTAGGCCACAAAACAATCTTTGTAAATTTACAAATATCAAAATACTACAAAGCACTTTCTCAGACCACAATGTACCAAATTAGAAATTTGAAAACAATAGGAAGATCAAGGAAATAAAGTCAAATACATGGACACTGAATAACACCCTGCTGAAAAGCAACTGGGTAGTAGAAGAAATTAAACGTGAATTCACAAAGTTCCTAGAAACAAATGAGAACGAAAACACAATATACCAAAATCTATGGGACACGGTGAAAGCAGTGCTGAAAGGACAAATTATTGCAATAAACACACACATCCAAAAGGAAGAAAGAACCAAAATTAACACATTAACATAGCATCTACAACAATTAGAAACAGACCAACAGAGGGAACCTACAGCCACCAAAAGAAAAGAAACAATAAAGATTAAAACAGAAATAAATGAGATAGAAAACAGAAAAACTATAGAAAGAATCAAGAGGACAAGAAGCTGGGTCTTTGAAAGGATTAACAAATTGACAGACCACTGGCAAACCTAACCAAA
>NW_006408599.1:1901705-1905486 GCF_000296735.1 Chrysochloris asiatica | reverse complement strand
GAATATTTTTATAAATCACATAGCATAAATAATTCAACAGAAATAGGCAAAAGACAGAGACAGACATTTTATTGAAGGGGAATCACATATGACTAATAAACACATTAAAGAATGTGCCCTTATTCAGTGATTAGAGAAATGCAAAAGACCACAAAGATACTTTTTAAAAATGCCTTTTCTGCTGGCAAGCACAGCAATAGAGTTTATGCAACTCTGCAGGTGGGAATTTAGACTGTTACATCCACTTCAGTTACACATTTGGACAAGACATGTAACCATGCCAATGACCTAACATTTGTATCTTGTACTCCCCAATGTAATGGGTGTGATTAGCATTTTCAGTGTATCCACTTAACTGTCACCCCTGTGGTAACCAGGCTGCTATCATGGAATAAGGTAGCAATTGAACATATTCCTTCCTTCAGTTAACCTACCACCTGGTGATTGGACCTTCATGTTATCCAGTGCAACCCAGACTTCCTGTTGTTAGTGGTAGCTGAGTGTGCTCCAACTCCTGTGAACTGTATGTTAAAACAACAAAATGTTCCTGTTCCTGGGCCATCTTCAAGATCACAGGTATGCTTGAGTCCTTGTTGCAGTTACTATGCAGTGCTTTCCAACCTAACGGGCTCATCTTCCAGCACTATATCAGACAATGCTCTGCTGTGATCCATAAGGCTTTCATTGGCTCATTTTCTGAAGTAAATTGGCAGGCTTTTCTTCCCAGTCTGTCTTAATCTCGAAACTCTGCTGAAACCGTCTATTATGGTTGTTGTTGTTGTTAAGTGCCGTGGAGTCGGTTCCGACCCATAGCGACCCTGTACAGGGTTTCTGAGGGTGTAAATCCTAATGGGAGTAGAAAGCCTCATCTTTCTCCCGCGGAGCGGCTGGTAGTTTCGAACCGCTGACCTTAAGGTTCGCAGCCCGATTAGTAACCACTACGCTACCAGAGCTCCTTCTATTATGGGTAACCCTGCTGATATATACAGTAAAACCTGTGTAAGGTAGAAATCTGTCAGAGAAGGAAAACTCAAATATTTTCCACTAATAGGAGTCCTGGTGTGGTGCTGTAGGATAAACACTAAACTGCAAGGTAGTTTGAATCGCAAGGTCAGCAGTTCAAACTCACCAGCCGCTCCTTGGAAACCCTATACAGGGTCGCTATGAGTTGGAACTGACTCAACAGCACTTAACAACAATAGAAAAGTAGCTAAGACCATACCCAGAAAAACATAGCAGTCCAATCAAGTCTCCACTCTCACAAGTTCCACTGTATTTGAAATAGAGGTAACAACACTTGCAGCATTTTAAGAATACACACCACAGGCAACTTTTTGAAATTGCACCTAAGAAAACCTGCCTTTCTATGTGAAAGTATACCTGGAATTAATGTGATAAGCACTGTCAAGTCGGTTAAGTCTCACTTCAACCCTACGTACAACAGAATGAAACACTGCCCGGTCCTGTACCAGCCTCACAATCGGTCCTGTGTTTGATCGCGTTGTTGCAGCCACTACGTCACTGCATATTGTTGGGGGTCTTTCTTGTTATCTCTGACCCTATCAAGCATAATATCCGTCTCCAGGGACTGGTCCCTTCTGATAACATGTCCAAAGTACATGAGACAAAAATCTCTCCATCCTCACGTTTTTTAATGCGTGAATATTTATAGAAACTTTTTTTTTTTGAAACTTTTTGTTGTGAATTGGGTGAAGGTTTACAGAGCAGATTAACAGTTTTATATTAACCAAATCATGTACTTGGTTTCATCTCAATGATCACAAACTTCTCCATGTAACAATAGTTATCCCACTGTCTACTTCCTCCCTGTAATTCTTTACATTCCACCCTCCTTCCCAACTCTTCTGAAACTTGTCCTTAGGTAAATGTTGCCCTTTAATTGCAAATGGTTGACCATTCCATAGTTAGCATATCTTACTATTGTTGTCCTTCCTATATGCCTAAATATTGCTTGGCTAAAAATTGAGCCAAGAGGATGAGTTTGGTTCCAGACCTGAAGGGTGGCCAAGGGCCATAGTCTAGGGTTCCTCTAGTCTCTTTCTGACCATTAAGCCCAATCTTTTTTTTATGCATATATATAATTTTGAATTTTGTTCCACATTTTCTCCCCTTCTACTCAGGACCTTCTCATATGGTCCCTTTCCAAGCAGTTGGTAGTGGTAGCTGGGTACCATCTAGCTCTTCTGGCCTCAGGGTTGTTTGTGTATTCCATTAGTACATTGGATTAACTGATTCCAAGCATCTTCAATTTACATCATCACTCTTGTTTCTTCTACTCATGGAGAGAACGATAGTTGCACTTTAGATAACCACTCATGAGCTTTTAAGATCCCAGTTACTATTAACCAAAGTCTCACCATCCTCACTTCTAAGGAGCATTCTGGCTGTACTTCTTCCAAGACAGATTTGTTGGTTCTTCTGGTAGTCCATGGTATGTTCAATATTTTTTGTCAACACCATAATTCAAATGCATCAAATCTTCTCCTATTTTTCTTATTCATTGTACAAGTTTTGAGTATATATGAGGTGATTAAAAATACTATGACTTTAGTCAAGGGCACCTTAGTCCTAGGTAATATCTTTACTCTTTATCACTTTAAAGAGGTCTTTTGCAACAGAACTGCTAAATATAATACACGATTTAATATCTTTACTGTTGCTTCTGTTGGTCTTGATTGTGGATCCAAGTAAAATGAAATCTTTGACAAATTCAATCGTTCTTCATTTATCATGATGTTGTTTATTGGTTCAGTTGTGTGTGTTAAATTTTCTTTACATTGAGGTATAATCCATACTGAAGGCTGTAGTCCTTGATCTTCATCAGTAAATGTTTTAAGTCCTCCAATCTTGATGCCATGTTCATCTTCATATAGTCCAGCTTCTTGGATTGTTAGCTCAGCATACAGATTGAGTAAGTATGGTGAAAGGATACAACCCTGATGCACACCTTTTTTGATTTTAGACTACTCAGTGTCCCCTTGTTCTGTTTGAACAAACAAACAAAAATCAACAGTAATCTAAGTTTTTAAACAAATTGGGATTTGCCTTAGTATTAAACCACATCATGAACCAAAATGTGCCATACAAATGATTAGCACTGATCAGTTTAAGACTGAAATTCAACATAGCACTATGTTCTAGATCAGTCTGTTTAGCAATTTGCCTGCAGTATTAGTACTAATCAAGGAACTCTGGTAGTGTAGTGGCTACAAATCAGGCTTCTAACTTCAAGGTCAGAAGTTTGAAACTACCAGCTGTTCCTTGGGAGAAAGATGAGGCTTTCTGCTCCCATAAAGATTTACAGCCTCGGAAACCCTGTGCAGGATCACTATGAGTTGGAACCAACTCCATGACACATAACCACCACCACCAACACCATTAGCATTAATAATTTTTTCTGGTCCTTTCATATATGTAACTAGTTCCTTCATCTTCTTTCGTACTTATTTGAAATTTTAGCTACAATGTTTGACTGGTCTGGATTAATAGAGTGGGAGTTTTATTTGTAAGGTTAATTCATAAAATAGCTTCCACTTAATCTATCACCTTTTATTGAAATGAATAGCTAACTAAAGAAAAGATTCTTCTTGGAAGTATGCTGTCATAACATTTTTTAAAATTTTATTTTGTTTAAACTAAATTACTGTTTTATGTTGATTTGCATGTTTCTGTGTATTTGCTGTAACTGTGCTTGATTCCTATTGGGGGTATTAAGCAAATAAAATTTCCATTAAAAACAACAACAGCAATAAAACAAACA
>NW_006408599.1:1896200-1899600 GCF_000296735.1 Chrysochloris asiatica | reverse complement strand
AGACCTCACTGAATAGTTTTCATCTTGTCTAGATGGATTTGGTGAAAGGAGATGAAGATAAGATTCTTATGATTCAATAGTGAGTAACTATTATCATGACTAATTGCAACTGTCACAACTGTAAAGGCAGAAGTTTTATAACAAAAACAGGGGAGTAGTTAATCTTATAGTCCAGAAACAGAGAACCCTAGGACCATCAAGGGAGAAGAGCACAAACAATGTGGGCCCCTATCTAGAGAAGCAGTGACACCAGAGATGGAGGCAGAGATGAGGACATGGAGAAAGGGAGCAGCTGAGGACTCTGGACTCATGGAAAGAAAGGATCTGGGTGCTGGCAGCCAAGAGGCAGGCTTGCAGAATATGCCCTTTGGTTGTTTAAATGATTATATATTCCTGAGTGTTTTTGTGTACATTTCCCCCACCTCCAAAAAAAAAAAGACCCGGAGGGAATAGAAACAAATACTGTTGAATGAAGATGCAAGGAGGAGATTGTAATCATTGCAATGAAAAGAAACAATGGTGTAAAATCAATGTTCTCCCATGTAAACTATAACTCAGTTCACAATAAAAACATTTAAAAAGCCCCAAAACTATATACACATATATAAACATATATATGTAAGGATTTCATTAAAATATTACTTACAATAACTCCAAACTGTAAATAATACAGAACAAATAATGAATTACTTAAATAATTTATGTTATAAACCATAAAATAGAATATTACATAGCCATCAAAAAGAATGTGGTTCCTCCTTATGCCAAAACCAAGATGGTTATTAATGGCAACCCCTTCTATTACATCAGGCTACTTCAAAAATATTTTTTTCCTTAGTAAAACCAGGGATGTTAACCAAGACAGAATGTTACAGCTTTCTCATTACCACACTTAATGACCTGATTCTTGATAAACAGATCCTAGGTTTGTATACAAAAGTCTTAAAAATAAGAACTCCAAGTTCTGGAAACTTCTTAGGATGGCTACAATTTTATGATAGAAAAGAAAAAAACTACTTCTTTAAACTGAGTTGTATTATTATTTTGTGAGCAGAATTTGTTGTTCTTACTTAGGATTAAACCAGTCTGAGAGATGAGGTTCTTCTACTTGATCAGTCCTGGGTACAAAGAAAATAAAATTATTATGAGTAATGCTTTCATTCAACAAATATTTGTTTTATAATATGACAAAGGAGCTCTGGTGGAGCTATTAGATAAGCACTAGACAGCTAACTGAAAAGTCAGCAGTTCAAACCCATCAGTTACAGTAGGAGAAAGATGAAGCTGCTCCCATAAAGATTTACAGTCTTAGAACCCTATATGGGGTCACTATGACTCAGAATCAACTCAATGGCAATGGGTTTATAATATGACAGGTATGCTTGGTGCAGGTTCTACAACTAATAGTTAGATATAGACCCCGTCCTCAGGTAGCTTACTGTCTAGCTAAAAAGGTGAAATTCAACAGACAACTGAAGTACAGAAGGATAGATGCTAATAGGAAAAAACAAAGCTCTATGGAGATATACAAATGGAGCATCCAACCTATATTCCAAGTCAAAGGAAAGGACTTGGAGAAGAAATATGTAAACGGTATCTGGAAGAATAAAGGCTAACTCAGAAAGGAAAATTTTCGTTCTGAAAATAAATGTGGACCAGGCAACTTAGACTATCTAAAATGTAGGGCCTATAAAGGCATGAAGTGGCTGGCTTACATGTTTTCAAGAGTGAGTTTTGTTTCAGAGTGTGCAGGGTAGTTAGAATCCATACTGAATAGTTTTCATCTTGTCTAGATGGGTCTGGTGAAAGAAGAATGGGATAGGATTTTTTTGATTCAATAGTGAGTAATTATTACCATGACTAATTGCTATCACCACAACTGTAAAAGTAGAAAATGTGTAAGAGAAAGTGGGGAGTAGTTAATTTTACATTCCAGAAACAAAGGACCCTAGGACCATCAAGAAGGAAGAGCATGAGCAGAGCATGGGATCCTAACCAGAAAAACAGCACCACCAGAGATGGAGGCAGAGGTGATGGCACGGAGCGATAGAACAGCTGAGAACACTAGACTCATGGAAAGAAGAAGGCTGTGTGCTGGCAGGCAGGAGGCTGGCTTGCAAAGTATGCCCTTTGGTTGTTTAAATGATTATATATTCCTGTGTGGTTTTTGTACATCAAAAAGAGAAAGAGATATGGAATTGAGGAAAATACTGCTAACCAATAGTACATGGAGGAGATTGTAATCATTGCAATGAAACAAAACACAATTGATAGCTTTTTTAAAAAAGCTTTTATTGTGAATCAAGTGATAGTTTGCATGGCAGAATATCAATTTTGCACTCAACCAATTGTGGTTGTGCCTGCTCATGTTTTCCCTTTGAGTTTCAGTCTTTGAGTGGGGTTTGTCCTGAAGGGACTTGATTGCTTGCCTTGATGGCTCCCTGGAAAACAACTTGGTTGTTCTTGTAGAAGCCAATCATACTGCCATTTTTGTTTTGGATTTTTCCTGCTGATCTTCCTTTGAAGATGTGTTTTCTGTTGTTCTAGCTGCTATAAACTGGTCTGCTTGTCCTTTCTAGTGGGAATGCCCCACCTCAGAAGGTTCTGAATGGGGCTGATTTTCCTTTTTTCTTGTCTTTTTAATGACGTTTTGCTTTTTTCCTGTGTGATGTCCTTGATACCATCCACAACTTTTTAAAAAAATCATAGACTGACCTCCCAGTCCTCTGAATTTGTTCTTATAGTTTTGTTCTGTTCTGGACTCTTCCATTCGTCAACTGAGTTCTGGGTGGTGCTACGTTGTCAGGTCTCTGGTTGTTGTCTGTTCTTGTTGGTTCTCAGTCCAAAGAACTCCTTGTAGGATGCTGTGAAGCAGAGGCTTGGCTTTGGCAAAATTCCTTAGCTTCTGTTAATCCTGGAATGTTTTTATTACACCATTGTATTTGATTGACAGCTTTGCTGGGTAGACAATTCTTGTTTGAAACTTTTTTTCTTTCAGAGTTTTATATATGTCTCTCCATTGCCTTCTTGCTGGCATGGTTTCTGCTGAGATGTCAGAGCTTAATCTGATTTGCTTACCTTTGTAGGTAACACTTCTCTTTTCCATAGCTGCTTTCAAGATTCTCTCTTTGTCTTGATTTTGGAAAGCTGGATTATTATGTGTTTTGGTGATTTTCTTTTGGGTGATTTTCTTCTATCCTTCCTGGAATTCATTGAGCTTATTGAATGCTTGTCTTTTTGTTTTTCAGGATGCCAGTGACAATTTCTTCCAGAAGCTCTTCAACTATCTCTTCTTGGCTTGTGTGATTCTTCCTGTTCCAGAATGCCAATAATTCTTAAGTTATTGCTCTTCATGTTGTCCAAAATAAAACTTAGACTTTCTTCAGTTTTTTTTCTGCTT
>NW_006408599.1:1892695-1895785 GCF_000296735.1 Chrysochloris asiatica | reverse complement strand
ACTCAACTCAGAGTAACTGTAGCAGGTGTTGGCTGTCTATCTGATGTATAGCAACTGGTATTGGCTCTTGCCTGGATGGTGGGATTTTATAGGGTGTGATTGTAGCTTGACTATATGACCATAATTGCTGTCTCTTCTTGGGTAATGTAGGGAGAGAAAGAGCCCCCTACAGATAAAAAGGGGACCAAAAAGCAAAACAACAGGAAAAAACAAAACAAAACAAAAACTCAGATTGGATACTATAGTCTGTAATCACAAAAAAGAGAAAAGAAAAAATTTTTTGTCTAAAACAAACTATGAGAATGGCTTTAATGTCCCTCTTTTGGCTTCTTGCCTTCAAGGCTGCTGAGAAATTTCAAGATATCACTGTTGGTCTTTATGACATAACTCAGGATTTAATTTTTGACATTCTTCCTTTTTAGTCTGTCTCTCTCCCACTCCACAATCCCCGTTCAGGCCTTTATTCTAGTAATTAACAGATCAGGGCTGGCTGTATCCATTTTACGGTGCCATTTTGTTTTAAGCCAAACTTTTTCCCTTCTTAGATTATGCTGAGCAGATCTGTGTGCATGTGTAGTAGAACCCTCTGGGGTTGAGGGGGTGTCCACTCACTCAGGTACCTCCTCTAGTCACCAGAGTAGAGGTACGTAGACAGTGAGAGACCAATCAACAGAGAGAGAGAGAGAAAAAAAATGTCCATACCTTTATCTCTGACCAAGGATGGGTCAGATTCTGGGCTGGGAGTGCTGATCTGATCCTTCACCCACACCATCATACCCAAGATGGCTGCTCTGGGAGCCACTAGGACTTTCCAATCAAAAAATGCGATTGTTCTTGTTTCTGCTACAAATTCTACTGACTGTAAACCTTCAAACTTTCTAAATATTCTTTTATATGTAGTTCAGAGTTCTGAGACTGTCCTATGAACCTGCTTTGTCCGGTATTCTGTGTTAGTGCTGGTGGAGGTTTGCACTGCACTTCTCCTTAATCCACCATCAAGTTCCACTTCCCTTTTCCATTCACTTTTGTTACTTTGTGTTCAAGAGCAATTTTCCAAGTCTCTTCTGATATTCATTTTTGCCTTTTCTTTCTTTCCTGTGTTTTTAATGACTGGTCTTCAGTCATTAGTGTTCAATGCATAGAATTTATATTGAAGATGGCCTCTAAATTCAGATGGGTATACTCAAAACTTTGGCTCCTGTGGACTTGTTTTAATTTTCTTCAGTTTCAACTTGAGCTTGTATATGAGCAATTAATGATCTGTTGTGCAATCAGTCCTTGACCTTGTTCTTATTTTTTTTATATTGAACATCTCTACCCTCTTATTCCAGAGATGTAGTTAATTTGTTTCTTGGATATTCTGTCTGCTGAAGGCTATGGGTAGTTTCACTGTTGTTGAAACAAACATATTTCCAATGAGTAAGTCTTTGTTCTTGTAAAGTTCTATCATGTGATTTCTGACATGGTTTCTGTCACCAAGGTCATATTTTCCAACTGCTGATCCTTCCTTCTTGTTTCCAACTTTTGCATTCTAATCATCAGTAATTATCAATGCTTTTTGATCACCTGTTCTGTCAATTTCAGACTACAGAAATTTATAAAAGTCAATTTCTTTAACTTTGGCTTTAGGGATTGATACATAAATTTGAATATAGTTATATTAACTGGTCTTCCTTGTAGGCTTAAGGATATTGTCCTATCTTTGACAATGGATGGATCATCAAGATGGATCTTGAAATGTTCTTCTTTAGTTTGTCATTCCTGGCAAACTAAATATGATTGTCTGATTCAACATGACCATTATCAGTCCATTTCAACTCATTAATACATTGTTGTTGTTGTTAGGTGCCATAGAGTCTGTACCGACTCATAGTGATTCTGTGTACAACAGAAAGAAACACTGCCCAGTCCTGGGCCAACTTCACAATCGTTGCTATGCCCAAGTCCATTGCCTCTACCACTGTGCTAGGATATATATTTTCAAATGACCCATTTAATTTTTGACAACTTCCAATTTTCCTAGATTCATGTTTCATACATTCCAGGTTTCCAATTATTAATAGATATTTGCAACTGTTTCTTCTCATTCTGAGTTGTGTTACATCTGCATTAAGGTCCTGAAAGTTTTACTTCATCTGTATCATTAAGGTCAGCTCTACTTCAAAGTGGCAGCTCTCTCTCAGTCGTGTTTTGAGTGGCTCCCAACCTCAGGGGCTCATCTTAGTGCACTATATCAGACAATGTTCAACTGCTAGTCATAAACTTTTCACTGGCCATTTTTTTTAGAAGCAGATCACTAGGTCCTTCTTCCTACTGTGTTTAGTCTGAAAGCTCCACTAAAACCTTCTCACCATAGGTGACTCTGCTTATATGTGAAATGCTGGTGGGATAGCTTCCAGGATCCTAGCAACAACCATCACAGTATGACAAACTGATGAATAAATCTTAGAACATATTAATCATTATATAAAATGTAAGCAGTCTAAATACACAAATTAAAAGACAGAAATTGAAAGACTGGATAAAAAATATAGCCCAATTATAGGCTGTATATAAGAAATTCAATTCAAATAGAATGATAAATATATATTGAAAGTAAATGAATGCAAACATTAATCAAAAGGAAGCAGGGGTGACTATATTAGTATCAGATACTATATATAAGTCCCAAGAAGATATAGCAATCCTAAATGTGTACGCAGAACTCCAACAACTATGTCAAGCAAAAGCTGATAGAACTTAAAAGGGAAATAGGCAAATATGCAATTATAGTTGGAGACCTTTATGTCCTTCGCTCTACAATCGATATAATAACTAAACAGAAAATCAGAAAGGATATAGAAAAATTCAACAACACCATCAAACAACAGGATCTAACAGACATTTATAGAGCATTCTATCCAACACCAGGTGAATATGAATTCCTTTAAAGTGTTCATGGAGCATATTCTAAGAAAGACTATATCCTAGGTCATAAAATAGACCTGAAAACTGGTGCTCTGTTAAAATCCTAATTGTTAATACCTAACTTTATTAAAAATACAAAGTAACATATGGAAAACTTTAAAAATGGTCACTATTTTTTTTTTT
>NW_006408599.1:1885519-1892025 GCF_000296735.1 Chrysochloris asiatica | reverse complement strand
ACATAGGTATTTAAATTTTAGCAAATGACAATAACTTGTCCTGCATAAGCAGTTGATGTGTTAAGCAAGCAAATTTTGAATATGTTCACATGTAAACATACATATATATTCATATGCCTGTATAGAATACATGTGCATAGAATATTTCTGCACTGATACCCAAGAAATTTGTCAATAGGTATCTCAAGGATATTTAATCTTTAATTTTTTGTTCTTCCTTCCTGCCCTCACCATTAGAACCCACTCCAGCCAGTTTTTCTCTCAATATAGTTTGTAAAAGATATAAAATATGCAAAAATTCTTACCGGCAAGAGTACAGCTTCTGCAGTTGATTCTTTATTCTTTAGATAAATTTTTAAAAAAGCATTTTAGTTTGAGATTTAAACTAAGGCATATTACAGATAGAATAGAAAAAATTCTAGAATTCAGATTCATTAATTTGCTTATTTGTTAGTCAAATAGAAGCACCTGCTATATGCCAAGCATAATGCTACAATTCTCAAATACATGACAAAGTTCTGACCTGCAATTAGCTTTTGGTATTTTATTTCAACTTTGATCAGGATGGTCCATTATTATCTTTAAAGAGTGAATATTAATACCAGTACAAGTGATTATGAATCCTTTCTATTAAGAGAAATAGCATGTAAACCACAATACCAAAGGTATTGAGATCATTTTAAAAGAAATTAGCTTTTACAATAGAATGACTTCAAATAGCATTTTATAACATTGTGTTGCTTATAAGGAAGCTCTTAAGGAGGGCATGGGGAAGGTCAAAATCTGAATTTTTCTAGATGAGAAATTTTTACCAGGTTAATAAATTTGTTCCCCAATACAGCTCTGTTTCTATAGCAGGTTGCTTTGAGTCCAGTTCAGGTTAGATATAAAGATGGAAATTTGACATAGTTGTAAATTCATTTTAAATAGCAGCAAGACTCTATCTTCTTAACTTGCTTTATTTGCTTGTAGCATTGTTATATAAAATGCAACATTCCTGATATTGTATTATGTATTTCTTTATGATCTATCTTCTTCGCCTACAAGGTAAAGCTCCATAAAGCAGTTACTTTGTTTTAGTTATTGCTGCTATCCAGCACCTAGAATAGGACCAGGTACCAAGAAAGTGTTCAATAAATACTTAGTGAGTCTTGAAAAATGAAAGAATTAGTATATTTACAGTTTGCTTTTTTCTCCAAAGAGGAAATAATTTTGGATTAATTTAGGAAGTGTTGATAATATTTTTTGGACAAAACTCAGCAGTTTGGATAAACTTTGCCAATCATTAAGCAAAATGCTTCATCAGTACTTTATATTTACCTGAAATCATGTTCAACCAACATCAATGAAGCAAATGAAATTAGTAATAGAAGCTTTCTTTTAGAATTCATTCTCTCCTAGGGAAAGAAGAGAAAGTAAAATTCCTGCCATCTTCTAGCATTTAATTAATTTATGGACATTTGGAGACCAATCTAATTGTCTGATTCAACAATGCTTTGAGTTTGGAAGAAGGCAGATTTGTCAGGGGCGTCTTCTGTTCAAGGTGACATCCCTTAGAATACTTACTGATTGCTTTTAGATTAGGTGCAAAGTGCTTGTGACATTTCTTTTCTTTTGGTTGTTTGTTTGTTTATTTTTCTCTAAAGTTAACCTAATTGCATAGAAGACATTCAATGAACTCGCATACTGTGTATTTCACTCGCATGCCTGTGAAAATAAAATGAGGTAATTAAGATGTCTTCATGCACTGGGATATATTCTGCCCCAACAAATTCTGTCTATGTTGTTTCTGTTAGGTGCCATCAAGTCGGTTCCAACTCATAGAGGCCTTATGCACAATAGAATGAAATACTGTCCTGTCCTGTGCCATCCTTATGTTTGAGCTGCCGCTGCATAAGTACATCTCATTGGGGGTCGTTCTCTTTTTTGCTGACCCTCCACTTCACCAAGCACGATGTCCTTCTCTAGGAACTGGTTCTTCCTGACTACCTGTTACCACCACTCCTCTGTCAGTTTGTCACACTGTGGTGGCTTGCGTGTTGCTGTGATGCTGGAAGCTATGCCCCCAGGGTTTTGAATGTTGGCAGGGATATCACATGTTCAAAGTTTGAGAGATAAAGTCTCGCTTCCATCTTCACTTATAAGGAGTATTCTAGCTGCACTCTTCCAAGACAGATGAATTTGTTCTTCTGGCAGTCCACGGTACTTTCAATACTCTTCACCAACACTATAATTTAAATACAACTCTTTTATGGTCTTCTTTATTCATTGTCCAACTTTCAAATGCAATTGAAAATACCATGACGGGTCAGGTACACCTTAGTTCTCAAACTGACATCTTTGCTCTTAACGCTTTAAAGAGGTCTTTTGCAGCAGATTTGTCTAATTTAATATGTCTTTTAATTTCTTGACTGAGTGTTGATTGTGGATTCAAGCAAAATGAAGTCATTGACAGCTACAATCTTTTCTCCATTTATTGAATGCTTCTGCATAATCAATAAAACACAAATAGCCATCTTTCTAGTATCCTCTGCTTTCTGCCAAGATCCTGCTAATATCAACAATGGTATCCCTAGTTCCACATCCTCTTCTTAATTCACCTTGAATTTCTGGCAGCTTCCTGTCAATGTACTGTTATAACCTCTTTTGAATTATATTCAGCAAATTTTACTTGCTTATGATATTAATGATATTGTTTGATGATTTCCACATTCCATTGGTTCACTTTTCTTTGGAATGGGCACAAATAACGCTCTTTTCCCACATGGTTGGCAGGTAGCTTTTTTCCAAGTATCTTGGCATAGATAAGGGAGGGCCTCTAGTGCTGTACCAGTTTGTTGAAAGACTTCAATTTGTATTCAGTCAATTCCTGGAGCCTTGTTTATTGCCTGTGTCTTCAGTGAAGCTTAAACTTCTTTAAGTACTATCAGTTCTTGATCATACCTCCCCAAATGATGAATACCGACCTATTCATTTTGCTATAGTTACTGTGTATTTTTGACATTTTTTTCATGCTTCCTGTGTCATTTAATATTTTACCCATAGAATATTTCACTATTTGTATCTGTTCATGCTTTTATAATATCTATCCTAGAATATTTAAAGTTGCAAATATAGCTTGTCTTGTATTTCTTCTGGATAACTCTTACATACGCTCTGGTAGCGTAAAGGTTACAAATAGGGCAGCTAATCTTAGGGTTAGCAGTTCAAAACTACCAGCTGTTCCACTGGAGAAAGATGAGACTTTCTGCTCCCATAAAGATTTACAGCCTTGGAAACCCTATGCAGGGTTGCTATGAGTCTGAACCAACTCCCTGGCACATAGCAACAGCAACATACAGAATAGGCTTCAATTGAGTACAACTTTAGTGCCCCAGCAATGTGAAATGAGTACCTTTTCAGTTCAAGGACATGAGAAATAACATAGGCACAAGATAAAATGGTGATCTATCTAGCCAGATTATTTCTGATAGCATGCTTTCAACGACTTTATTCTTAAAAGCTAGTAATAAGTTGATTGCTGTTGTTGTCAAGTGCCCTTGAGTCAGTTTGACTCATAGTGACCCTGTATAGGGTTTCTGAGGAGCAGCTGGTGAGCTTGAATCACCAACCCTGCGGCTCAAACTGACCTTGCAGTCCAGTGAATTAACCCACAGCACCACACCAGGACTCCACTATGTTGATATACCACATATATTCAGCTGATATATTCTGCAAAAAATTTTGATGGCTAAGGTTTGGGGAGGATGTCTACCTACCTATGATTTTGCCATGATCATCAAAACTTTCATACAGTTCCTTCCTACGAGTTATTTGACCTTAGATTAAGGTGATCTAAAGAGATAACCAAAGAAGTCCTATGAGGGCTGACATATCCTAATATGATGACTTTGTGAAAAACAAAAGCAAAATATCTATATTATACTAGTATTCTGATGTTTGAGACTTCTAATCATTGTGATGTCACCAAACTCTCTTAATGATGAAAGCACCAGAAAGTCTTTACCATAATACTATATTTGGTAGCAAGTTCTTCTCATTGCTACCAGATAAAACCTTTGTACATATGAAAATTAAAGGATTAAGAAAATGTTCTTTTCCTTTGGTTTCCTTTGTTGTACTTCCTTACCTTTTCTAATGACTAATTATAGATAGATATACATTACTTATGTGTATGTATGGACATGGCAGAGGAAAGAGTGAAACATTATTTTCTTCATCTTTTTTAAGTCATTGTCCAATTATCTTAGGCAGAGATTATCCTTTCTTAGAATTTTTAAAAGTACTTCTTTTTCTGATTATGTAAATGATACATATTTTCATGTAATGAAATTTGTTGAGTGCATCAAACACAAAGAAGAAAATGTTAGTCACATATAATTATAGTATCCCAAGATGTTGTTGTTGTTATTAGGTGCCAACAAGTCAGTTCTGGCTCATAGCAACCCTATGAATGAAACACTGATCAGCCCTATGCCATCTCCATAATTGTTTGAGCCCATTGTTGCAGCCACTGTGTCACTGCATCTTGATAAAGCTCTTCCTTGTTTTCAGTGACCCTGTACTTTACCAAACATACTGTCCTTTTCTAGGGACTGGTCCCTCCTGATGACATGTCCAAAGTATATGAGACAAAGTCTTGCCGTCCATACTTGTAAGGAGCATTCTGGCTGTACTTCTTCCAAGACACATCTGCTCGCTCTTCTGGCAGGTCATGCTATATTTAATATTCTTTACTAATACCATGATTCAAAGGTTTCACCTCTTCTTTGGTCTTCCTTGTTATCCAGATTTCCCATGCATATGAGTCAATTGAAAATACCATGGTTTAAGTCAGGTGCCCCTTTGTCTTCCAAGTGACATCTTTACTTTTTAACACTTTAAATAGGTTTTTCGCAAGAGATTTGCTCAATGCATGCTGTCACTTGATCCCCTTCCAAGATTGAAACTCAAAGGGAGCACACAAGCAGGTTTATAAGCTCTCTGGTGACAGCTTTAGTCTACTTGTGAGTGGAAGTGGGGGAAAGGCAGTAATGAAGACATGGGCTGAGTTTGAACATGTTTCATAGACTCTTGTTGATCTTGAAATGATAGCAAGAAGAGGAAAGACTGGTTGGTCCAAAGTTTGGGGAGATTTGGAGACTCCTGAATCCACAGACACTGACCTAGCCAATGGGGGCTAGAGCTGAGAGTGAAGCATCCAGCAGATATGAAGGGGGGGGAGGTGTGCAAGAACACCCAAACTTACAGGTAGTACCCAATTGACCTAGCTTGGATGGCTTGATGATCAGAACTTGACTAGAGGAAGATAAAGAAATTTGATAAAGGATGCAAGTGTAAATTGCTACAATTTGATGAACTTGATCTTTACTTATGGATGTAGTTGCTCAAAATACCAAGTGAGAGGGAAGGAGTCTTCACATCAAGGATAAAACCTATCCACCCAGTAGACATGGTTGATAGGTACGGGCAACTTAAACATTGGCTGCCTAAAATGGAGGGACTATAAAGGTATGAAGTGGCTGGCTTACAAGTTTTCAAGAGTGAGTTTTGTTCCAGCGTGTTCAGGGGAGGTAGAAACCCCACTGAATAATTTTCATATTATCTATATGGGTCTGGTGAAAGGAGATGGGGCTAGAAAATTCTTTTGATTCAATAGTAATTGTTATCATGACTAATTACAATTGTCACAACTGTAAAGGTAGAAGATGTATAACAAAAAGGGAGGCGTAGTTAATCGTCCATTCCAGGAACAAAGGACCCTAGGACTATCAAGAGGGAAGAATATGAGTGGAGCATGGGATCCTAACTAGAGAAGCAGTGACACCAGATGGAGACAGAGGTGATGGCATGGAAAGATAAAATAGCTGAGGACTCTAGACTCATAGAAAGCGAAAGGATGTGCGCTGGCAGGCAGGAGGCTGGCTTGATGCCCTTTGGTTGTTTAAGAATTTTGTATTCCTGTGTGTTTTTGTGTACATCAAAAGGAGGAAATAGAGGCAAATACTGTTAACCAATGGTGCATGGAGGAGATTGTAATCATGGCAATGAAACAAAATATGATTGGTTGAGTGCAAACCCGATTGATGTTCTTCCATGTAAACTATCACTCAATTCACAATAAAAGCTTTAAAAAAAAATCATTTGATTTCCTAACTGTTGCATCCATGGACATTGATGGTGGATCCATGGACATTGATGGTGGATCCAAGTAAAATTAAATCCTTGACAATTTCTTAATTCAAGTTTATAACACGTACCTTTGTTTTGATCTCCTTTTAAAAGTGAACTTGATTATTTTAATTTAAAAAGTTATATAGAGTGGGCCCAGAGACAGTGGCGTGGCCACAGAGGACTCGAGAGGAGAGTGGAGCTACCGGCTGATGGGAAGAGAGGGCATATGCTCAGAAGCGCCCACACTTGCAGATGGTACCCACATGACCTGCACCGGATGACTAGATGATCGGAGCTCAACCAGGAGAGGAAAGAAGAGGGGGAAAAAAAAA
>NW_006408599.1:1877432-1884934 GCF_000296735.1 Chrysochloris asiatica | reverse complement strand
AGGGGGCAGGTTTCTGGGATATACCCTTTGGGTGGTTGATGATGCATGGAGGGGATTGGAACCATAGCAGTGAGATGATATATGATGGAATGAATGTAAAACTAAAGTTCCCCCATGTAAACTATCATATAATTCACAATAAAACATTAAAAAAAAAAAGTTATATAGATACACAATATATGAATATATATAGATTAACAGAGTCCTGGTGTGGTACTGTGGGTTAATATGCCAACTGCTCCTCAGAAACCCTATACAGGGTCATTATGGGTCAAAATTGGCTCAACAGCACTTACCAACAACAATAAATATAGTTTACAATTTTAACAGAAAGAGGGTTATATAATAGTACGTTGGAAAAATAATATCCTCTGGTTTCAATATTTATAAAGTTACAGTAATCAATACCATATGGGTCTAAAAAACCTTTTTTATTGTGATTTGGATGAAAGTTTTGAGAGAAAATTGGTTTTCCATTCAATAATTCATACACATCTTGTTTTGTGGCCTTGACTGCAATCCTCACAATGTAACCGACTCTTCCCACTTTTCCCGTGTTTACCATTTCTCTTCATCCTTTTTTCCTATCCCTTCCTGTCTTCTGATCTTTGTTGTTGCTAAGTCATTTCCAACTCATAGTGACCCTATATGGGGTTTCTGTGGAGCAGCTGGTGGGTTTGAACCACAGATCTTGTGGTTAATAGTTGAGTGCTTATCTACAGCGCCAAACCAGAACTCCTTCTGATCTTTATCCCTGGGCAAATGCTGCCCTTTGGATCTCCTATGGTTTATTGTTCTAAAGAGTGTGTGCCTCCCTGATGTTCATGTCTGGCAGAAAGTTGAGCCACGGAAGTGAGCTTGGTTCCAGGTCTGAAGGGTTTCTATGGGACATAGTTTGAGAGGGTTTGTTCCACATTTTTCTGTCACTCTATCCAGGACCTCCTTTATGATGCCTTTCAGAGCAGTCACTACTGGTAATTATGCACCATCTAGTCCTTCCGGTCTCAACAGTCATGGAGGCTGGGGTTCTAGTGGTCTGTTAGTACTTTGGACAAGTTGTTTTCATTTGTCTTTGATTTTCTTCAAGCTTATTTTTGCTTTGGGCAGGGAGAGATCAATTACTGAACCTTAGATGGCTGTTCACAAGCTTTTCAGATCCGAGTCACTCACTGTTCATGAAAACAAGATGTAGAACATTTTCTTTGTAAACTATGTTATGCCAATTGTTCTTGGTGTCCCCCTACCACCCCCCACCCCTGAGACTATGGTCCAGGCCCAGTGATTCATTCATTTAGGGTGTTTGGTTATAGCTAAGACGTTTTTCATAGCTTTGCCCCCTATATGCTCTACCATATTCATGGATGTATTTACAGCACATGTAAATGTTGTTGTTAAGTGTTGTCAAGTTGGTTCTGACTCATAGAGACCCTATATAGTGTTTCCAAGGCTGTAAGTCTTTGCAGGGGCAGAAAGTCTCATTTTTCTCCCACAAATCGGCTGGTGGGTTTGCAGTCAAGCGCTTATCCTACAAAGCCACCATGTTCTCCAGCACATACAGATAAATATGCAGAAATATTGTTTGGACCTGTATATACTTGTGGATGTAGTCCCATTCATCTTCCCACCCCTCCTTAGCTTGAGTGTCTTTGTTTACACCCATTCATAGATTTTTGTTATCACTGTTGTTGCAGGGTCAGGTATGTAATAGTATTTATCTCTGTTGCCTTTAACTGTTTTGTTCCTCCCATTGTCTTCCTTTGCCTTTGTGATTCTGTGCTGATACATCCTTGTTGTCTATGGCCTTTCCCTTCACTCAAGTTAATACATGTCTACTTGGTGTGGCGCTGCGGGATAATGTGCCAGACTGCAAAGTTGTTTTAAACCGAAAGGTTGGCGGTTCAAGCTTTTAAACCAGTTGCTCCTATACAAGGTCTACCTGAGTGGGAACCAACTCCACGGCCCTTAACAATAATAGCCCTCTAGTTAATAATTTACCCTCTCCCTCCCTCCCACCCGTGGTAACCTTCAAAGAATGATTTTTTCCTGTGTGTAAACCTTTCCTTGACTTTTTAGTCGTGGTCTCATACAATATTTGTGGGTGACTGTGTGGTGTGACACTGTGATAATGCGCTGGACCACAAGGTCGATTTGAACTGTTCCTCAGAAACCCTGTACAGGGTTGCTATGAGTCAGAATGACTTGACAGAGCTTAACAACAACAATTTCACTTAATATAATGTCATCTCGGTTCATCCATGTTCTGAGGTGTGTCCCAAAGTCATCAACATTCCTTAACTTTGTGCAGCATTCCATTGTATGTATGCATCATAGTTACTCATTTAGCTGTTGATGGGAACTTGAATTGTTTCCATCTTTTTGCTATTGAGAATAATGCTGTGGTGAACATGGGTGTGCGTGTTATCTGTTCGTGTCATGGCTCTTATTTCTCTAGGATATATACCTAGTAGTGGGCTTGCTGGTTCATATGGTATTTCTATTTCTAAATTTTTAAGGAAGCACTAGACTGTTTTTTTTTCCCCCGGTGTCCTATTTGACGCTATGGGTTAATGCCCCGGACTGCAAGATTGGTTTGAACCACAAGGTTGGCTAGCTTGCCGAAACCCTAGGATTTCTCAAGGTAGTTTTGATTTGCCTCTCTCTAATTTTACATCTTTGGCTTGGGAAGTTTGAAAGCAGGTCACACGGGGTGGACCCAATCCATCCAGCATTCCTAAATCCATGCTTTGTGATACGTGATTGCCCTCTAGTGGTGAGGCCGGGCGTGTGCGTTTTCCTTGGACGCCCCCTACTCTTGACTGCCTTCTTCCTCCTCCTGAGCCTCCTGGCTTTAGGCTTTCCCCGGTTTCCGAACTGAGTCGCGCAGCGTGTTTGCTTGCCTGCCTCCCAAACCGGCCTCGCCACGTTGGGTGTCGTTCCCAGCCTCCCCGCCTGGTGGCGTCACCTGGCAATGCGCCCCCGACCGACCTAGGGAGGTGGGGGGTAGACACGAGTGAAGAACCTGGTCGGTGGCTTGTGGATGGATGGCCCTCGAGAGGGTGAGGGTTGCTCTATAGGTGTGGGAGTAGGATGGGATGGCCTTTACGGCCGTGGAGGCGGTGGGGTCCAAGCCTCCCAGCCACACCTCTCGCCCTGCCGTCGGGTCCTCATCTAGTCGCCAGTCTGGTTTCAATGGGTATAGCTTCCAAGGTTGCAGGCAGGAAACCCCGTCCCCCTCCCCCGTTCTGAGCTTCTAGGGGGCTCGCCCAGAGTGGCTTCTCCTCCCCAGGCTGGCGCACGCCTTCGATCGCTTGTCCCATTCCGGTCCGCCTGGCTCGGCTTCCTCTGCTTGTCCCTCAATCCCGGAGGGGACACCTCGCCCCACTTTCCAGGCGAGCGCGGAGGGCAGCGAAGGGATGGCCCCCTAGAAACCCGCCTCCTCGGCTCTTCCCGCCTCAGTAGTGGGCGTGGTTGGGCCGGCGACGGGTCCAGCTGACGCGGAGAGGAGGTGGTGATGAGAGAGAGTGGCAGTGGTGGTGGGAGGGGGGGTCGTCCCTTACCTCCTCCTCTGAGCTCTCAGCGAGCCCTCCCCGCGCGCTCCTGCCCACTCCATCCCACGTGCTCTTGGAGTACTGGGGTGGCTTTTGTAGGGTAAGTACTGGATTGCTTGCTAACTACAAGGTCAGCAGTTTAAACCTACTAGCTGCTCTTTGGAAACACTATACAGTGTCTTGTGAATTGGAACCAACTCAAAAGTACACAACAGATCGCGAGTTTTTCTTCATGTGAATGAATATCTTCTTTGGTGAAGTGTCTTTTCAAGTCCTCCGCCCACTTAAAAAAATGGTTTGTGACTTTTGTTATTGAGGTGCTGAAATTTTCCTGGAAATTTGAGAAATTAGTCCTTGGCGTCATATGTCGTTGCCAACTGTTGTTTTTTACCCCCAATCTGTGAGTTCACCTTTCACTTTTCGTTTTTAATTGTGTATTTGTTTGATAGTATATTTATGCTATATATGTGTAGCATTATAGAATAAGCTCTGGTAGTGTAGTGGTTACAAGTGGGGCTGCTAGCCTCAAGATCAGCATTTTGAAACAATCAGTCGCTCCGTGGTAGAAAAATGAGACTTTCTGCTCCGGTAAAGATATACAGCCTCGGAAACCCTATACAGAGTCACTATGGGTCAGAACCGACTCCATGACACACTATCACTATTATAGGATAAGCACTGGACTGCTAACCACAAGACTGGTGGTTCAAATCCACCTGTCGCTCCTAGGAAATCCTATACAGAGTAGCTATGAGTCAGAACTGACTCCACAGCACTTGACAACAAAAAGTTTGTCCCTGTTTCTTCTTTGATTATTTTTATAGTTTTAGGTTTTAAATAGAGGTCTTTGACCTATCATGAGCTAGATTTTGTATATGGTGCAAAATGTAGCTACTGTTTCCTTTTTCTGCAAATTGATATCCAGTTTTGCTAGCACCTTTTGTTAAAGGGACTATCTCTTCCCCATTTGATGGATTTCAACTGTTTGTCAAAGATGAGCAGTCTATAAACTCTGTTCCATTGGTCTGTGTCTGTCTTTAGACCAGTAATAGCCTACTGACTTCTGATGAGGGTGAAGCTGCCTACTGTCTTCTTTAGTTGTTGTTGTTAAGTGCCGTTGAGTGTGTTCCAACCCATAGCGACCCTGTATAGGGTTTCTGAGAAGTGTCTGGTGAGTTTGAACCTCTGACCTTGTGGTTCGAACTAACCTGTGGTCCAAAGCTTATCCTACAATGCCACACCAGGACACCACCCTTGATGAATAAGCAGATGTATTGTCAAGATGGAAAAAAATTATTTGTGCAAATTTCTTGTCCATGTTCTCATGGACACAGTTTTCCATTTCCTTAAAATTTCTTTCTAATAAGTCCCTGTGATTGTCCAGTGTTCTTCAAGAAAAATCTGTCAAGATGACCCCTTTGGGATCCCCAGAAACAGTTGCCATAATCTTGTGAGCTGAAATCTCTGCCTTGAATTTAAATGGCCCAGCAGATCCCTTCAGAAGACAATGTTTGGATTGAACCCTTTCTTTGAAGGCACCCAAAAAGACTAAGACCAGTGTATTACTGAGAGAAATTGTCTTCAGCCATCCACTTATGGCAGAAACATTTTTAAATACATTGCTTGGAATACACCTGTACATGTATGAACTGGAACTCTAGTATCAATACTTTTTGACTTATCCCTAGTATTTCATTTTTCTCCTCCCATTCCTGACACTCCGTCTCCATCTGGTACTCCTGTTGAATAGAGATCAATTGTTGTGCTCTTAAGACCCCAAGCATTATGCAACTAACTATAAGGGAGAGCTGAAGGTAACGTTCTATACATGATACCAGGCCATTTTCTTGGATGTCTGATGTAATCATGACCCTAAACCTCCAAACCAAAGAACCAAATCATATGAGATATTTGATTACACATATGCAACCTCAGCCTGGTGTGATACTGCGGGTTAATGTGCTAGACTGCAAGGTTGGTTTGACTCACAAGAAGAAAGAAAACAGTAGCTATATTTTGCAGCATATGCAAACAGGTTGGTGGTTCAAGCTTACCAACTGTTCCTCAGAAACCCTATGCAGGGTCACTATGAGTCCGAACTGACTTGATGGCACTTAATAACAATGCAGCCTCAGCAATTATTTATTTATGGGTCATTTAAAATATGCCATCATACAACTTTTGTCAATTCAACTTTTTACATGTGTACAACTTATCGACAGCAATTACATTAACTGTTTGTTACCTTTAATCTTTAATTGCGGAGAGTGGCTTGGTTTCTGCTGTTTGACACGGTCCCAGTAGAAGGAATGATATCATGCAAGGCAGATAATTCTCAGAAGTTGCTTTCTATCTTCTCTCTAAAATAACTTTGAATTCACTTGTAAAAATATATAATATGGCCATATTCACAGCCTTTTACTATGAGCTCTATAGACCTTGGAAAAAAACTGGACTAGCAACAATTGTTTTCAGCTTCGGTGGATTGTATGTGCCACTCCTATTCACAGAAAACCTAAGTACAAAGTAACTGCATTTATGAGATCACAAAAGCAGATAACAAAATACTGTGAAGCTGACCAATCCTTGTAGATCTCACCACAATCAATTACTAGCCAGAATCCACAAACCTCCACTATTACATACAGGCACCTATGTAAATAGGCAGAGAATAGTGAACATAAGTGAAAGATGGTCTAAACTTAATAATCTACATTTCTTGCAGCAATTAGCCAGGTTGGGCCTTATGCCTCACAGTCTCAAAAGAAAGGAAATACAGGAATACTGTGGTTAAGCAATTTAATGAACACTTTTTTAGAAAACAAAATTAAGTAGATGTTAATAATACTTTTACTATGAAAATAATAGTGTAGTATGTAGGATAGAAGATTGATAATCACCAAGTAGAAACAATGAAGTAGTGTAGGCATTGATGATTAATAGAAACTTATATTACTAAGAGGATGTAATCAAGGGTCTGATAAGTGGAAATGATTTGTGTAAGGTTTAACTTGATCTTTTAGTGAGAATAAGAAGAAGCAATTTATCACTTATGTAGGAGAGGAGATGATGTCAAAAGGAAAATGTTTAATGGTTAAAAATGAACAGGATATGGAAAGGTCAGTTTGGACATCACTGAAATACTTTTGTTAAGGTTGTATAATCACAGAGTAAAAGGAATGTTGTGATTGGAACTGTGTAATAATTCAAGGAAAAGTCAAACTATCAAATCATTATGTACTGTGTAATTTTAAGTATAAAAATAAAGACTTGCTGAGCCGGGGCATGATAAAGAAGGAGAGAGAAAAAGAGAAAGAGAGCCCTATCAGCCAACTAAGCAGAGGCTCTCGATTGCTTTCATTTTTGCCGACTCCGCGTCTCCTCTCGTGTCCCACGACCCTGTTAGAGCTGGACTCCTGCACTTAATCAATGAGATTTTTCCACTACTGTGGGCGAAAGCTCAGTACTCTATAAACAATAACCTTCACCTTCCCCTTTATCTTGCCCCCATTAATTACTGAGAAACTTGTGCCTTTTCCTGTCTTTTTTGTGATTGACTTATTTAACTCAGTGTATTGTTGTCAAGTACCATCTATATTATGGTTTTTGTTGTTAAGTGCTCTTACGTTGGTTCTGAATAGGGTTTCCAAGGAGCAGCTGGTGGGTTTGAACCACTGACTTTGTGGTTGGCAGTCTAGTGCTTATCCTACAGCACCACACCAGGATTCCATCTATATTGTGGCATGTATCAAGACTTCATTTCCCTTACTGATTGAGTAGTATTCCATTATATGTATGAGGGGGTTTCAAAAAGTTGTGGAAAATTCCATTATCTTTTTTTTTCTCAATGTTTTATTGTGAATTATATGATAGTTTACATGGGATAACTTTAGTTTTATATTCATTCCATCATATATCATCTCATTGCCATGGTTCCAATCCCCTCCATGCATC
>NW_006408599.1:1853063-1854594 GCF_000296735.1 Chrysochloris asiatica | reverse complement strand
CTGAAAGTGAAGAGGACTTGAGGTATTTGCTGATGAAGATCAAAGACTACAGGTTTTTATAATCCTACAACTCAATGTAAAGAAAATGAAAATCCTCACAGCTGAACCAATAAACAACATAATCTTAAGTAGAGAAGAGATTGAAGTTGTCAAGGATTTCATTTTACTTGGATCTGCCATCAATGCTCATGGAAGCAACAGTCAAGAAATCAAATGACATATTGCATTAGGCAAATCTGCTGCAAAAGACCTCTTTAGAGTGTTAAAGGCTTTTTTTTGTGGTTAATTCATGGCAAGAGAATCATTAATTTGCTCTCCCAGTTAGTTTCCAGTTGGTGGGATAATAATTTTAATTGACTCAGATGTTTCTGTTGCCATCAATTATACTGTTGCTGTTTTTAAGTGCCATCAAGTTGGTTCTGACTCATAATGACCCTGTACAGGGTTTCATAGGAGTGACTGGTAAATTTGAACCACTGACCTTGTGGTCCACTGTTTATCCTACAACACCACACCAGGACTCCCCATCATTTATGTTGTTGTTGTTATGTGCTGTGGAGTCGGTTCCAACTCATAGTGACCCTGTACAGGGTTTCTGAAGCTGTAAATCTTTACGGGAGCAGAAAGCCTCACTTTCTCCCGCGGAATAGCTAGTAGTTTTGAACTGCTGACCCTGAGGTTAGCAGCCCAATTTGTAACCACTACGCTACCAGAGCTCCTTACCCCCATCAATTATACTGGAATGGAAATCACCTGATAAGACATTGAACTATGAGATCACTAAACAATCATTCCATATTTCCTTACTTTTTGTTTTCTTACCTACCCTTTAGCTAGTTGTCAAAGACTTCATTTTGCTTGGATATACAATCAGCACTCCACCACTTGTTTGTCAGTTTGTCGTACTGTGAGTTGCTGTGATTCTGAAAGCTATGCCACCAGTATTTTATATACCAGTAGGGGCACCCATAGTGGACAGGTTTCAGATGAGCTTCCAGATGAAGACAGACTGGGAACAAGGAGTGATGAACTACTTCTGACTATTTAGTCACTGAAACCCTTATGAATAGCAGAGAAACACTGTCAGACATAATGCTGGAAAATGAGGCCCTGAGATTGGAAGGCACTCAAAATGCGACTGGGGAAGAGCTGTCTCCTCACAATAGAGTTGACTGTGATGATGTGAATAGAGTAAAGCCCACGGGACCTTCATTTGCTGATGGGGCACAACTCAAAATGAAGAGAAACAGCTATAAACATCCATTGAAAATCAGAATATGGAATATATGAAGTATGAATCTGGGAAAATTGGAAGTTGTCCAAAATGAAATGGAATGCATAAAAAACAATATCTTAGGCATTAGTGAGCTGAAATGGGCTGGCATTGGCCATTTTGAATCTGATGACCACATGGCTTACTATGCTGGAAATGAAATGTTAAAGAGGAATGGTGTTGCACTCATTGTCAAAAAGAACATATCCAGATCAGTCATGAGGTACAACGTTGTCTGTGATAGGATAATATCCATGC
>NW_006408599.1:1848324-1851248 GCF_000296735.1 Chrysochloris asiatica | reverse complement strand
GTGTAAAGAAAACAAAAATCCTCACCACTGGACCAATAAACAATATTCTTATCAACGGAGAAAAGATTGAAGTTGTCAAGGACTTCGTTTTTCTTGGATCAACTATCAACACTTATGGAAGCAGCGGTCAAGAAATCGAAGGACATATTGCATCAGGCAAATCTGCTGCACAAGACCTTTTTAAAGTGTTGAAGAGCAAAGATGTCAGCTTGAGGACTAAGGTGCACCTGATCCAAGCTATGGTATTTTCAATAACCTCATATGCATGCAAAAGCTGGTGGGTGAATTGATGCTTTTGAGTTATGGTGTTGTAAGAGAATATTAAAAGTGCCATGGGCTGCCAAAAAACCAACAGATCTGTGTTGGAAGAAGTGAAGCCAGGGTGCTCTTTTGAGGCCAAGATGGCCAAACTTCGTCTCTCATACTTTGGATGGGCATGTTGTGTTTAACTATTAGGGAAATGCAAATCGGAACCACAACAGGAACTCAGTACACATCTATCCGAATTACTAAGATAAATAGTTATGACAACACTAAATGCTGTCAAGGACATTGAGAGACTAAATCACTAATTCATTACTGGTGGGAATATGTAATGATACAGCCACTCTGGAAAAACAGTTTGGCAACTTCTTACAAAACTGTAAATGCAACTAGTATATGATCCAATAATTGGACTTTTGGGAATTTATCCCAGAGAAATGGAAGCTATGTACATACACATATATTTATAACATGTTTATTTGTATGGCTACAAACTAGAAAGAACCCAAATGTCCTTTAATGGTGAATGGCTAAACAAGGTGTGCTCCAGTCATGCCATGGAATACTATTTGGCTATAAAAATACATGAATTGTTGATATCCACAGCAACCCTGATGAAGCTGCAAAGAATTATGCTAAGTGAAAAAAGAATCCCCAAATGTTACATTCTGTTTAATTGAATTTGCATAATGTTATTGAAATGAGATGTAGAATAGATTTTAGTAGTTGCCAAGAGTTACAAAAGGGATAGAGTTGAGAGTTGGGAGGAAAGTAGGTGTATAATTCACTTGATGACAGAAATAGTCTGTATCATAAACAATAGAATGTCAATATCCTGATTATAATATTATACTATAGTTTTGCAAGATTATTACCATTGGGGGAAACTTGGTAAAAGGTGCGTAAGCTTGCTCTATGTTATTTCTCGTTGTTTCTTAGTGTTGCATACAAATTACAATTGTCTTCAAACAAAAAGTTTAATTTAAAAATTAAATAGAAGCCCTATAATATAAAAAAATTAAAACAATACAGAATCAAAAGCAAACTACAAAATTAAGTAATTCAATAACTGAAATAAAAACTTACTGGACAGTCTTAATGGCATATTGAAGGTGATATGGAAGAATTTGTGAATTTAAAGATAGATCTGTAAAAATTACCCAATTTGAACAGCAGAGAGTAAATAGAGTGGAAAAATGAATAGGGCCAAAGGGATCCATGGGATGGTAACAAAAGATTGAACATGCATATCATCTGTGTCACAGGAGAAGATCAAGAGGGTGGAATTGGACAAGTATTCAAAGACAATCACTGTATACTTTCCAAATTTGACAAAAACATAAACCTCCAGATTCAATAAACTGAGCAAAACCCAAACAGGAAAACATGAATAGAGATAAATGCCAAGACACAGCATAAAACTTTTAAAAAGTGTTAGAAGCCAAAAACAAAGGGAAAAAGTCCTGAAAATAGGTGAAGGAAAATGAGACTTACCCAATAAAGGAACAAGGATTCCATTGCTAGTGGATTTCTCATCTGAAACCATGGAGGAGGCCAGAAGGAAATGGCCCCATGTTTTCAAGTGCTGAAAGAAAAGAACAATTAACCATGAATTTTACAGGCAGTAAAATGTCCTTCAGGAATTAATCAAAAAGACATCCTCGGATTAAAGAAAATGAAAAACAACAACAAACAACTGGAAGGAGGCTTGGGACATTAAGACGCAAGAAAAGACAATGAAATGGGTAGACATAGGAATAAATATAATAAACTAGTCTTCTCTTCAAGGATCCTTTGGTGCTGTGGGTTAGACATTGGGCTGCTAACAGCAAGATCAACAGTTCAAACCCACCAGTCAGTCTTCAGGAGAAATATGAAACTATCTGCTCCTGTCAAGTTTGATAGCTCAGAACCACTATGTAGAGTTGCTGTGAGTTGGAGTTGATTCAGTAGCAGGGGGATTTTGGTCCTCTTCCTGAATTAAAAAAAAATTACTTTCATTATTGAATAAAAATGATATCATCTGGTTTAATTATTATAAACGAAGTTGCTGCTGCCTGCAAACGTATCAGAACCAGCATACATTTCTGTGGTGATTTCTGCTACATTAGACTGTGAATAAAATTCTTCTATAGAAATTAAATTATTTAAAATCTCAACTATATGAAATATTAATGCTCTTCAATTTTTTACATCATCTGATTGCTATATGATGTGCAGGAAATTATATTTTAAAAATGGAAAGAGTCAAAAGACCTAAATGGACAAAGATTCATGCAAATTACTTGAAATGATAAAATGTCATTACTTGTAAACATGGTAAATTATAGGTGCTTATTGTAATGCATAGAACAACCACTAAAAAACAGTTCAAAGAGTTAAGTTAAAAAAAAAAACACTAAAAATGAAATAAAAATGGAACTCTAAGAAATACTTAGTTAAACCACAGGAAGCCAGGAATAAACACAAGAAATAAATACCAAAAAACAAGAGCAGCAATATGCCAGATTTAAGCTGTAACATATCAATAATTAAATATAATTTGTTTAAACATACTTACTAAAAAAACATATATTGACAGAGTGGATGCTAAATTGTATATGTCAAGTGTACTATGCAAACATAAATGAAAGGGCTTATATTAATATCTTATCAATGGA
>NW_006408599.1:1766414-1847769 GCF_000296735.1 Chrysochloris asiatica | reverse complement strand
CTATGAGTCGGTTCCGACTCGATGGCACCTGACAACAACAACAACATATTAATATCAGATAAAATGAACTCAAGAGCAAAGAAAATACTGAGGAAAAAGTAATGATAAAAGGGTCAATCCACCAAGAGGGCATAGAAATCCTGAGTGTGTAGGTATACCAAACAACAGAACTTCAAAATACCTGAAGCTAAAACTGATATACTTGAGAGGAAATGCAAAAATCCACAACAGAGCTGGGGACACCTCTCTTAGCAATTGACTTTTAACTACTAAGCCAAAAATTACTAAGAGCATAAGAAGAGCTCAACACCATCAATCAACAGGACCTAATATACATTTACAGAACTCTCCACATTCTTGTCAAGCTCCCATGCAATAGTTACCAAAATATACAAATTTATTTGCCATAAACAAGCCCCTCCCCCTATTTAAAAGATTTAAAATCATACAGAGTGTATTCTTAGACTGTAATGAAATTAGTAGAATGATAGTAGGAAGGGAGCTAACATCGTTATTTATCTGTTTCTCTCCTAGAAGCATTGCTGCTTCAGGCCTATCACTGCAGGCCCTATGAACTGTCAAGGGCTTTTTTTGTCATTGGATCCCAAATGCGGATCTATTTTGGTTTGGTTTTGTCTAAGACTTCCTTGCCCCCACGTCTTTTGAATGGAGTCTTTCAAGCCTCCTCTTTCTTGTTCTCACGCATAGACTTGCAGCTCTGTCAGAGGTTGAGTTTATTTCTCTACTTGCAGGTCATGGTGTTTTCTATGTCCCAGAAATTCTGAAGCCATATGTGGTTTTGTGTTCATTGGTTTTAAAGTTTAGGGGACCATGTGTATGGAGATTTGGATTCAGGTAGCCTCCATTATCTTCCCTGTGGTTTTCTGAGTGTTGTTCTTATTACCCATCTTAGGAGATCATAATACAGTTCACAATGGAGCATAATACAGCTCATGATGTGGACTTGTACATCACAAGATTTATTTTTGATATTTATCATATCTTTTATGGTTCAGCTAGCCCTCTGTTGTTGTTGTTAAGTGACTTTAAGTCAGCTCTGAGTTATAGCGACTCTGTACAGGGTTTCCAAGGAGCAGCTGGTGGGTTTGAACTGCCATCTTTGTGATTTGCAATCCAAGGCTGATCCTACAGTGCAGCACCAAGAGTCAAGCTAACTGCTATTATAAATAGAATTTTCTCCATTTAGCAACACCACCAGTGCAGGCCGGGATTCCTACAAAGGCACTGTTGTAGTCTATTTTTGCCCCTAGATTTCACCACTCTAGAGAAGGAATCATTGTTAGACTGTCTCAGGGTTATTCAACCTTCTTTGACAATTCAAGGCACATCATGAGTTTTATAGATGTATACATCCAACTTTGGGCCTTTTCCATATTTGGTCCAAAGTTCACAACTAGTTAGCATCTTCGAAGTTTAAAGTTTGACTTAGGATTTTTCCTAGTTTTATTGAACTTATAGTGTTCATCTTTTGATTCTAGCTCTGTTTCAGAAGCTGGGAATTGACTCGCATGACTGTATTTATCCACCTTTAAGTTAAAGTATTTCTTTGTAATTATTTTTTAGGAGTCAATTTAATTATTTCTATTTATATTTGGGAGTCCAGGGATGGCGCTGTAAGGTAATCACTGAACTACAAACGACCAGGTTGACAGTTCAAACCCATCAGCCTTTCCTTGGAAGTCCTAAGAAGTGTGACTATGCATTGGAACTGACTCAATGACACTTAACAACAGCAAATACAACAGCTTTTGTATTTGATTAGGAATTCAAGACCACCACTCATCTGTCAGTTTGTTGTACTGTGGGAGCTTGTGTGTTGCTGTGATTCTGGAAGCTATACCACAGGTATTCTAAATGCCAGCAAGGTCACCCATCATGGACAGGTTTCAGCTGAGCTTTCAGATGAAAACTGCTAGGAAGGAGGAGCGACAGACCACTTCTGAATATTTAGTCACTGAAAGCCTTATGAATAACAGTAGAACACTGTCAGACAGCAACAGAATACTGAATACTGAAACATGATGAAGAGAACCAGAATATTGTCAGATATAGTGCTGTAAGAAGAGGAGCCTTCAGTTTGGAAGTCACTCAAAGTACAACTGAGGACAAGCTGCCTCCTCAAAGTAGAGTTGACAGTGATGACACAAATGGACTAAAGTTTTCAGGACCTTCATTTGCTGATGAGGCACAACTCAAAATGAGGAGAAACAGCTGTAAACATCCATTAATAATTGGAACATGGAATGTATGAAGTATGAATTTGGGAAAACTGGAAGTTGTCAAAAATGAAATGGAACACATAAACATAGATATCCTAGGCATTAATGGGCTGAAATGGACTGGTATTGGCCATTTTGAATCTGACAATCACATGGTTTACCATGTCAGGAATGACAAATTGAAGAGGAATGGCATTGCATTCAGCATCAAAAGGAACAGTTCAAGATCTATTTGAAGTTCAATGTTGTCTGTGATAGGACAATATCCATACACCTATAAGGAATACCATTGAATACAACTACTGTTGATATTTATTCACCAACCATTGAAGCCACTGATGATGAAATTGAAGAATTCGACCAACTTTTTCAGCCTGAAATTGATCAAACATGAAATCAAGATGTATTGATAATTACTGGTGATTGAAATGCAAAAGTTGGAAACAATGAGGATCTATCAGGAGTTGGGAAAGATGGTCTTCGTGTTAGAAATGATGCTGGAGAACACATGATAGAATTTTGCAAGCCTAGTGACCAAACTGATCATACTGAAGGCTGTGCTCTTTGATTTTTATCAGTAAATGTTTTAAGTCCTCTTCACATTCAGCAAGCAAGGTTGTATCATCTGCATATCACAGGTTGTTAATGAGTCTTCCTCCAATCCTGATGCCACGTTTTTCTTCATAGAACCCAGCTTCTTGGATTATTTGCTCAGCATGCAGGTTGAATAAGTATGGTGAAAGAATACAACCCTATCGCATACCTTTCTTAATTTTAAACCATTCAGTGTTTCCATGTTCTGTTCAAATAAGTGCCTCTTGGTCCATGTACAGATTATTCATGAGCACAATTAAGTGTTCTGGGATATTCATGCCTCACAGTGTTGTCCATAGCTTGTCATGATCCACACAATCGAAAGCTTAGTCACTAGCCTTGCAAAATTCTATCAATTGATTGGAAGAGGTCCATATTCATGCCCATTCAAAAGAGAGGCAATACAATGGGACATGGGAATCATCAGGTGGAATAATTAATCACATACAAGTAAAATTTAGCAAAAGATCATTCAAAAATGGCTGCAACAATACATTGACAGGGAACTGCCAGAGATCCAAGACACATTCAGATGAGAATGTGGAATGAGGGATATTGCTGACGTCAGATGAATCTTGACTGAAGGCAGAGAATACGAAAAAGATACTTACTTGTGCTTTCCTGGCTGTGCAAAGGCTTACAATTGTGTGGATAATGTTATGCTCTGGATAAGATTGAGGAGAATGAGTATTCTGTGACACTTAATTATGCTCATGAGGAACCTGTACACAGATGAAGAGGCAGAACAAGGGAATTCTGAATGGTTTAAAATTAGGAAAGGTGTGTGCCAGAGTTATATTCTTTCACCATATTTATTCAGTGTGTATGCTGAGCAAATAATCCAAGAAACTGGATTACATAAAGAAGAACATGGCATCAGGATTGGAGGAAGAGTCATTAACAACCTGCGATATGTACATGATACAACCTTGCTTGATGAAAGTGAAGAGGACTTCAAATACAGATGAAGATCAAAGACCACAGCCCTTGGGCAGAAATAAACTGTGCAAAGTTTATTTTCTTCACCAAAAAAGAAAAGATAAGAAAAAGACCACAGCCTTCAGTATGGGTTGCATCTCAATGTAGAGAAAACAAAAATCTTCACCAATGGACCAATAAAAAACATCCATATAAATGTAATAAATAGAAAAGATTGAAGTTGTCAAAGACTTCCTTTTGCTTTTATCAACCATCAACACTCATGAAAGAAGCAGTCAAGAAATCAAATGATGCATTGCATTAAGTATGCTGCACAAAACTTTCTTACAGTGTTCAAGAACAAAGACGTCAGTTTGAGGACTTAGGTGTGCCTGACCTAAGCCATGGTATTTTCAATAACATTATATGCATATGAAGGTTGAACAATTAATAAAGAAAATCATGGAAGAATTGATGCCTTTGAGTTACGGTTTTGGAGGAGAATACTAAAGGTACCATTGGCTGCAAAAAGAACAAACCAGTCTGTGTTGGAAGAAGTACAACCAGAATGCTCCTTGGAAGTCAGGATGGCCAGACTTTGTCTCTCATACTTGGAACATGTTGTCAGGAGGGACCAGTTACTGGAGAAGGAGATCATGTTTGGTAAAGTGGAAGGTCGGAGAAACAGAGGAAGACCTCCGCACCCCAATGAGAAGGATTGGCACAGTGGCAGCAGCAATGGGCTCATGCGTATCAATGATTGTGAAGTTGGCGCAGGACCGGGCAGTGTTTTGCCCTGCTGTGCATAAGGTTGCTGTGAGTTGGTATAACTCAATGGCACCTAATAACAGCAACAACAGGACTTAAGGATGCTTCATTATCTTTCATTGTAAAGTTAGTGGATTATTTCACTTATTCTATTTATTTTGCGTTTTTTGCATTGATGAATGGTGGTCCAAAAAGTGTGGCAAGTAAAGATTCCACTACAGCTAAGTATAGTTACCTTGTTTTGGTGCATGTTGAACCAAATGTCGACAAGGACAAAGAATAGGTCAAAAACATTAAGTTTCTCTGAGAGCGGTTTGTTACTTTGAAAAAATACAGAAAGGAACTAATTATTGGATTGATCCAATGTAAAAGCATTGAAGAATGCTTATTTCAGCAGCACAAACTTGCATGAAGAAACAGATGTGTGGGACTATGTTAATCTTGGGAGGAAAGTATAAGATCTGAGCCAAGAGGGGAATGATATTTAAAATTATTGCAATAATTGTCATGAAAAGAAAAACTAATAAGTTGTTATGAGACATTTTAGTACATAGTCTTAATTTTCTAGAACAACAGTTTAAAAAAAAAAAAAAAAAGAATGTAAAGGCTCTTTGACATCATTACTTACCTTCCAACAGCAAATACAGTCAGCCCTATAGTAATTTTATGGTTTGCGTAATAATTTTTCAAGACTCTTTCATTATAAATGCCATGCCAGACAATCGTAACTGACAGTTTGGAAGTCAAGTTCATGTGTTCACTGTAAGAAAGATATAGCATTTTAAACAGGACAGCTTTTCATGAAACAACAAGAATCAATAACTTGAAACACAGTGTGTATGAGTTGTTGACTGGAAAACTGATCTGCTCTGTAAATCTTCACCCAATTCACAATAAAAAGTTAAAAGGGGGGGGGGGGGGGGGGGAAGCAGCAAGAGATAATAATAATGTATAAAGCCTGGGGTCAGATTTCCTTAATTACAACCCAAAGTCTTTATGGTTGTAATAAACTAGACACACTAATAGTGTATCAGCAACAGCCAAATCATTACAGAAGTATGCTTACAAATTGGTATTACAGTGATTGCAAAATCCTTCAGGACACATAATCTAAATGTCTAGCAAGTCAAAAATAATCATTTCTCTTACATATGGGCCAATATCTCCAGGCCCTAGAATTTTGACATTTATTATTTTTAAAGAGCACATTAAAAAAAAAAAAAAGAGTTTCCTAGTTTTCATAACCTGAAGCATAGCCAGTGCTAATTCTGCTATTTACCAATTCCCAAAAACCGTATCTGTAAAGTTGTTTCATGAGGATTTTGATTCTTACTTGAGGTGGATCCATTTTAAGTAATGACTAATTTTAATCTTTTTTATACCCAGATCCCAGATTCAAGGAAAAAATAGGCAATGAAGCAGTAAGCATTGGGCAAGGCTTCTTAGTCATGCATTTTAGGTAACAAAATTGATTTGGTGAAGACAAATGATGTAACTCAAGTAGATTAAAGGGGACAGAAATTCAATAGTTCACATATGTTGAGGACTTCAATAAATCAAACACAAAAGGACAAATATTGTATGATCCCACTTATATGAAATATCTAAAATAGGTAAATACATGGAAACAAAGGTTAATAAAGATTGCCAGGGTGTGGAGGAATGGGAAATAAAGCGTTATTGCCTAAAGGTTACTGAATTTCTGTTTGGGGTGATGAAAAACTTTTGGAATAGATAGTTGTGATGGTGAGTTGTGTACTTAAAATATCGTTATGATAGCAAACTTTATAGTATATATACGAGTGAAAGCAAAAAAGTGTTGCTACTAGAGTTCCAGTTCACACATGCATGAATTTACTTCAACTATGACAAATTTAAGTAAGTTTCTACAGTCAATGGGTGGCTGCAGACAAATTTTCTCAGTAACGCACTGGTCTTAGTCTCATTAAGTTATCTTAAAAAAATGGGAAAAAAAGATCCTTTGGGTGTCATGGAAAAAACAATTTTGAGGTCAAGACTAACATCAAATTTTTTATAAAATTCAAGTAAACTTCTTCCCAAATCTAAGAAACTTTGCAATAGGTTTATGGGAATGCTGACCCATATAAAACAACACATAAGAAAGATTGGGAAGACCTCAAAGATGTGTCAAGAGGGAAGACTGTCAAGCTTGATGAATGAATAAAGTGTGGCTGAATGCTGCCAGAAACTGATGGAAGAAGACTGTAGAATTCCCATTGATGTGGTGACTATTGAAAGTGGGATCTCACAGAGTTTGGTGTTTTCAATTTTAAGTGAACATCTTGGCCTTGGCAAGCTTTCGACTCTATGGGTGCCAAAAGCATTACACAAAAAATCAGCCATCTCCAAGAGCTCATCTTTCCATCAGTCTTTTAAGCAAGATTGAAGCTAATGAGGGTGATTTTATGGAACGAATCGTAACCAGAGACAAGTCTTGGATTTATATATTGGATCCAGAGAGCAAAGCCCAATCAAAACAGTAGTTTCTGAGGGAATCTGCTGGGTTAGTTAAATTCAAAGCAAAGAGGTCAGCTCACAAGATTATGTTGTTATTGTTAGGTGCCATGGAGTCATTACCAATTCATAGTGACCCTCTGAACGAGACACTGCCCAATCCTGGGTCAACCTCACAATCGTTGATATACTTGAACCCATTGTTGATTTGGGCCAATCCTTCTCACTGGAGGTCTTTTTTTTCTCCAACCTTCCACTTTGCCAAACATGATTTCCTTCTCCAGGGACTGGTCCCTCCTGACAATATGTCTGAAATATGAGAGACAAAGTCTGGCCATCCTGGCTTTCAAGGAGCGCTCTGGCTGTACTTCTTCCGACACTAATTGGTTTGCTCTTTTTGCAGTCTATGACACTTTTAATATTCTCCTCTAACACCATAACTCAAATGCATCAATTCTTTTACGGTCTTCCTTATTCACTGTCCAGCTTTCGCATGTATATGAGGTTATTGAAAATACCATGGCTTGGGTCAGGCACAATTTAGTCCTCAAACTGACATCTTTGCTCTTGAATACTTTAAAGAGGTCTTTTACAACAAATTTGCCTAGTGCAGTATGTTGTTTAATTTCTTTGCTGCTGCTTCCAAGAGTGTTGATGATTGATCAGAGCAAAATGAAATCCTTGACAACTTCAATCTTTTCTCCATTGATATGAATGTTGTTGATTGGCCCAGTGGTGAGGATTTCTGTCTTCTTTACATTGAGGTGCTATGTATGACTATGAAAGATTATGGCAATTATTTTATGGGACTTCCAAGGGGCAGTCTTGATAGATTTTTCACAGGATGATTATAGGGGCTTACATTTTAAGAAAATCGAAAACAGCATTGGTGAGAAAAAGTCTAGGAAAATTGCACCAAGGAATTGTTTTCCATCATGATGATGGATATTCCAAGATATCATTCTTCCAGGATAGCAAAGGCTGTTCCATGAGAATCCCATTCTATGAGAATCCCATTCAGAAACCTCCCATCTACCCTACAACCCTGATCATGCTCCTTCAGACTTCTTTCTTCTAACCCTCAAACTCAAAGAAGATTTAAAAGGAACACTTCTTGAGTCTTGCGCAAATGACAATACTGTACTTTGGACATGGTGCCAATCAAAGAATGTAGAATCCTTCAGGGATGGGAGAGAGAGATGAAACCGCCCCTTTCTGAATTATAGATCTAGATGAAAGATATGGCAAGAAGCAATAGCTTCACATTTTGATATTTTTGTTCAATAAAGTGGTCTATGATTATTATAGCAGTACTTTTTGACTAAGCCTGGTACTACTACAATAAAATTATTTTCTTTTAAGCTATAAACAAACCGACGGCACTTAACAACAACAACAATAAACAAACATAGGGGCATTGGAAAGATACAAACCCCCGACAGGATAAACTTGAAGAAAACCACACTAAGACATACCATAATCACACTGGTAAAAACACAATGTGGAAGAGAAACCAGACAAAAATGGTATACTACAAAATTTAAGTGACTGCAGATTTCTCACCAGAAACTAGAGAAAGCATAAAATTGTAGAAAAACAATTTTTACTTTGGTAAGTCCTGGTGTGGCGCTGTGGGTTAAAGCGCTAGACTGAAAAGTCAGTTTGAACCACGAGGTTGGTGGTTCAAGCTCACCAGTCACTCTTCAGAAACCTTATACAGGGTCGCTATGGGTTGGAACCAACTCTCCGGACCTTAACAAGAGCAACAAGTATATATAAGACAAAACATGTATGTACTCAACATTCTTAAGTGTATTACGTCAGTGACATTATATTCATGTGCAGTCACCATTACTGTTCCTTTTCAAAAATTTCTCACACCCTTAACAGAAACCCAATTCCCCCAAGCAATGACTCCATCTTTTCCCCTGCCTCCTGCCCCTGATAACCACTAACAATTATTCATCTCTGTAGACTTGCCTCTATTCTAGCTATTTCATAAAAATGATTTATATAATATTTGCTTTTTTGGTACTGATTTAGTTTACTTAAAGTTCAGCAATGTTGTAACATGTATGAGGATTTTATTTCTCTTAATAATATTCCATTGTATGAATGTACCACATGTTGTTCATCCATTCATCTGTTGATGGATTCTTGGGCTGTTCCCAGCTTTTGGTTATTGTATTCAGTGCTGCATTGGCATAAAAGTATCTGAATTCCTGCTTTTTGTTTTTTTGGGCCTATACCTAAGACTAGAATTGCTGAATCATATGGTAATTTTATGTTTAACTTTTTGAGGAACTACCAGTGGCTGTAACATTTTACAATTCCATGAGTAATGAATGAGGATTCCAATCTTTCTACTCTCTCTAATAATTGTTGTTTTCCTTTTCTAAAAATCAGTCATCTTAGTGGATGTACTTAATATCTAATTGTGGTTTGGGGTTTTGTTGAATGCCTTTAATACATTGATTGAGAAGATCATGTGCTTTTCTCCTTTGTTCTACTAATGTGGTGTATTACTTTGATTGATTTTCAAATGTTGAACCCCTTTGCATTTCTAAGATAAATCCCATTTGATAATGTTTGCTTTTGGATTTGATCTGCTACTCCTTTTGTTGAATATTTTTGCCTAATGGGCTCTGATCTCTGGTTTCTTCCTTCCTTCCTCTATGTCTTTCTTATTGTATATTTGTCTGACTTTTGCAGCAAAGTAATTCTAGCCTCACAAAACGAGTTATCAAGTATTCCCTCTTCTATTTCTTTTTTTTTTTTTTTTTTACGTTTATGAAGGTTTGGGGGTCTCGTCTCTAAATGTTTTCTAGTGAAGCCATCTGATCTAGGACTTGTCTATGTTGGAAGATTTTTGATTACTGATATAGTCTCTTCACTTATGGGTTTGGTAAGATTTTCTGTTTCTAATTTAAATCAGTGGAGGAAGCATATGTGTTTCTAGGAATTTGTCCGTTTAGATAACCATTAGATCATCTAGATTATCTAATTTGTTGGCATACAATTTTTCATAGATCCTTTTATTTCTGTAGGCTCAGTTGTAATGATTTTGTATATTGGCATCTTCTCTTTTTTTCTTATCAGTTAGCTAGAGTTTTATTAACCAAGCAACAAGACAAGCGACTCATTTAAATACAAAACAAAACAACCCCATGTCAGCCTGAACCTAGTTTAGATTCCTAGTACCAGAGGGAGCAGAACAGACCTTATTTTCAAAGAAGCATCATTGTTTTGACCTGTCTCCTTGAAGGACCAGCTTAAAGTTCCTGACTTTATTTCACCTAACTTGAATCTCTTTCCGTGCACCAAGGCAGCTCTGGGGTAGACATTTGTCAATAGACAAACCCAGAGTTTAAAAGAAAAGGCTGGGGAAAGAGATGCTTTGAGGGAGCAATGCCTTCGAAAAATCTCCCACATATTCCTGGGAATCTAGAGAGCTATGCACATGCCCAGGACTAGGTTATGCTTACTGAAGACCTGAGGAGGTGTAAGCTCTCGCTTCTGACTGACATTCAGGCTCCACACTGGCTGAATGTTGAAGGCATGCCCACCATGCACAAAGAGGTCAGAGGAAGATGAGTGCACCAAAGCATGAAGTACACAGGTAACCCACCCGTCTCATTTGGACTTTGGTTCTCTCATTAGCAAAATGAGGAAAATCAACCAAATGATCTCCAATAAATCCTTATGCCTTTGACCTACTGATCTTTTTAGATCCTTTGAGGTTACATAATCTAAACTCTCACTCAGGATGGATGTGGGTCCAAATGTCCATTCCCAATGAGTCTTGGGATGTATATAAAATGTTGGACTAAAAATCTTATCTACTTTAACATTTGACATGCCAATAGTAATACTGTTGACATTTTTAAACATCTTTGAGCAAATCTGTAAATTAATTTCACATGGTGCAAGACTTGAATTCTTACATGGGATTAAACCAATCTGACAGCTTTAGTTCTGGTTAATTGCTCAGCAACCTATAAGGAAAAATAATGCAAATAGTCACACTGTGTCTAGTAGAATTTTAGATCATTGAATGTGTGTCAAATCCTGGACCATATTGTAGTAAGGTAGAACATGAAAAGGTAAGAGTGAAGCAGTAATAATAATGGTGGAGTAGGCATGGAAATACCATGGTTTCCAGCTCAACTGTACTCTGTGTACTGCTCAGAAACCCTAATGTATTCCCATAGTTAGTTCTCATTCTCATTCTTTTAATTCAGAAAAGAGTAGGTACCTGATAAAAGTTCCCTCAAATTTCTGTCACGAACCTCCAAATTTACCTATAGCACTGAATCTCTTTCGGAAAAAAAAAATCTATTCTAACACAAAGGAAATATATTCCCACTTCTATCTAAGGTTACAAGCCCTGTTGGCTCAGTGACTAAAGTGCTTGCTACAGACCAAAAGGTTGGAGATTTAAACCTACCAGGTGCTTCATGGGAGAAACATGTGACAGTCCACTTCATAAAGATTTATAACCTTGGAAACCCTGTTGCATTTCTACTATGCCCTATGGGTCACTGTGAGTCAGAATCATCTCAGTGACAGTGGGTTTAGGTTTCTACCTAAGGTTAACTTTAAATATTCTACCCCCTCAGAGACTTGACTTAGAAATTCTTCAGAAAAGGTTTTCTCCTAGGCTGTTTTATTTTATCACTTGAAACTCTCTTCTTTACATTTCTGTGGCATCAAAATTTTAGGTACAACTTATACTTCTCCCATGAGCTTAAAACTCACGCATACAACTGTGTTCTGAAGTTCACTATTTGAATTTTATGCAGCTACTTCAAAGTGAAGATGCTTAATTTTAAAGTCATCCTCTCTCCCCAAAAGTTGCTTCTCTTCCTATGCTGTCTTATCTCAGCGAATCCACACAGATTGGCAAGATGGAAACATGAGAGTTATTCTATACTCAGAGCATTTGTTAAGTCAGAACATCAAACACATGATTCAGGCTATAGTTCTAAAATAACACTCAAATCCATTTTCTATCTCCATTCCCTGTTACCACATTACTTCAAGCCACCATCCTCTCTGGTCTGGGCTACCGCAATAGCCTCTAAATTGATCCTAATATGTGTATACTTAAACAATAAATTTGTAGTATAAGAAATTTCAAGCATACACAAATGTAGAGAGAAAACTATCTTGAATTTCCATATCCTATACCCCCAGGATTAAAAAAGCACCGCACTCTCTGTTTGTCCTTCCATTGCCCCTCTTCAGATCATTCTCCACACTTCCACTCTGCATCCAGTGTCACCATTCTGAAGTGTCAGTGTTATTATGTCACTATTTTGTTGAACAGTGTGCTCAGTGGCTCCCGTCATGTCAACATTCTTTCTATGGACTCAATGTTCTGCAGGATCTGACCTTTTACACTGTTCCAACCACATCTCCTCCCAAGCCTGACACTTACATTTCCCAGCATTACTGGCTTTTTCCCATTTCCTTAAACATGCCACAACTTTAACCAGCTAATCCCCACCCATCCTTCAGGCCTCATTTTCCGTCCTTCCAAAGGGAAGTGTTTCCTAGTCTGTTAAGTTCCTTATGCTAATAATTAATATTTATGGAATTTAAGAATTATTCAACTTAATCTACACAGCACCCCTGTGAGATAGGTATTATTGTTACCCCCATTTTATAAGATAAGGAAACTGAGGCACAGAGAGTTTTTATTATCTTGTTAAGGGTCATACAGTAAGTAGTCAAACAGCCAGCTTTGCCTGGGGCCTTATTCTTCTTCCTTGCTCTATAATGGCACCCCAGCCATAAAGTTAGGACACCTTAGGGAAGCTGATCCTGGACTGAGTTCATAAAGGGATTGGGCATTGGTGGAGCTGAGTGTGTCTCATATGTCATGACATTGTCTTTGCCCCTCTGTACACAGATAAAAGGAACAGCAGTCTCAGGACTCTGACATGATGTTCTACTCAGGCACCTAGTACCCGTGACAGTGTATCTTTTGGTTAATGAATATTAATTAGTGTGTTAAAGGCTATAGAATCTTGATGCTGAAAACTAGTAATGAAATAACTATTGCTAGAGTGTATTGCAATGAACATATTTTGTCAGAAAACATTTTTATCTGCGCACTCTCCCAGTCTTGGTTGTAGCAGACTTTCCTTGGATGGTTCTATCTTTGCTTAGGGATTTTCCTGTTGTAGTTCTGCCTTCTATTAACCATATTAGCCATGGCTAAGGAGCCCTGCTGGTGCTGTAGCATAAGAACTAGATTGCTAACTGTAAGGTTATCAGTTCAAAACCTCTAGGAGAAAGATGAGGCTTCTGCTCTTATAAAGATTTACAGTCTCAGAAACCCTATATAGGGTCATTATCAGTCAGATTGGACTGATGGTTATTAGCCATAGGATAAGCAATGGACTGATAACCACAAGGTCAGTGGTTGAAATCTGCCAGCTTCTCCTTGGAAACCTTATATAGGGTTGACATGAGTTGGAACAGACTCAATGGCACTTAACGACAACTTACATAGGGGAAACATGCATACTGTACCTGGAACATGAAAACCTTCTTAATATGTTGCTTTCATGCATGCTACACTCAACCAGATATCTGGCCTTAGAGTGGGGGTGTTATAAATCTGAGAACCATGAGAGAGACAGGGCCCAAGGACATAATAAGCATGAGAAAAGAAAGCTGCTCTCCCTTCACTGTGGCTTCCATTGTTTTAGGAAGTAAATAAGGAACGTCATGTTATAATACTGGGTCTTACACCATCTTTGAAAAGGTTTTCCTCTCAGCACACATTCTGACAGCCTGTTTTATGGTGTCACGTAGTCACTAAAATCTCTTGGGAACCTTTGAGTGAAGTCTTTACTCCCTGTATGTTTACCCAGAGCTTTAAAAGACCCAAGGTTACAAGGTGGATGTTGGGGGACTGGGCTCTGTCCCTGTAACTTGTTTCCTCTCACCAGTCTCTTTCATCAGGGTTAGCACTCAGCTAGTCTGCTCGCTCGTTGACTCCTAGCATTCTGAATTTAAGCAAATATCTCCAATATATGTTTGTAAAATTGCTTAGTTTTTCTTGGTTGCAGGAACCAAGGACCCACAAGTACTGCACTGCCCTCCAACCACATTTGTCCCCCAAGAATGAGTCATTTGTTGTTATTGTTGTTAGGTGCCATCAAGTCAGTACTGACTCATAGTGACCCTATGCACAACAGAACAAAAAACACTCCTGGTCCTGGGCCAACCTCACAATCATTGCTACATTTGAGCCCATTGATGCTGTCACTGTGCCAATCTATCTTGCTAGAGGTCTTCCTCTTTTTCTCTGACCCTCCACTTTACCAAACATGATAACCTTCTTCAGTGACTGGTCCCTCCTGATGACATAGAATATTTGTCAAATTTATCATATGTCATAGAATATTTGGAAAGAAAGACTTACCAGCACTGATACATCCTTTGCAATTTCTTTGTGCTTAGGACAGATGAAAAGCATTAGGACAAAGTGTTCCACATTGTCAATGACTAGAGTTAGAATCCATCAATCCATTCATTGTGCTCACCAGATATTTGCTGAACACGTATTATGTGCTAGGTATATTGTTGATTATAGAGATTTAGTAATGAACATAATAAATTCATTGCAGTCTAGGACCTTATATACTATATCTTCAAAAAAAACCCAAACCACTCAGTTCTTTGAGCTATAAAAGAGAATTAATCATGAAAACACTGGAGCTTGCCAATTGCCAGTTAAATCCTCATCTCATCTTAGATTTGTGGAGGGCAAATACACTATGTAGTGCCTGAAGTCACTAATGTTAGGGTTGTTTCTTAAAGAAGATGCCACCTATTTTAAAGTATCCATTTTTCCCTGACATTCAATAAATAAAATTACACTATCTCACTGTCTGGACTTCTAGTATGGCACTGTAGGATAAGCACTGGACTGCTCACTACAAGGTCAGTGGTTCAAACCCACCAGCTGCTTCTTAGAAACCCATACAGTGTTGCAAGGAGTCGGAACTGATTAGATGGCACTTAGCAGCAAAAACAACACACTGCCTTTGTGACTTAACATGGCTTCTCCTCACACATATGGTCCTATGAAGAATTCTAGTTTATCTTTGATCACATTAGAAAAGCCTGGGTGCTGCAGGCTATATGTGAAAAAGGGATTTCTGATTTCATATGGGGTGAGCTTAGCGTCTTTTTGACATATCAGATCCTTACCAAATGCAACATAAGAAGATTCATTTTGTTTTTCATAGTTACCTGAAATGGTACTCCCTATGCATGGTCCATATAGACAATAAAACCAATAACAATAGAATTATTTTTCTTTTGTATATCATCCTCTCCTGAAAGGAAAAATAGATGAAAATAGTAAATAGAATAAAGTGCAAGTAAAATGAAAGTGCAATTATACTGAATAAGCTGTGGTAAGACCTATAAAAATAGATAATTTAATAGACTGGCTAGCAATGAAAGAACCTGGAATTGAGTGAACCCTAACTGCAGGAAGTCTTAGGACATTGGTCTTGATTGGCCTTATGCAAAAGATTTTATAGGTTTCATCTGTATCTATAAGAAATACCTGCATAGACTCTAAAGAACTACGTAATTATGAAAGAAATGATTGTTTTTAATTATACAATACGATGGGGTTGAACATTTCAAGAAGGGCTTCTCAAAAGTATTAACATACAAAGTTGACACAGAGTACTGGCTAGAGGTCCAGTTGTAATTTTTAGGTTCTTATCACACTGACCTTAGATTTTCAGCTTGTCAACTTGATAGCTTACAAAAATTCTTTGGAACATTTAGTCAAGGAAATATTCAATTGTCTGTGTGCACGACAGGAAGTAGATATGGCTCAACTTGATTGAAATTAAGAACAATTTCTTACCTTTTCCCCTTAAGATCATGTAAGAATTATATCCAGGTTCTTCCTTGGAGGCACTTATTTGTACTACGATTATTTGAGAAATCAAGCAGTGTCCAAACTGGGCATTCTGAGATCTTGGAGAAATCGTGAATGAAATAAATAGCCTAATATACATTCCAGGACACTGCCCAGTTTGTACGTTGTTGTCTAAATCTTCTGTGAATTATGATGTCACCAGATACTATTTTGATGATAAAATAATTATAGTTGCAATCATAATGCTTCTTAAGATTTTGTTTTATGTTTAAAAAAGGGGCAGGGGTGCATTTTTTAAAGTTCCTTTAATTTGTTGTTTGTTGTAACTATTTTAAAGCCTTATAACACATTTCTAGTTGAGGTATAATGTACATAAAATGTTGTTGTTGTTGTTAAGTGCTGTCGAGTCGATTCCAACCCATAGTGACCCTGTACAGGGTTTCTGAGGAGCAGCTGGTGAGCTTGAACCACCAACCTTGCAGTTCAAACAGCTTTGCAGTCTGGCGCATTAACCCACAGTGCCACACTAGGACTCATAAAATAGAACATATGTAATTAGACATTCAGTACATTAGGTTTGTATGTATATACCCATATCCATGTGCAGAAATCCATGAACTCAGTAAATTTCCTTATGCCTCTTTGAGAAAATACCCTCCCCCACCCATAAAAACAAGGAGCTCTGATAGTGTAGTGGTTATGGGTCAGGCTGCTAACCTCACGATCAGTAGTTTGAAACTACCAGCTGTTCCATGGGAGAAAGGTGAGGCTTTTTACTCCCCTAAAGATACACAGCATCAGAAATGCTATACAGGATTGCTACGAGTAGCAACCTACTCCATGGCACACCACCACTACCTCCCAAGAAACCAATCGTCTGGTTTCTATTACTGTAGCCGAATTATTACTGTTATAGGATTTCTTATAGAATACGTAGCTGAATTATTACTGTTATAGAATTTCTTATAAATGAAATTGTGTGGTATGTACTCTTTATGTTATATGTATATACTGTTTTTTTTTTCTTCAATGTGTTGTGATTCAGGAGTCCTGGTGTGGTGCTATAGGACAGCACTAGGCATTAAGGTCAGTTTGAACTGCCAAATTGACAGTTCAAATCTACCCATTGCTCCTTGGCACCCCTATACAGGGTTGCTATGAATCAAAACGGACTCAATGGCACTAAACAAGCACAACATTGTTGTGATGCATCCATATTGTTGTGTGCACCTCCCACCACACAAATGTTTAATTTGGAGTGAATCATAGCTCTAAACATAAAACCTAAAGCCAAAAAGCTTTTAGAAGAAAGCATAGAATATCTATATAACTTTGGAATCAATGTAAATGGTTGTTAATGTTGTTAAGTGCTGTTGAATCTGTTCCAACTCATAGTGACCCTGTGTAGGGTTGCTGAGGAGCAGCAGGTGGGTTTGAACCACTGATCTTGTGGTTGGCTTATCCTACAGTGCCACACCAAGACTCCAATCTATCTAAATAGGTCACAGAAAATAATAACTATAAAAAATGGCAAACTACACTTCATTAACATGTTAAAACTTCTCATAAAAAAACACCATTAAATCATCAGAACTCAATAGAGAAAGATAAAGAAGTTTGATAGAGGAAGCAAGTGTTAATTGCTACAATTTGATGAACTTGACCGTTACTTATGATTGTAGTAGCTCAAAATACCAGCCGAGGTAAGGTGTCTTTACATTAAGGATCAAGTCGCCCCCCTCAGTATACAGGGTTGATAAGGATGGGCAACTTAGACATTAGCTACCTAAAATGAGGAGGGGTGGGGTGTGGGGAGGCTATAAAGGCACAAAGTGTCTGGCTTACAAATTTTCAATAGTGAGCAGGGGAAGGTAGAATCCCCACTGAATGGTTTTCATTTTGTCTAGATGGGCCTAGTGTAAGGAGATAGGGATAGGATTCTTTTGATTCAATAGTAAATAATTGTTATCATGACTAATTGTGATTGCCACAATTGTAAAGGTGGAAGTTGTGTAACAAAAAGTGGGGAGTGGTTAATCTTACAGTCCAGGAAGAGAGTACCCTAGGATCATCAAGAGCAAAGAGCATGAGTAGAATGTGGGATCCTAATCAGAGAAGCTTCACCAGAGATGGAGGCAGCGATGATGGCATGGAGAGATAGAGCAGCTGAGGACTGTAGACTCCTGGAAAGAGAAAGGCTGTGTGCTGGTGGGCAGGAGGCTGGCTTGCAGAGTGCCCTTTGGTTGTTTAAACGATTATATATTCCTGAGTGTTTTTGTGTACATAAAAAAAAAAAGGGGGAGGGGGGAGGGAGAGAATAGAGGCAAATACTGTTAACCGATTGTGCATGGAAGGGATTGTAATCATTACAATGAAACAAAACATAATTCATTGAATGCAAAACTGATGTTCTATCATGTAAATGATCACTTAATTCATAATAAAAGCTTAAAAGACAACAATACCATTAATAAAATGAATAAGCAAGTCTTAGATTGGGAAAATATATATACAAAATATATTTTACTTGATAATGTATTGCTACTTCAGATATATAAAGAATTATAACACTAATAAAAAGACCAACAACTTATATTTAAAATACTCAAATGATTGGACAGGTGTTTCACAAAAGAAATAAATTATGTCAATGACTGACAAGCACAGGAAAGAGTGCTCAGTATACCAGTTTTAAAATGTTGAGTATTTGTATAGTATGCTTTTATCTGACATTTTGTTTCAAATCTTTCTTTATATATATTTAAAGTGCACATCTTTTGTTGTTGTTGTTAAATGCCATCGAGTCGGTTTTGACTCATAACGACCCTATATAGGGTTTCCAAGAAGCAGCTGGTGGATTTGAACTGCCAGCCTTGTGTTTGCAGCCCAGTGCTGTAGCTACAGTGCCACACCAAGAGTACATAAGCAGCTTACAGTTGATCTTGTTTTCTCATACACTCATTAAGTACCGTTGAGTTGGCTCTGACTCATAGCAACCTTGTCTGGTGTTTCTGTTTAGTCTACTTCTTTTACCTAGAGTTTTAATTCAATTTACATTGAATGCAATTATTAACTTCATTGAGTTTTGTTTTCTACTCATCTCATTGACTTCATTTGTTTTCCATTGCTATCTTATTTTTGGGTTACTTTTAGTAGTCCATTATATCTTCTTTAAAGAAACAAAATTTGTTTTAGTTATACCTTTTTTGTTGGTTTGTTTGCTTTATTGTTTGCTACTTGCTCTTGGTATTACAATATGCATCCATAACTTTTCACGTGCCATCTTGAATTAATATATTTTATTTCTACATATTTTGTAAAAACCACACATTTTTAAAATGTTTTGTTTTAATATCCATTAATGTTTAAAATTGGTAACTAAACAAAGAAAAATAAATGTTAATGTGTACCCATATGTCTTTGTTACCTACTGTTGCTATAACAGAAGTAACACAAGCAGACGACTTTAACAAACATAAATTTATTCTCCCACAGTCTAGGAGACTAGAAGTCTGAATGCTCTAGGGAAATGTTTTCTCTCTCTGTGAGCTCCCTGCATCTAAGAGGTCTCTTCAAAGGGACTCCACCGCATCCAAAGGGCACGTTTTGTTCCTGGCTCTTCTTTTTTAGTGGTACTGAGGTCCTTCTCTCTCTGCTCACTTCTCTCTCACTTTATTTATGTCTTGGAAGATAAAAAGTGATGCAGGCTATACCCCAGGAAAGTTCCCCTTACATCACATGAGGGCTGTAACCTGTGCAAAGGTGTTGCATTCCCTGCCCCCCAATCCTGCTACAGCAAGAAAACAGACATAAGCAAATCCTTGTTAACAACCTAATTCTGCATCATTAATACATGTCGTTGTTGCTGTTAAGTGCCATCAAGTTGGTTCCGACTCATAGCGACCCTGTATAGGGTTTCTGAGGAGCGACTAGTGAATTTGAACCACTGACCTTGCAGTTCAAATGACCTTGCACACCAGTGCTTATCCTACAGCACCAGGAGTCCCATTAACACATGGTTGTGGTGGTGGTAGTGATATGTGTGGAGTCAGTTCCGACTCATAGCAACCCTGCATAGGGTTTCCGAGGCTGTAAATCTTTACAGGAGCAGAAAGCCTTGTCTTTCTCCTATGGAGCTGCTGGTAGTTTCAAATAGTTGATTTTGAGGTTAGCAGCCGGACTCATAACCACTACACTACCAGAGTTTCTTCATTAACACATAGAAGTCAGGATTGAAAACATAGCACAAATGCAGGATAATTACATCATGTCACATCATGGGATGATTATGTCATTACGTAACTCCCAAACCACTGAGATCATGGCCTAGTCAAGTTGACACATATTTTGGGGGATACAACTCAATCCTTGGTGCCATCCTCAATGCAGTGCTTTTCCATCTTTTTTGTAGATCTGAATTTCCATCTTTAATTACATGGTGCTGTGGGTTAATGTGCTGGACTACAAAGTCGCTTGAACCACAAGGTCAGTGGTTCAAGCTCACCAGCCACTCCTTGGAAATCTTATATAGGGTTGCTATGGGTTGGAAACAACTCGACGGCACTTAACAATAACAGCAGTCTATAGAACTTCAGTTAGCAGTTTCTGTCAAGCAGGTCTGACTCAACAATTCTCTGTGGATCATCTTCGCTATTTCTGAGGTCTTACAGTATACCTTATAGTCCCATCATGGGTTTGACATTTGCTCTGAAATCTTTTCTTAGTTTGAGATTCTTTCAGAGGCTAGAAGCAAGCCTGGAAAATCCTGGCTGCTTTATATATTTTTCTTTAAATTTCTCTCCCATTTTACTACAAATAGTAAGACACTGCCTGATAGGACCTCCAACACCCTGCCTGAACTTACCCCAAGTTAAATCATCCAGTTCATTAGGGAGATTTCTAGTTTTCACATTACCTTGGTGACGTTGTGCCACAAGGACCTCTTTTTCTTCAGCCTCAAATAAAATTTTCTCACTTTCTCTTAACCCCTCACCAGCAACCTCTTAGAAGATCATTAAACTTCTGTTAACAGTCTCTTAGACTTTCGCCTACTGTCTGGCACCTGGTTCCCAAACCATTTCTACCATGTTTTATGTGTTAGTACCCTACTTCTGATCTCAAATATGCTCCAGTGACTCTGGCTGCAAAACATAATCCCTCAAAAGTGAACGGCATCGAACAATCCTCTAGTATGCTCATGGATGCTGTGAGTTGTTTTTGTGCAAGGCACAGTGAGAACTCCCTGACATCTGGAGCTTCATCTGGAAGACTCGAAGGATGAAAGCTGGATTCATCTGAATCATCATTCACACACTGAGTAGTTGATTCTGGGTGTCAGATCCTCTATATTTGCCGTTCTATGTAACTTCTCCATAGTGCTAATTAAGACTTCCTCACAGCCTGGTGGTTGAGTTCCAAGGGCAAGGATCCAGAAAGACAAAGAGAAAAACGTTTTGGGTCGCTATGGGTTGGAAGCTCAATGGCACTTAACAACAACAACTCCATTCAAAAGCAATGTATTCTCTGAGAATTGCCCCATTGTGTGATACAACTTCCAGTATGCTGTCTATTTGGACTTTCTTTCCAAGGAATTTCCAGTTTGAAGAAATAAACCCAGACTGGAGAGGTTGGAGCTGGGTTACGGTAAAGGTAGAGTTCTAAGAGGAGCACACAGCTTTGAGCTGCTGATACCCTCGAGCTTGTTTGTTCTTGATTGCGCCCTGACTGCAGTCGTATGCTGATAAATGTTTTACAACTGACTTTCAAAATAAGATGGGGAAAGAAAGAAAGAAATAAGAAAAGGCCCTGGTTTCTAGTGTCTGTCAGTTTCCATGGTGTAAACACTCCCATCATAGATGATTTCAACTACATAATTGATGTCATTAAATAGGGAAGAGTTTTGAACAATTGTCTCTCTCTACTTAGCACAGCACTGCCAGATTGTCAACTTTCCTTGATTCAGCAGAACTCTCTGGTAGCCTTCTGATAACCCCCCTTTTGGATTTAGACAGTTCAAGGAAGTTTCAGTTACAACCAAAATTTATTACTAGAACACCTACCTAACACGTTATTAAGTGCTGTCAAATTAGTGATGACTCAACCAGCTTGGAGTGGCTAGAAGAACAGAAGATACTTCCTGAATGAAAGACTGACAGGAAAAATACAAAATACAGGCAGATCAACTGATTACTATAAGAACAAACAAGTGGCTCACCCAGGAGTCAAGGCAAATGGTCGGATCCCCTCAGGGCAAACCTCCTTCCAATGGGAATAGATGCTCTGATTGGTGACCACGTTTGTCACCAACCAGGGGACGTGAGGGAAAAGCAGCAATGAAGCTGCGAGCTAAGCCCTACAACATTCAATAAACTCCTGTGAACCCGACTGGAGACCTGGCTGGCCAGCAATGTGGCAAGACCTGGGGATTCTTGGGCCCAGCGTCAGTGACATAGCTACAGAGGACTAGAGTGGAGAGTGAAGCATCCAGCTGATAAGAAGAGAGGGCACATGCATAAATACACCCACACTTGCAGATAATACCCACCTAACCTGGCTTCAATGGCTGGATGATCAGAGCTCAACCGGAAGAAGAAAGAATAGGAAAAAAAAGGAGTAATCTGATACAATTTGATGAACTTGACAAATCTTCACAGCGAGGATCACTCCCAACGCCTCCACACAAGGAGAGGACAAGGATGGGCAACTTAGACATTGACTACCCAGAATGGGGGAGTTACAGAGGCAAGAAGTGACTGGCTTACAAGCTATCAAGAGAGAGCTTAGATCCAGAGGGCATGGAGCAAGGTAGGATCCAATCTGTAGTAGTATCCAATCTGTCTAGGTGGGGCCGAGGAAAGGAGACGTGGATAGGTCTCTTGCGATACAATGGTGAATGAATATTTGTTATCTGGACTGATTGTAAGGGTTGGAAATGTAAAGGTAGATGTTTTGTAGCAAAGTGAGGGGAGGAAAAAAAAACTTAGTTATGAGTAATAGTGACCCTGTATAGGATTTCCAAGGAGTGACTGATGAGTTTCATCTGCTGATGTGAGGTTGTGGTTAGCAGTCCAGTGCTTATCCTAAAGTACCACACTTAGCATAACCACCTCTTATTCTGAACAGTTACAGGGAATCCAACACAGTTAAAAGTATGCTCTAACTTTGGTCATGTTTTCACAGCCACATCTTTTAGATATTTATAGCCGTATATAGTGGACATTGTTGCTGTTAAGATTAGAGGGCAAGAATATATCTATTTACAAAACCCATGCCTTTTTTCCAAATGTGCATTCTTTCCCAGCTCCAGGAAAGAATGTTTTTGTCATTGCAGTTGCTTAGGATAATAGAATTATCATAGGAAACCCCTGCCCTTTAGTGTCCAGTATGGGGAGTACAGTGGCTCTGTAGGATAAGTTACTGGGCTACTAATCACAAGGTTAGTAGTTCAAGCCTACCAGCCACTCTGCAGGAGAAAGATGAGACTTTCTGCTTCTGCAATGATTTATAGCTTCAGAAACCTTATGCAGAGTCTCTATGAGTCAGAACCAACTTGACAGTACCTAACAACAAGATAGTGTCCAGTATAGGAAACTACTTTTGTCTTAGTTATGAATGTTAATAGAGGACAACCAAGTGAGTCAGGTGGTGCAAGCAGTTAACAATTTTGACTGCTAACCAAAAGGTTGAAGGTTTGAGACTACCCAGAGGTGCCTAGGAAGAAAGGCCTGGTGATCTTAGATAAGTCAACCTTTGAAAATTCTGTGGCACACACTTCTATTGACACATGAGGTTGCCATGAGTCAATTCCAATTCAATAACAACTGGTGACCGGATGAATCAGAGAGGTTCTTTGTTTCCAGGTTATAGATGGGATAATATTATGCAAATTGGCTCCCTAACATTTCTTTTATAACAAAGTCCAAGAAGCTTTACATTCAGTTTTCTCAACTTGGACATTACTAACAATTTGAGCCCCTGCACTTGCCTCCTGCAAGTTTTGTTGTTAAGTGCCATCGAGTCAGTTCCGACCCATAGAGACCCTGTATAGGGTTTCTGAGGAGCGATTGGTGAGCTGACGACCTTGCAGTTCAAACCGACCTTGCAGTCCAGCGCATTAACCCACAGTGCAGCACCAGGACCCCGCAAATTTTGGCAGCCAAAAATGCCTCCAGATTATCACATGTCCCCTGGGGGACAAAATTGCCCCTGTTGAGAACTAATACCTTCCAATGATGAGGTAAGCATGTCCCATGTGTCCCTAGAGGACCTTAAAGCAGCATTGAATTCTTGTCTGTGGCACCAGGTTAGAGTCTGAACCTGAAACTCAGGTTGCAGCTTCGGGTTTCCTACGTCGTCGTCGTGCGTCATGTACTATGTGAGGAAAAGTTTCTGGTGCTAAAAACGACAGCATCTGCTCTTCAATAATGCAGTCCTTGTATGGTGCTGTGCCAATAAAGCACTGAAAACACTGGACTGAAGGTCAGTTTGAACTGCAAGGTTGGTGGTTCAAACTCACCCGTCGCTCCTCACAAACCATATACAGGATGATTATGAGTCGGAACTGACTCTAAAGCGCTTAACAACAACTCTTTAATAGGACGTAGAGACTACAAACATTTCCAAAATTTAAATGAAAAAAAGCAGGTCTTACGAGGCTTGATGAGAGTGCTCTGATGCTTCATTCCTTGACTGTAGTGTTTGTTAAGCAGCACCCTGAGGGTAGGTAAAGTAACAGGTGCTGGAGTTGATACGAAGGCAGACTATGGCCCTGCCTTGAAAGAATGAACAATTCTACAGGGATCTCTTCTGTTAAGCAAGCCTGCCCAGTTCTAGCTGGTTTAATACTAGGACTTTATTGGCTCACACAGTTCAAAAGTCCAGTTGAGGCTTTAGGTAAGGCTGGGTCCAGAGGCTCAAGGCTCCCAACAAGGACGAGCTGGCTTTCAGAGTCCCCATTCTTTCTTTCCTAGTGATAGTTTTATTCTAAGGATGGCTCCTTTGTGGTCACAAGTGCTGCTAGCAGCTCCAAGTGTCCCGGGCTTCCTCATAGCCAGTAAAAGACCTGTTCCAATTGCCACCAGGCGGATCGGATATGTGGGTTGGTTTAGGCCATTTACACCAATTTCCATGGAAATCACAGATTCCCTAAAGGAATCTTTATGGTTCAAAAACCCATTGCCCTGCAGTTCATTCTGACTCATAGCGACCCTCTATAGGGTTTCTGAGACTGTAAACCTTTATGGGAGCAGATAGTCTCATCTTTCTTCAGTGGAGCAGCTGTTGGGTTTGAATTTTGTGGTTAGCAGCCCAAGGAAGAACCCCAAAAGGTGGATTGGCCAAGTGGCAGCATCGATGGATTCAAGCGTGGCAACAATAGTGAGGTTGGTCCAGGATCGGGCAGTGTTTCGTTCTGCCGTGCATAAGGTCGCTATGGGTCAGTACCGACTGGATGGCACCCAACAACAACAACAGCCCAATGCATAATCCACAGCACCACCAGGACTGGGATGGGAGATAACCACAAATGCTGGGTGAGTGGGATCTTTACAAGGCCCTTCTGTACATAGCATTTTCCTGGAAATAACTTTGATGGGAGACCTGGACTCCCATGTCAGCTTCTCTAATTTGAATGTCAGCTTAGCCTTTCTGAATCTCATTTTCCTTGTCTATAAAATTGTAATAATTCTCTACTATGAGTGACTCATTCCCTGATATACATCAAGCATATCTACATATATTGGTGTGCTGTTGTGGTTAAGTGCCATAGAGTTAGTTGATTCTGAACTCACACTGAACCTGCACAGGGTTTCCAAAGAGTGGCTGGTGGGTTTGAACTGTCGACCTTGCGGTCTACAGTCCAGTGCTTATCCTTACGGTGCAACACCATGGTCTGGTCACCTTTTAATTTTCATAATTATTTCACTCTAAACCCTACTTGCCCAGACCGGCCAGAAATCCAGCCTTTTTCCATGGTTCTGTTGGGAAGATCAAGAATAATAACACCGGATATGGTTATCCTGAGTAGCCCTGGCAGTAAATGGTTAAATGCTGTGGTGCTAACCAAAAGGTTAATGATCTGAACCCACCCCCAGTTGTGTTTCAGGAGAATGACCTAGAGATCTGTCCCATAAAAATACAGCCCAGAAAACCCTATAGGACTGTTCTACTCTGTCACATGGGGTGGCTATGAGTCAATATCAATGAAAATCACAAATATCAAAAACATGGTTATCCTTAACTAGCTCATACCTGGCTTCAAAGACCATCCACCCCTATCTGTTTGTCACACTGTGGTAGTTTACGTGTTGGTATGCTGCTGGACCCACTGCCAGGGGTATTTCACATATTGGTAGGTGGACAGGTTAGGGTATACCTTCCAGGCTAAGACTAGAAAGAAAAGTCTAGAAATCTACTTCCAAAAAGTAGCCAATGAAAGCCTTATGAATCACAAAAGAATATCATTGGTAAAGTGCTGGAAGATGAGTGCCCTCGGTTGGAAGGTTCTACATAGTAGCCTCAATAATGGATTCACAGATGTTAACGATGTGGAGATGGTGCAGACTGAGCAGCATTTCGCTGTGTTAGACATAACTCACTACCAGTCTGTGCCCATTGATGGCAACTAACAACCAATGGTTATAGAATTGTTTTCTTCCTCCATTCTGATGCCCCACCCACACTTGAAGCCTTTTCCTAGGAGTCCTTCCATTGTTGTTATATGCTGTTGAGTCAGTTCTGATTCATAGCAACCCTGTATAGGAAGCAGCTGGTGGGTTTGAAATGCCAACCTTGCAAATTAGCAGTCTAGTGCTTATCCTACAGCACCACACCAGGACTCCATGTCCTTCTACTAGCAGCAAATTATTTCAATATGCTGTTGTTGTTAAGTGCCATTGAGCTGGTTCTGACCCATAGTGACCCTGTATAGTGTTTCCAAGAAGCAGTTGGTGAGCTTGATCCACCAACCTTGCAGTTCAAACTGATTTTGCAATCCAGCGCATTAAACTATGGTTGGAACCAACTTGATGGCACTTAACAACAACAATATATTCTTTCTTTATATTGTTGTTAAATGCCATGGAGTCAGTTCTGATTCAAGTTGAACCTGTACAGGGGCGGCTGGTGGGTTTGAACTACCAACCTTGTGGTTCGCAGTCCAGTGCTGATCCTACAGTGCCACACCAGGAGTCCATCTTTATATTGTTGTTGTTGTTGTTAAGTGCCGTGGAGTCGGTTCCGACCCATAGCGACCCTGTACAGGGTTTCCGAGGGTGTAAATCTTTACGGGAGTAGAAAGCCTCATCTTTCTCCCGCGGAGCAGCTGGTAGTTTCGAACCGCTGACCTTAAGGTTCGCAGCCCGATTCGTAACCACTACGCTAGAGAACACATTTTCAGAAAGTGATTTTAAACTCTAAAATTGACCCTGCTGAATATCTTTGTGAGAAAATGCAAAATCCATGACCAGAATATACTGAGAAAATAATTTACTCAAATATCAATCAGAAAATTTATTTTTAAAAAACATTTCAGAGTCACCATTAACAAGTTCCTTAAATTTGTCCATTTGGGATTTAAATTTAAATTTTAAAAAATCAAGAATTTCCCTCAAAAGTAAACATCAGCCCTTTTCTCTAGACTTTTAAAATAGGTATTTCTTTGGTACAGGACTTAAACCATTGACTCACCCTACTCCAGACTGGACCCAAGACAAATTGAATTTTCGAGAAGCAAAATTCCTATCTGTAGTCTCCTTCTTCTTTAAAACTTTTGTCTTCGGGATTCTTATGGGTTTTGTTGGGTTGTGAATCTTTTGTTTTTTTCACTTTTTAGCAAGGATTGAGTAGGTGGTGCAACAGTAAAACAGTGAAAAATGTAGGTTTTACTTTATCTAACACGTTTATTGTCTATACACCTACTCCCCACTTATCAACAATCTCATTATCTAACATTTTCATTTATGGCAATAGTTCAAAAGTTGAAGGACTTTTTTGTGTCCAGCAGTAACAGACACTGAGCTGCTAGGTGAGAGTAATACTGGCTATAATCATTCAGGCTGTCCATCAAGTTGTCTGGGCCATGATTCTCGGTCATTTAATAATATAACTTGTTAATAACAGGATTTATAGTTATATAATGAAGTAGCCATCCTTCATTTTGTGATCTGATGAAGTCATCCTCCATTTTTGCTTAACGCCAATTTTCACAGAATGCCTGGTTTTCAGAAACTAACCACTTTGTTAATTGAGAAATAGGTGTACATCAAGTCAGTGCTGACCCTTTAAATAAACTACTTGAAATTGAAAACAAATGACTTACACTAGAACCAAAATAAAAAATATATATGTGTGTGTAAATGTTGTCCCCTAACTTCCTTTACTATGAATTGCTTAATTTTTGTCTTCAGGATTTTTATATAATAAATATATCTTTGTTATATAATAATTATGTAATATCTGGGATTTTACAGCTTCTCTTAGAGAAGGGAATTATGCTGTTCAGTCATAAATGGACTGGGTCTTCCACTGCCATCCTCTTTGGATAAAATCAACTAACTTTGTCTTTCAACTCATCTGGTCGTTACACTTTGTTAGTGCAAAGGGGCAAGAAAAAAAGGAGAGGTTATTTGATGGGAGGACTTTTCCTCCAGCCCTGTTACTTGATGTCAGCTCCCAAAGTGGGATCTGTACGGTATGCTGTGTGACCTTGAGGGTTAGATGGGCCTTGCTGGTGATTAATTGTCCTCTGATGAAGCCCTAACTCGTAGGAACCATAACTCGTACCTCCTCTGACATGATCCACTTCTTGGCAAGAATTTGAAGACACGTTGCAGAGTTTGGTACACAAATGTGAGCTGGGCCAAACAAGAAGCAACTTTCATTCAAGTCCCTGCAACTCAGGTAGTCATTGGGTAGCAGAGGCTGGAGATCACACACACTCCCATTCATCGCCTGGATCTACAATGTGTTTAAGGGTACCCTCTCTTTCTACTCACTCTTATTTCATGGAATGCTCACTCTCTTTTAGGTTTTGTTGACACTTTATGGTGACTTATTCAGATTCCATGTGACTATAAACATTCACCATGATATCCATCAGGAATATCTAGCAATCTTTCACACCCAAACCAAATAATATCCTTTATAGAGAAGGGCATCAGACCACAAAAGGACTAACACAACCTGCTACTGAAACCTTTTGAGGATTGTCAAGTTAGATCATTCTTTTAGTCACTACCAACAATTCTATGTTGCTTTCGATTCATCAAGAAAAGGAAGACATTGAAGTAAAGGCAATACCTCTCATCCCCAACTAGAGCTTGTTGCCAACCACGTTCCTTAGCACTCTTCTCTTCTGTATATTTTCCGGCACTTGTAGTGTTTCTGGCTTTTTGTCTTTCTTTCTTTTTAACTTGTGGCAAATTATTTTTGGTTCAGCTGATAGTATTACCCCCAAATCCAGAATAAGAAATAAGAAATCAGTGAGAATTTACAGCTGATCATCATAGATTCACTCTCCCATAATAAAAGGTTCAAAATTTCAAGAAGAAATAATATACCTTTGCTGTGTTGGTGTTTGTTAGTATTTTTTAAGTTAAAATGAAGTGTTATGCTTCTGAGGAAGTAGCCAGAATAATACTCTCTCAAATTTAGAACCCTACTGTCCTAATTGGAAGTCAAACATTATTCCGAACCAAATTATACTCTTTTGTCTGCCAAGATATCTTGACAGCTTTAATATCTGCAGGCAAGCCTATATGATAATCCCAGCAGTATTCTGGTGATAAGATTTTACTGGGTTTGTTGAGAAAAAAATACTTGTTTAGGTGGCTTTCATCATGCCACTCTGCTTCTATGCCATTTTTCTTGTCTTGAAGGATTCCCTTGAAACATTCCTGGGTGATGTTTAAAACCTGAATGGGTGTTCCTCCAAAAATGGCCGCATGGTAATAAAAATCCCCCTGACCGAATGGAATGTATGCTGCCGAATTTGCATGCCTCTCATAGGTAAAGTCATCACGATCTGCTTTGTACCACCAGGCCTGCAGCTGAGCCACTGTTGTGCCCAGGGTCTCCACCCCAAAGTTTCCTTGGAAGACCTGGTCCACATCCATACAGAAGAGGAAGTCAACTTCCTGCTGGATGTGGTTTACAATATGTTCCCCAATGGTCTTCATGCGCATCATGCTGACGTCCTGCCATCGCTTCTCAGGCTTGATCTCAAACACTTTGAATGAACGAAGAGGACCCAGCTCTACCAAAGGCATCCTGGAGCTATCATCCACCATGATGTAAAAAATGGCTTTGTGGCCAACCATGAAGTATTTATCAGCAGATACTATGAAATCCTCTAAGTAATGCTCAATGTACCTGAAAAAAAAGAAGAATGGGATCAATTTAGCCCCTTAGATTTCTGCAGGGGACAAATGCCACTAGAATCATGTTTCTGTATTTTACAGTCAGGAAAGGAATGAAGTATATTTTCTTGTGGACAGATGCTTGTTAATCTAACACTCCTGATGGCTCTCCACTTACTTGAGTGCCAACTTTGGAAGAGAGACTGGACATATATAGCCCTGCCCCCTCCTCTCCTTTTTCTCATGGAAGTTGGCACATCTGAGACAACATGTAAATTTAGTGATATAGGCTCTCCTCACATCTGCAGATCTGGAGTTTAGGTACCTACAGCAGGTGTTTAGGTGCCTATATCTTTCTAATTTTGTGGTCCAATATTAGACTTAAAGATATAAACCATATTGTCCAATACCAGCTTTAACAGCAATGAGGGTGATAGTTGACCTTTTGTCTTATTTATTAACTGGTGTAGACTGTGAGCAGGCAAAAGGGATGCTAGTTCTTGAGCCCCACCTCAAAGGCTCCAGCTTATATTCCAATTTGCCACTGCTCTACCAGATGTAAGGGTGATGTGATCTTTGGGTCTCTGGGGGAATGTATCAAATCCAACCATTGGCATTTTTATCCTCCTCTGTGATCCTGAATGGGTTCTGGGACATGGATCTCTGTCTCTTATATATTTCACCCTGTCAGTCTGCCATCAGTCACCCTAAACCCAAATCCATTATCTAGTCATCATCACCTTTATAAGATTCATCCAAATAGTAAAGCAAACAACCTCAGCGTTAACTTTATTTTAGCTATTTATCGATTTGTTCACAAAAACATAATGTGGTTGTAATTCTACGCTACACACTACCTTGTGAAGCCATGCTGTGACGGTCGTAGAGAAAAGAAAGAAGGGGACTCATCCAAACCCCAAACTCATGGTCAGCAAATGAAGACTGAATTTAATTTGCTGATCAGACTCCTGCTCAATCATGATGTTTTGTGAATAATAATGACTTTCTGCCTTTTGTTGCTGCTTAAATTGCCTTTTTTTTTTTTTTTTTTAACTTTTATGTGCATTTTCTTTTAAGCTTAATTTACTCCTGAGCCATAAGTTTTTGTTTCTTCAGTTTCTTCTGCGATATCTTTTTCTTCGGTGCAAACTCCTCTTCTGGTTTAGGAACAATTTGTTCCTTTTCAGTGAGGATCATCTCAACATGGGGAGCTCATGTAGGGGTTGATCTGACCATGAGCTCTGTAAATTTTCTCGGCACATCTTGGGAGCTTTGGTGACCTGGATGTGCTCAATGACCAGAGAATCCACATCTAAACCCTTAAGTTCAGTATTGCTCTCTGCATTTTTAAGCATGTGCAGCAAAAATTCAGCAATCTTTTTGGGCCACCAACCCTGTGTCCAACCCCACTGTTTGACCTGGGCACACCTACCAACACCACCATTGTAACGTCGGAACGGTACACATTGCTTCTGCAACGTGACATCTTTAAGTTATTTGATGGCTTTCCAGATATGCATACCCTTGATGGCCTGGGCAGTCTCACGGGTGTTCTTAAAATGGACCTGGAGATTTGAACCTCTGGATTTGCGTGATTTTGTGTGGTTTTCTGGGTCAAGTGGGTAGTGAACCATTTTGTGAGATTACCTCAGGCTGCTTATGGGAAGAGGAAGTTAAATTGCCTTTCTGTACTACTGAAATTAAGTGTGTTTAAAAAGTTGGCTGATGGAAACTCAAGGGTTTACTGTTTTGATTCTTTAAAAAGAGAAAATATATTTGAGCAATATAAAGAGGGAGCTCGACAGAGCTCTATGGCTTGTGGCCATGAAATTCTTAAATACTTTGGAACTTTACAAAAAATCTATTGTGCCCTGAAGCTTGAGAAACAATACTGGGAGAAAAAAGTCTTCATAAGATTTAACATTGCTTAGAGATTAAAGTATTGCACTTGGCTCCATGTATTGTTATTTGAAAACAAACCAAAAATCATACCTTCTAAAAGTCCAAATCCATTAGTTGTGTGTTGCAGACCGTTTAGTCCTGGTCAGAAGTTCAAGGCCCTATAGGCCCGAGTATTACAGGTCACAGGCTCTGAGGAACAGATCTAGCCACCTGGCAGTTAATAGCAAATTGTTTTTCATCTTAGTGTTCAGTTATATTTATTAATTGCATACATGGAGCTCTTGATGTCCACAGATAAATGTAATATTTTCCTAAAAGCCAAGACTGTAAAATTCCAAACAGGCAAAATTCTTCCCTCAGAGAATTTATTCAAAGTAAATTGGGTGGCTTCCCAGTCTCTGTTTCAAGGACAATAGGAATGCCCTCTCTAAAGTGTTTCCAGGTGAAGCCCATTCACCCAGGTGCCTCTTTTCCTGAAGAACCTGGGCTGGGCAGCCTACACAATAGGAATCCTCCTGATCCTCCTTTTCCTCCCCCCATTTGAGGCTAGGTGCTAAAAGGTATGTTAATTAAGCTTGAGAAACCAAGTTGCAGTCGTGAGATTCGAACCTGCAAAGTATGATGTAAAGTTGCCTGAATGTCTGGAAAAGTAAGATTGACAGCTGTACCTTGTCTTAGTCCCTCCTAGCTTTGTGTAAAGTACCTCCCCTAAATAAAAGGAAGGCACAGAACAATCCAGGTGCATTGCATTACGACTGGCAAGGTGTGCTTTACAGCATGCAGGGGGCTCAGTCCAGCATTGCAACCATACTGCCTGTTTAGCTAAGATGTTTACTATGCAGGATATTACAGCCTTTCTGGCTGAGATGTTTGCAATGCAGGATCTGCCTGATGCCAGTCCAGCATCCACCCTGGTTTCGGGGTGCCTCTTTGTCTCTTTCTGTGTATTCTTGCTATATCTTTACCTCTGCCAGGTATCTCCTCCTCGTGAACCGAACTCCTATGTCAAGGCCAGTCCTCGACAGTTGTGGAGATTTATTGCCTGTGAGCAGCACCCTGGTGTGGCATGTAAGATAAGCACTGGACTTCTAACTACAAGGTCGGTGGTTCAAACTCACCAGCCACTCTTTGGAAACCCTATACAGAGTTGCTATGAGTCAGAACCAACTCAGCAGTACTAACCAACAGCAGCATTGCCTGTGAGCATGGTAATAGCCCTCTCTTGCTTCAGAGCCGAGAGAATAGCAATTTATAGTTCAGTCCTGCAGGCTTGCAATCAAATGGCCAATGCCACTGTGAGTCAGTGGGTGGTATTCTATTATTTTTAGAAACCTCCAGTTCAAATCAATCAGCAATGCAGTCAACTTGTCCTCTTTTGTGTCAAAGGACTAGGTGAATTGTGCATTGGCTCCCAACTCATAATATTACAAATCCTTCTAGTAAAAATGTCAAAACTCCAGTCACCCTTCTCTTTTAGAGATGTCACTTAGACCCTTGGAAGCCATACATTCAGTAGGATTAGCATGGTTTTGATTGTTGTTGTTGTTGTTAGGTGCCATCAAGTCTTGATTTTGATTAGTATAAATCAAAATCAACTCCACAGCACACAGCGACTGTATTGTTAACAACCGCCATGGCGGCCAGGCTTTGGTTGGGCAAGGTTGTCTTTGGAGAACTGTCACAGTGTACTCTCCTGTAGGCCCTGTCTCAGGCTAAGCTCAAAGGTCAGCAAGGCCTTCAATTCTCTTTGTACAAGACAAAGGAATCAACTTTCCATGTGGCTTTCTCAGGACAGCTACAGATGGGAAGGCCCCCAAAGAGGAAAAATACGACAACTGAACTTTTGCTTTTGTTTTAACGGGGCAGAAATTAAACTAGAAAGTCTCCAAAAACTCAAAATGAGTTATATCACTGCTACTTTCAAGTAAGAAACAGTACAGTTTTTGGAGAAACGCTCTGAATAGAAAAATGGAAACTGAAACAGGAACCTACCTGACCACTGGGAGGGGTATTTCTGACCAGCCTTTAGTAGTGATAGGTTGGAATGGTGTTTGTAATCCTCAGAATTGTCCGTCATGCTTGAACATGGAAAACCACTGTGGTCAAGTTACTGCATAACCCGTTGCCATGGAATTGACTCTGACTCATAGCAACTTGCTGTACATCCCTCTGCTCTTAGTTCAGGGGCTTGAGAGCCCAGGAGAAAGAATGACGTGCACTTGGACTGTCTAGAACTCTGGAAATTTCCCCAGGAAGCCATTGAGGTCAGTGAGGAGATTGTGGATGGCAACAACCTCTAGGTTCAGTGGGTATGACAGGCATTTTTGCCTACATCTCAAGGCCATCACTCTGTGGTAGGAATGGGAAGACTCAGCTACTGTTTTGTTCTTAGTCTCCTACAATCTCAGCAGAAATGATATGGAAATGGTACCACTGAGGCATGCTCTTATGTAATAATAATTCAGCTCATTCATGAACAACCTTTCTGAGTCCACAGAAGCCCTCATAAAAATTTTGGCAATCCATCAAGAAAAAGTAAAGGATCATTTTATTGGTGACACCTACCTTCCAACAGCAAAAACTGTCAAACCCACGGTAATCTTCTGTTTGCCATAATAATTTTCTAAGATGGCTCTGTTGAAAGTGCCTTCCCACACAATTGGCGCCTTCCATTCGGTCATGGTCACAACTTCAGGGCGCTTTCTGGTGACAAAACACAGATCCCATGAATCAAGGCAGCTTTGCTAATGCGGGACAGAGACTGAGGGACAACTGGGATTAACTATGGTCTACAGTTTCTATCTTTGGATCCGAACTGTTAAATTGCAAAATGTTGACTGAGAGGTTTGACATTTGCAGGGCAGCATCTTCATTTGAGGGACAAGATGCTTTGGCCCAGAAGCACTGAGGATTGTCTTGGGACAACCTTACCTGTACATTTCCTACCTGGTTTTCTCCTGTGGCTGCTATCCTTGTTCTTCTCCTTCTCAATCCCTTTCCATCTCTCTCCACCCACTTCCTAGTCTGCCTAGGCATCCTTAGGGAGGCTTTATCCTGGTGGGTGGCACCTAAGCCTAAAAACCCCTCATCCTTGTTTTAGGGTGAGAATTATTAGAACCAAAACAGAAAAGGCTGTTTTAGTTTACCTTTTGCTAGAAAGGACTTCTGGGTGAGCAGAAATGACACCCACCTAGGGGTCCTGGCATTATTCATTTTGCAAACAAGGAGTTAGAGGCACCACAGACAAAGGCCTTGACTAGGAGGCCAAATGGTGAGACAGGAAGGCATGTTTGTTCTCTGCACTGAGAGAGCTTGAAAGAGACTTGACAAATCCAACATAAACACAGGAAGCCACAGAACAACAAAAGTATGAAACCATAAAGGGTAAATGTGAAAGGATGGGGCCCAGCATGAGGCTGAAGAAGCTCCCTGCATAAGAGGGGAACTCTGACCCCTATTACTCAGGAAGTGGCTGCATTTCCCCTGCTGGGAAGATGAGGACAGAAACAATCATTTAGATTCAAACACCAGTAAAGGCAAGGCACTGGCTTAGCATTTGCTTGCACTTTAGGGGGAACATCTTCATTCAGTCACTTCCTGTCCCAGGCTCTGGGAAAGTGATTGAGGCAGAGTCCTGCCCCTGGAACCCACATGGCCTGGCGAGACTGTTGGGGTGTGGTGTGCACACAGATTGTGTCATGGAGAACTTCACCAGCCCTCACAACTGGTGTTGTCCTAAAGCCAGACACAGACTAGAAGGCTGTGTGTTTACAAAACTGTTGCCACTCCATCACTGGCCCAGCACACGGTGAGACTGGGCAATGCCGAACCATCTCCCACCTCACCCCAGTCTCAGCAGTGCACAATGAACCTCCAGAAGTCTCTCTCTCTAGTCTCCTCTCCCTCTGTCCCCAAGTCTGCATGCTGGAACTCTTGAGCTGCCTCTGCCCTCAGACCATCCTTTGCCCTGATTCTGTCCTGCTTCATTCTTCACTGAATAGAGATGGGGGCACCCTTAGGTTGCTCACAGCTCTGCTCTCAGCACCCCAGGACCTGCAGCACAGAGGACAATCATGAAAGAAGTTCCTGTGGACTCTGCCGGAGCCTGTGCCAGGAGCCTTCCCAGTCACGGTCTCATCTAGTCATTACAAGGGCCCTGCTATGTATACCTCCATTGTACAGATAAGAAAAGCAAGGCTCAGAGAGGCTTGTCAATTTGTCTAAGGTCACACAACTGGTTACCAATGATGGGAATTAAGAAACATAGAGTCCTCCTGTGTATGTGTGCGGGGTGTGTGTGTGTGTGTGTGTGTGTGTGTGTGTGTGTGTGAGAAGGACAATAGACAATGCTTGCTCCAGGGCTTTTGACCTGTATTCAGGGCTTCAGTCTTCTGAGGTGGGTGTTTTTTTGATTTCCATTAAACAGAAGAGAAAACTGCAGCACAGAGAGGGTTAACTTGTCCAAGGTCATGCAACTAGTAAAGGGCAAAGCTGGGATTTGAACTGACATAGTCAGGAGCCACCACACTACACCGCTTCTCACATGGGTGTTTATTGTTGAGATGATGAGGCTCTGAATCTAAAGGTAACATCGTTTCCAATAAGCCGCCGCAGCTTTTTCCTTAATGTTACTGAGAAATGAGTGGTACTTTGAGTCACAGAAAACCACTGGCTTTGTTGCATGACAAAATTTCCAACCAAAAACACCCATAAATCCCACCCCACCCCCACACACTCACACATGCACGGTTTCTACTCTACACCTATTGTCTCTGATGAACCTAAAGGGAGACTCTTCCCTTGGTTGCTATCTGTCAGCATCTAGTGCCCTCTAGTCTGAGTTTAGCCCGCCAGGGATCTTCCAACTGTGCTAGAACAGGTAACATTATTAACACTTCAAAGGGAGAGAGGAGGAAAGGAATGGAGCACAGGTACTTATATAACATGTATGAAGGGGCCCTCATGGCACAGTGGTTAAGTGCTCAGCTGCTAACTTCAAGGCCAGTGATTTGAACCCACCAGCCACTCTCCAGGAGAAAGATGTGCTTTCATAAAGAGTTGTTGTTAACAGCCGTCCATCAGTTCCGACTCATAGTGACCCTGTATAGGGTTTCCAAAGAGCAGCTGCTGGGTTTGAACTTCATAAAGAGTCCAGCCTTGGAAACCCTATGAGGCAGCTCTATTCTGTCCTATAGGGTTGCTAAGTTGTTGTTGTTGTTGTTAAGTGCCGTCGAGTCGGTTCCGACCCATAGCGACCCTGTTCAGGGTTTCCGAGGGTGTAAATCTTTGCGGGAGTAGAAAGCCTGATCTTTCTCCCATGGAGCAGCTGGTAGTTTGAAACCGCTGACCTTAAGGTTCGCAGCCCGATTCGTAACCACTACGCTACCAGAAAGTTAGGGTCAACTCAGTGGCAATAGGTTTGGTTTGGGTTTGATGCACCAAGAGCTAGGTACGTGGCTTTTATCATTTTATTCAGGTTTCACAGCCACTGTATGAAGTTAAATTTGCAAAATTCCATTTTACAAATAAAGAAAGTGGAAGTCAAAGAGAAAGAGAAGGGATTTTGTCTTTGAACGGCCAGGCCAGGCTACTTATTAACCCTCAGTGCATATTTCCTGTATCCCAGTGCCAAGTGTTGAGTGAGAGAAAGGACACCCAGTCCTGTCCCTTGAGATTCTCCCAGTCCTGACAGGTGGTTGGTCTGCTACACACTTCTGCAAGACCACTGAGTTCACATCTTCTAAAAAAATAGAAGCAGAAAACCAGTGTCCAGCTTGGTTCCTTAGATGGGAAGGATTCCTTCTAGCAAGAACGAAAAGTAACACTATTAAAAATTAATTTTGAATTAAAAATTAAAGTGTTCTATATCCCAGCTGTTAATTATTGAATTCCATTGACACTTCCAACATGTCTGAGGCGCTAAGAAGCCAGACAACAGCATGAAAAGAAAGACAAGGCAGGCAGGAGGAGGTGGAGGGAGGGAGGATAAGACAGGACCAGCTTCCTGGATGAATCTCTCCACAAGAAGTCTTAGTCATCAAACCCATGTGGATCTCAACAACAAACACAAAATAAAGCACGAAGTTTACGCAGAGATGACAGAGAGCTGGCCTTGCTTGGGCAAGACCTAGCCTTCCCCAGTGTCACCAAGTTGTTGGTGTTAGGTCACCAAGATGGGACTCGAAAAGGTGGACAAAGGGCGGGGAAGACTCTGCCCTAGTGCCTTCCTTCCAATCAGGAACCTGGGTGCAATTACTTCCTTTAAGTGGGTGGTCTTTTGTCTTGATTCTTTGGGAAAATAGCATGAGATATTGTACCCCTAAGCCCTTAGGACTCCTAGTGTGGTGCTGTAGAATAAACACTGGACTGCTAATCACAAGGTCAGCAGTTCAAACCCACCAACTGTTTCTCAGAAACCCTGTACAGGGTCGCTATGAATCAAAACTGACTCGACAGCATTTAACAACAACAAGAAGAAGTCCTAAAGAATTACTTTTACATTAGTTTTCTGCCCAAAGGGTTTGTTACTTTTGCTCAGGTTGATTTACATTTCCTGGGTAAACTGTAAACAATCTGTTTGATATTTTTGTCAGGTCCTGGGATGTAGCCTGCCATGTGCTTGGTATACACGCTTCAGGGATTGATCAATATACTATGTAAAAGAGATATGTTGTAGCCTAGTATGCAAATTCAGTATCTGTAGCCTACAAGCGAGAGGATTAGTCCCTTTGACAGGATGATTGGTCAGGTGATGGCCCTGATACTAGAGGTATGCCTTGAAATGAAATAATTGGTGTGTTTATGCAGAAAACCATATATAGATTTTTTTAAGAGACAGAAAGAACGAGAAAGCAAAGCAGAAGGAAGAAAGAAGAGAGAAGAAAGAAGCAGCTGAGACAGAGAGGAGACAAGGAACCTCCTAAAAGAGCTGTGATACACGCATAGGTCAAGGGCTCTAACAGCGAAGACACTGAGAGATCCAAAGGGGTGCAGAGGGAGAACTGGAGGTAACAGACAGCACACCAAGAGGAGACCTGAGCTCAGAGAGCTGAGGGGAGGCCTGCAGGGCTGAGGGGAGCAGAGAGAGCTGTCCTGCCCTGTGCTACCCCCACAGCTGCTGCCATGTCTGAGTTCTTTGCTGCAACCATTCTTTCAGTTCATCTCATTTTCATTGACCTTCTACTTGACCAACCATGTCGTTCTTTTCCAGGGACTTTTGGTCCCTCCTGATTTGCCTACATGTTTTCTGATTTTGATCCTGAGTTCTAACTTTAGTATACCACTTACCTGTAAGGATAGCCTGTGAGTCTCCTGTACTCATTGCAGTGGATTATCAAACTCAGAAAAGAAGTAGAGAGTGCCGTGGGAAGGGTGGCTGGTGTCAGAATTGGTTAAAAACAGATTGGAGAGTGGAGGTTTGTCTGACCTGCACCTCATAGGGATCAACCTTGGGCTGATCTTGATTGACATTATACTCCCTGATGCAGCTAGTACTACTTCCTCCATTTTACACACCCAATGGTGGTTCATCAGCTCAGGCAGTTCCACTAGTGTGGGCTAAAGGCTGCGTGCATATGTGCACACACATATATGCACACACAGGCACAGGGTCTCATTAACCCAAACAAAGATCTAATTAGATTATTTGTAGCTTGAATGTTATGTATTTATAAGCTATAAATGTGGGAGTCACCATTACATTGATGTGATCTCAGCCACAGAAATGGATGAGGGCACCTTGCATGATGGTGTAAATGAGAAGACAGAAGGACATGGGGCTTGTTGCAAAACACTAGCCCTGTGTCACCCCCACAATTGCTGCCATGTCTGAGTTCTTTGCTGCAACCACTGTGAGTCCATTTCATTTGGGGATCCTCCACTTTTTAATGACCTTCTATTTTACTAACCATGATGTTCTTTTCCAGGGATCGGTCCCTTCTGACAACATGTCGCAAGTATGTGAAACCAAGCCTCAGCATCCTAACTCCAAGGAGTACTCTGGTTTTACTTCTCTCAGTGCAGATTTGTTTGTTCTTCTGGCAGTCCATGGTACTTTTAAGATTCTTCATCAATACCACAATTCAAATGCATCGATTCTTCTCCAGCCTTCCTTGTTCATGCTCCAGCCTTCGTATGCATAAGAGGCAACTGAAAATATCATGGCTTGGGCCAGGTGCACCTAAGCCCTCAGAGTGACATCTTTATTCTTTAATACATTAAAGAGGTCTTATGCAGCAGATTTGCCCAATGCAATACGTCGTTTGCTTTCTTAACTGCTGCCTCCATGAGTGTTGATTGTAAATCCAAGTAAAATGAAATGCTTGTCAACGTCAATGTTTTCTCTGTTTATCATGATGTTATTTATTGGTCCAATTGTGAGGATTTTTGTTTTCTTTATGTTGAGGTGTAATCCACATTAAAGACTGTGTTCGTTCTTGGATCTTCATCAACAAATGGCTTATGTCCTCTTCAATTCCAGCAAGCAAAGTTGTGTCATCTGTGTACTGTGGTTGTTAATGAGCTTTCCCCCAATCCTAATGCCACGTTCTTCATAAAGTCCAGCTTCTTGGATTATTTGCTCAGCATACAGATTGAATAAGTATGATGAGAGGATACAATGCTGAAGCACACCTTTCCTGATTTTAAACTACTTAGTATCTCCTTGTTCTATTTGAATGGTTGCCTCTTATTCTTTGTTCAGGTTCTGCCTGAGCACAATTAAGTATTCTGGAATTCCCATTCTTCTCAATATTATCCATAGTTTGTTATGATCCACAAAATTGAATGCTTTTGCACAATCAATAAAACACAAGTAAACATCTTTCTGGTATTCTCTGCTTTCATCCAAGATCCATCTGATATCAGCAATGATATCCCTCGTTTCAAGTTCCCTTTGGAATTCAGACTGGATTTCTGGCAGCTCTCTGTTGATGTACTGCTGCAATCATTTTAAGTTATCTTCAGCACAATTTTACTTGTGTATGATATTAATGACAATATTCTATAATTTACACATTCTGTTGAGTCATCTTTCTTTGGAATGGGCACAACTATAGATCTCTTCAAGTCAATTGGCAAGATCTTCCCAATTTATTGGCATAGACAAGTGCTTCCAGTGTTGAAACATTTCAATTAGTATTCTGTCAATTCCTGGAGTCTTATTTTTTTGTCATTGCGTTCATTGCCTGCAGTACATCTTGGACTTCTTCCTTTATATACCATTGGTTCTTGAGCATATGCTACCCCATTAAATTGTTGAACATGTACCAATTTTTTTTGGCACCGTGATTCTGTATTTTTTTCCATCTTCTTTTGAGGATTCCTGCATCAAAAACATCAAAAAACGATGGGAGGAATATCTTACCCATAAAATCCTTCAATACTTGAAATCAAGTCTTGAATTATTTCTTCAGTTTTTTCAGTTTGAGAAATGCTGTGTATATTTTTCCAGGTCTTTGCACATTTCAATATAATACTTGACTTTGTCTTTACAGTTGTCCTTTGAAATTTTTTGTTCCGCTCTTTTACCTCGTCATTTCTTCCATTAGCTTAGCCCCTAAAGACACCGATATCTAATGGCTGAGTGGAGGGAGATGACCCTACAAAAGGGAAATGCTTGCGAGGGGAGGAATAGGAAGAAAATATAGAGGGTGTGCTGTCATGTAGGCCAAGAAATCTTGACATACAGTTATAGAAATATGTCCACAATATATTGCACTATGTTTTGACATTTTATAGAAAGTGTCTTTTTTTTCTATAATATAGAAAAGGATATATATGGCTTGACATCATTGATATGAAATACATTTACTTGTTTATTCAATCACTCATTCATGTAACACATATACTTTGGTGGTCTGAGAAGACTTAACCTTGGTGCCTCTTCAAACCCCAAACCACAACAAAACAAAAGCTACTGTTGCCCAGGCATTTCTGACTCACAGTAACTCTACAGCAACACTGTAAGATAGAGTAGAACCTTTCCTTAGGATTTCTGAGACCATAAATCTTTATGGGAGCAGACAGCTTCATTTTTCTACTGAAGAATGGCTGGTGGGTTTGAACCGCTGACCTCGCTGGTGTCAGAATTTGCTCCTTTTTCTCTCCCTGGGTGACCTCATCCAGGCCCATAGATCCCACTGCCACATACAACCTGGTGACTTCCCACCTCATATCTCACCACATGGCTTTCATTATGCTCATGGGCACCCTGTGAATCTCCATCCTGATGCCCCACAAGCCCCTCCACCTAACCCCATTGCTAATGAGGGTCATCACCTCCTATACACCTAGGCCTGTGTTTCCAACATCTCTTCCCTGGTCAGCGTCATCACCAGCCACCAGTCTTCCAGCCCTCACTGTCATCCCAGACAGCTCCTGCCTACTTATTCCCCAGACCAAATTCTTCTTTAAGTTGGGGTGATTGTACTCCCCAATGTGAGCAAGTACTGCTTTCGTGTCTGTTGGCCCTCTATAACACCAAGAAGCTCATAAGGTCTCTATAAGATACAAAGATCAGCAATTTTGAAGACAGTGGGCTAGCATATAATAGATATTATAAATATTTGTTGCACATTGGCTTAATTAACAAATTTATGGCCCTATGCAATTTTTATCACCATTCTCATTTTACAGAAACAAATTTTCTTGCTCTGACTCCAGATCTTGTGGCTTTTCATAATACCTTGTGGCCTATAAGAGCCTTCTCTGCCCCAATATTTTGTGATTCATCTACTACCATTGGTTAATTGGTGTGAGAATCATTATATTGCTCAAGTTATTGTTGTTAAGTGCCGGTAGAATCATTTGCAATTCATAGCGACCCTGTATAGGGTTTCCGAGGAGTGGCTGGTGAGTTTGAACTACCATCCTTGTGGTTCAAACTGACCTTGTGGCCCAATGCATTATCCTGTAGCACTATACCAGGACTCCATGTTGCTCAAGTATTTGAGTCAAAATATCCAGAGTCTCAGGTTCTCACCCAAATTCTATTGTCAAGGTGTAAGAGGAGTTCTGGTAGCGTAGTGGTTACGAATTGGGCTGCAAACTGCAAGGTCAACAGTTCGAAACTACCAGCTGCTCCGTGGGAAAAAGATGAGGCTTTCTGCTCTCGTAAAGATTTACAGCCTCCAAAGCCCTGTTCAGGGTTGCTATGGGTTGGAACTGACTCGACGGCACTTAACAACAACAACAATACGTGGTAAAATTCTTCAAAATCAAGACTGTTATCAATGGTATTGCTGTTTTCACAGGCCACACCTCTTACAGCATTATGGATCTACTGTTCATGGGGTGACATTTCATTTCTTACTTTGGATTAAACCAATCCAATAGCTGCAGTTCTTTTTTGTCTTCCTTTCTCTTTTCGTTGTCTATATGTGCTTCTTCTTCTTGATAACTGTGGGTCCTAAATACAAAGAGAAGCAAAGTAAGGCAGGGAAGACTATCTGCAATGCTGAGGCAGTCTGGGGATAACTGGTTAAAATGTGCTCATGAACAATGAACACACACATCAAGTGAACTGGCTAGAGATTTGTGAAACTAAACTTTGAGGCATGAACACTAACTTTTGCTGGAAAGACATAGTACTCACCATTCTTGTTACTCTTTCAAGTCAGCCCAGTTAGCAATTTAATGACTCAAAGACCCTCAGTCGTTTCAGAGGGTGGGAGAAAGTTGATAAAATAATTCTCATGAAAACATTTTAGTTTGCCTTTCCTACAATCTAAACTTTAACTTCAAGTTAACTTGGGGAGAAAAACAAACAAAACAGTAAATGTCTTAGTGCCTCATATGATTTCAGTAAGCAAGGTAGATGAGTGAGTGAGGTCATGGCCACAAGGCCGTTCCATTTGGACTCTTTGTAAATGCTGGATGGTGGACAAACATGGATGGTCATGTGGTAGCCTTACCCATTATTAAACCAGCTTGGAAACCACCAGCCCTTCTGAGCACTGCTGTCACCAACTTCAGGGTTTCTAGGAAGTAAAAAAAAAGGTTACAGTCATTTTAAGAAAAGTGAGATACTCCCAAACCGAGTGGGGGGTGGGGTGGGGTACCCAAACTCTTTTTGATCTATGGCAGTTGACACTATTTTTTAAATGCCAGTCCATGAAATAAAAGTGAAAGAGGAGGGGCCTTGGGCAAAGATAGTACTCAGCTCAATCTGAGTACCAAGGAGAAACAGAAAGGAAAAGAAAGGTGCAGGCAATGGGAGCACTGAGGCATTAACCTGAGGCCTGGATCTGCTATTTACTAGTTGTGTGACTGTTATAGGTCATTGACTCTCTCAGAATCCCAATCTTCTCATCTTTAAAGAATAGTTAATATTAACAATAATAGACTTGCCAGGTAGATAGCTTTAATGCCTGGATGAGATGTATTTCATTTTCATATGTGAAAGAGTTTTATAAGCTGATACTTTCTGTAAGGAGTTGTAGTCTTAAAAATATTGAAGGCGCATTTCAAAAAATTGTCTCTTACACTAAATTGAGAAAATTCAAGTTGCTCAAAAATCGTAGTGACGAGCTCAGAAAGTCTGAAAATAGCTGCACTAGAAGTTCAGGAAACTATAATCAGAAATCAACTTAGCTACCAATATGTCCAACCTTTCCAATCTCTCCAAGTTAGGAGCCTTCTGGAGGAACCGAAAAATGGGCAGAAATGGGAATGCACCTAGCTGTACAAATAAGGTGATGAGATAATTTAGGAACAGATAGAGGCCTATGAAGAACCTTATTATAAAGTCCATCTGCTTCCAGGAAGACTTTGAAATGGCCTATGACAAAGCTCTGGTAGCGTAGTGGTTAAGAATTGGGCTGCAAACCGCAAGGTCAGCAGTTCAAAACTACCAGCTGTTCCGTGGGAGACAGATGAGGTTTTCTGTTCCTGTAAAGATTTACAGCCTCAGAAACCCTGTACAGGGTTTGCTATGAATCAGAACTGACTCCACAGCACATAACCACCAACAACCATGATTAAAAAAAAAAAAAAGTTTGGTTATAGTAAACAAGAATGAAAAGCAATAAAAGGGAACAAAAAGAGAGACACTTAAGTAGGTATTTTCACATGATCTTGGTCATTCCCACCACTTAGTGAGAATAGAGCTTTTTATGTTTATTTTCAGTTTACAGTAAGATATTGGCCTGGTGAGTTTGAACAAGTTGCCAAGGCCTCATGGCATATGACCATAAAAGTTAGGATTTAATGCCAAAGGATCAATTGTATCAGAAATAAAGGTTGGGGAAAATAAAGACAGTTAAGTACAACATTGTGCGCTGAGCTTTCTGTCTTCAAGCCCAGAGAGTCATTTGCTCAAGGTGTTTGATTATAGCTAAGACGTCTTCACAATTTTGTCTCCTGTATGCTCTACTATGGGAATCTGGTGGCTCGGTATGGTAAGTACTGGGCTAATAACCACAAGGTCAACAGTTTAATCTCACCAGCTGCTCCATGGGAGAAGGATGAGGCTTTTTGCTTCTGCAAAGATTTACAGCTTTGAAAACCCTATACAGGGTGGCTATGAGTTGGTGCAGAATTGATGGCACCTAACAACAACATGCTCTACTATATTGTTTAAAATAAAATTGCGTGGAGTCTGCATCTGACCCCTCCTGTTTCACAAGGTTGAAGGAGACCGATTCCTATGAGGCTGAGGTCAGGCATGCCTCCATATGGTTCACAAAGGCAACTGTCATGGATTGAATTGTATCCTCCCAGAATATGTGTCAGACTAGCTGGGCCATGATTCTTGGTGGTTTATGTGATAAACCCCTCCGCATGATGTGATCAGCTCTGATTGGATGTGATTATCTTATGTGCTATAAATTCTCACATTTATGATAATGAGGCTGTATGCAGTCTACAGAATTCGTTTATTATCTTGAGTTAATCACTTCAGAGCCATAACAAAGATTAAATACGCTCAGCTCAGAGGGATCTATTGCCACCAACAAAGAAGAGAGACAGGAGAGGACTGTGTCCTTTGGATCTGGGGTCCCCGCTCTATGAAGCTCCGAGATCCCGAGGATGATTGATGCCCAGACTCATAAAGATCTCCAAGAAATGTTGAACCTACAGATGGTGAAAAGAGACAAGGACCTTTCCCAGAGCCAACGAAGAGAGGGAGGTTTCCCCTAGAGTAATCACTCTGAATTTGTACTTCTAACCTCCTACGAGAATATATTTCTGTGTGTTAAAGCCATCCACTTACGGACTGAGGTATTTCTGTTATGGCAGCATTGAGTAACTAAGATAACAATGTTCTTCTACATCTTACTGTGTAAGAGTGGTGACTGGGGTTTTAACAGCTAAGATGCAACTATTGGTCTCTCCCTGCCTAAGTAAAGAAGAGTGAAGAAAATCAAAGACTCAAGAAAACAATTAGTCCAAAGGAGTAATGTTAGCCTGAGACCAGATGAACTAAGTCCTAGGTAGAATGGAAGAAAAATGTAGAACAAAATTTTAAATCATAAAAAAGACCAGACTTACTGAGATAGACTGGTATGCCCCAAGATTGTGATCCTTGGACATCCTTTAAACCAGGAATTTAAACCCCTGCACCACCTCACTGCCCCCATCCGGGAATCAACTTTCAGCCAATCAAACAGCTAGGCCAATAATGTGAATTAAACACTCATGCGGCACTGAGGAACGTACTCCTCAGATGAAACCAAAAGGGCAGTATTTGCCCCAAAACAAAGTTCAGAAGGCAGGCAGGAGCAGAAAAAGACAGGAACTCAGGGAGGAAGTGTTAAGAGTGTTGTAACACTGAGGGAATTGCAACTAATGTTACAAAACAATATGTGTGTAAGTTGTTGAATGGAAAACTAATTTGCTTTGTAAACCTTCACCCAAACCAAAATGGAATGGACTGTAGGGAGTTCAAGACTGGGTGTGGGAGAGAGCAGCACAAAGCCAGAACCAAACCCCTTGTGGTAGAGTTGATTCCAAATCACAGCAACTCTATAGAACAGAGTAGAACTGCCCCTATATGGTTTCCCAGGCTGGACTCTTTATGGAAACAGACTAAGTTTCTCCTGCAGAGCAGCTGGTGTGCTCAAACTACCAACCTTTTGGTTAGCCACCCACCCTTTCTCACTATGCCACCAGGGCTCCGTAACTGAGCAGTAGATAGCTAGAATTCAAAGGTACTTACTTTGAGTGATATAGCCAAAAGAAAGAGCTTTCTGGGCTAAAAATGAGAACAAAAACATTATCATGTTACTTTTAATTCTGAGAAAAGCTATTTTGCAACCATTATCATTGAAACCCTGGGCTGAGTTGAAAATCTGGTTTCAGCCATTGGGAGGTTTCTACCTTCCTTTGAGATAGAATCAATGATGTCAAGAGGCTGGGAATTTGCTATTGCAGTCACCTCAAGGTCACCTAACACAAAGGGTGGGAAGGAGCTCTCTGGATGTCATATCATGACTTAGCAACTAAGTTCTCTATTGCCCAGAGGTGGCTTCACTGAGGAAGAGTGGCTGCACAGGTGAGGCCTCTCCTGCTACCTAATCAGGATGGGAACATCCTTCGCCCAGAAGTTATTTCTTGCTGCAGAGAATAGAGTGGCATCGCCTCAGCTGTCTTAGAACACGCCCAGCAGGCATTTCTTTAACAAAGGCTATAAGGATGCATTAAGGCACCTACAAGACGGGGTTGGTGAATATATGACTCCTCTAGTGGACACCCTTCATTCAAACATTCACAAATAGATGTTGTTGTTGTTAGGGGCCATCGAGTTGGTACCGACTCATAGTGACCCTATGCACAACATAACAAAATACTGCCCGGTCCAGTCCTGGGCCAACCTCACAACTGTTACCATGCTTGAGTCCATTGATGCTGCCATTTTGCCAACCCATCTCACTGGTGGTCTTCCTCTTTTTCTCTGACCCTCTACCTTGCCAAACATGATATCCTTCTCCATGAGTGGGTGCTATTTGACAAGTGTTGGCCAAGATACAGTCTCCATCCTACTGGAAAATACTATCTAGAAGGGAGGGTGGATCCTATTCAGATAATCACACAGAACTCCAAGACAAGACACAAAGAAAAAGTGTTAATGGGAAAACTTGGAAGGCTTCCTAAAAGCAGGCAGAATGTTTTACCTGAGACCTGAAGGATGAAGAGGAGGCCACTAAGTGAAGAGGAAGTGGGAAGGAAATATATTCCTGGTTGGTCTTGTTGTTGTTAAGTGCCGTGGAGTCAGTTCTGACTCATAGCGACTCTGTATAGGCTTTCCAAGGATTGACCAGTGGATTTGAACCACTGAGCTTGTAGTTCAAACCAGCCTTACAGTCCAGTGCTTTATCCTACAGCTTCACACCAGTACTCTTTATTTCAGGTAAAGCAAAAAATATGCACTACAAAAGAGAAGTCTGCCAGAGGGGAGATCCTGCTGGGACTTGCTGGGGATTTAGCCCCAGAAGGTTTGAAGCAAGGGAGGGGCAGAGTTTCATTTGCATCTGGAGAACCGGATGGCTACATTCAACTCTGCCTCACTAATGGAAAAAAAAAAAAGCCACTTAAGTGTAAGTCAATAAATGAAAAAAGCCACTTAAGCGTTAAATAATATTAACAAACAGATCTGGAGCTGAGATGTGACCATCTCTTAAGTATGCACAAATCATATTATCCCATCTAGATCATAAATCACTTCTGAGTCCTGGTGTGGTGCTGTGGGTTAATGTGCTGGACTGCAAGGTTGGTTTGAAGGGCAGGGCTGGTGGTTCAAGCTCCCCAGCCACTCCTCAGAAACCCTACACAGGGTTGCTGTGAGTCTGAACCGATTCAACGGCACTTAAGTATCCCAAGAAGACTGAGCAATGATCAGATCTAAAATTTCAATAAGAACTTAGACTTAAATTCACTGTTAGGCCACTTAACCTATTTGGTTTCCATTTCATCATTTGAAAACGGAAGCCTTCAATGAGGTCCTGATGTGGCACTGTAGGATAAGCACCAGATCGCAAGGTCGGTTTGAACCACATGGTTGGTGGTTCAGACACACTAGCCATTCCTCAGAAACCCTGTACAAGGTGACTATGAGTTGGAAACATAGGCTAAGCACTGTATTGCTAGCCACAAGGTTGGCTGTTCTAATCCACCAGCCACTTTTCAGAAAACCCTATATAGGGTTGTTATGAATTGGAACTGACTCCACGGCATTTAACAACAAACAACTTCCCTAATAAAGCTTATAATAGTGAGTACGGCCTATGAGTTCTGTGTGGCCATTGCAACGAATTATTGACCCCCACTGAGAAAGTCCAAAGTGATGCAGAATAAAAGACTGGAGTCCGAATCGGTACAGCAGGTTGGAGGGTGGAAGCATGTCTGACATCTGCCTTATAGAAACTGGCCACCAGTGGATGTAGAATTTGGTGAAAGGATACAACCTGGCAGACACCTTTCCTGATTTTAAAACATCCCTTATTCTGTTCTAACAACTGCCTCTTGGTTTTTGTACAGGTTCCTCAAGAGCACTATTAAATGTTCTGGGATATCCATCCTTTACAATGTTATCTAGAGTTTGTTATGATCCATACAGTTGAGTGCTTTTGCATAGTCAATAAAGCACAAATAAACTTCGAAGGATCAGGCAGTGTTTCGTTCTGTTTTGCACTGGGTCTCTATGAGTTAGAACTGACTAGATGGCACCTAACAACAACAACAACAAAACATCTTTCTGGTTTTCTCTGCATCTAGCAAGACCCATCTGACATAAGCAACAGTAGCCCTCATTCCATGTCTTCTTTATGAATCCAGCTTGAATTTCTGGCAGCTACCAGTTGATGCAGGAACACGGTGGCTCCATAAGATAATCACTGGACTGTGAATCACTAGGTTGGTTGTTCAAGCCTACCAGCTGCTCCTCGATAGAAAGATGAGGCTTTCTACTCTTATGGACAAACTATTGAATGATGCAGAAAGCATCAAAAGAAGATGGAAGGAGTACACAGTCATTGTACCAGAAAGAAATGGATGGTTCAACAATTTCAAGAGATAGTATATGCTTAAGAGTCAATGGTACTGAAGGAAGAAAGTCCAAAGTGCACTGAAGGCATTCGCAAAGAACAAGGTTTCAGGAATTGATAAATAACAAATTGAAAGCTTTCAGCAAACAGATGCAGCACTGGCAGCACTCACTCATCTATGCCAAGAAGTTTGGAAGACTGGCCAGCTGATTGGAAGAGATCCATATTGATGCCCATTCCAAAGAGACATGATCCAATGGGATGTGGAAATCATCTAACAATCATTAATCTTACATGCAAGTAAAATTTTGCTTAAAAAGATAATTAAAAAATGGCTACAACAGTACATTGACAAGGAACTGCCAAAGATTCAAGCCAGATTCAGACAAGGATGTAGAACAAGGGCTATCATTGCTGATGTCAGATGGATCTTGGTTGAAAGCAGAGACTACCAGAAAGATGTTTACCTATATTTTATTGACTACACAAAGGCTTTCAGCTGTGTGAATCCTGACAAGTTATGGGCAGCATTGCAGAGAATGAGTATTCTGGAATACTCAATTGTGCTCATAAGGAACCTGTACATAGACCAAGAGGCAGTCATTTGAACAGAACAAAGGGACACTGAATAATTTAAAATCAGAAAAAGTATGGCCAGACTTGTATTCTTTAACCATACTTATGATACAACCTGGCTTGCTGAAAGTGAAAAGGACTTAAAATATTTACTGATGAAGATCAAAGACCACAGCCTCCAGTATGAATTGCACATCAAATAAAGAAAACAAAAATGCTGACCACTAGACAATAAATAACATCATAATAAATGGAGAAAAGATTGAAGTTGTCAAAGACTTCATTTTTCTTGGATCACTATCTACAACTTAAGGTGCACCTGACCTAAGCCATGGTATTTTCAATAGCTTCATATGCATTTGAGACTTGGACAGTGAATAAGGAAGACTGTAGAAGAATTGATGTATTTGAGTTATGGTGTTGGAGAAGACTATTAACAGTACCATGGACTGCTAGAAGAACAAACAAATCTGTTAGAAGAACTACAGCCAGAATGCTCCTTAGAAGCTAGGATGGTGAGTCTTTGTCTCCCATACTTTGCACATGTTATCAGGAGGGACCAGTCCCTTGAGAAGGACATCATGCTAAGTGAGGGTCAGTGAAAAGTGAAAGACCCACAATGAGATGGATCATCAGAATGGCCTCAGCAGTGGACTCAAGCTTAAAAATGATTGTGAGGACTAGGCAGTGTTTAGTTCTGTTGTGCATAAGGCTCTTTGAGTTGGGACTGACTTGACAAACACCTGACAACAACAGTAAGAACAACATACTCAAGAGTAATTTTTAGAGTTTCTTCTGATATCCATTTTGATCTTTTCTTTCTATCCTGTATTTTTAATGACCTTTTTCTTTTTTCATGTATGATGTTCTTGGTGTCATCTCACAACTCTTTGGTTATTAGTGCCTAATGATAAAATCTGTTCTTGAGATGGTCTCTAAATTCAGCTGGGATATATCCAAGGTCATATTTTGGCTTGTTGACTTGTTTTAATTTTCTTCAGCTTCAGTCTAAGCTTGTATATGTGCATTTGATGGTCTCTTCCGAGTCTGCTTCTGACCTTGTTTTGGCTGATGATATGGAGCTTCTCCATTGTCTCTTTTCATAGATGTTGCCAACTTGATTCCTGTGTGTTCCATCTGCTGAGGCCCATTTGTATAGCCATCATTTATGTTGCTGAAAAAAGGTATTTGCAAAATTCTATCATGCAATTTCCAGCATTTCTATCACCTTCTACTATTGAGCTTCCCTTTTTGTTCCCAACTTTCACATTCCAATCACCAGTAATTACTGATGCATCTTGATTGCATGTTTAATCAATTTCAGACTAACAAATTTAGTAGAATTCTTCAGTTTCATCACCACTGATTTTAGTGGTTGGTGCATGAATTTGAATAATTGTGGTATTAACTGATCATCCTCTTGTTGTTGTTAAGTTTCATCTAGTCAGTTCTAACAGATAGTGACCCTGTATAGGGTTTCTGCAGAGCAGTTGGTGGGTTTGAACTGTTGTCCTGTGGTTTGCAGTCCAGTGCTGATTCTACAGTGCCACACCAGGAATCCTGATCATCCTCTTAGGTGTATAGATATTATCCTATCACAGACCACATTGTACTTCAAAATGGATCTTGAGATGCTCTTTTTGACAATGAATGCATCTCTATTCCTCTTCAATCTGTGTGTTCCCTGCATAGTAAACTATATGATTGTTCAATTCACAGTGGCTAATGCCAGTCAATTTCAGCTCACTAATGCCTAGGATATTGATGTTTATGGGTTTCATTTCATTTATTGACAGCTTTCAATTTTCCTATTTTCATACTTTGTACATTCCATGTTCTAATAGATCTTTGGAGCTGCTTCTCTCATTTTGAGTTGGGTTCCATCATAAAATGAAGATCCCAAAAGTTTTTCTCCATTAATGTCATCATGGTTAATTCTATATTGAACATATTTCCCCAGTTGTATTTTGAATGCCTTCCAATCTGAGGGACTAATTTTTTGGCCGTGTATCTGACACTGTTTCCATAATGGCTTCATTTTATGGCACTATATCTGACTATGTTCTGCAGCTATTCTTAAGGTTTTCAGTGGCTACACATTCTTCCTTGTTTGTGTTAGTCTAGCATCTCTTCTGAAATCTGTTCACCTTGGATGACCCTGCTAGTATTTAAAATATCAGTGGCATAGCTTCCAGCATCACAGCGACACACAAGCCACTACAGCACAACAAAATGACAGAAGACTGGTGGATCAAATCTATGAGGTTCGCACTATTGTCCCTATTTAAAGATAGGGAAATTGAGGAACAGAGTATCTTTCTCACGAGGAGTGGCTGGTAGATTCAAACTGCTGACCTTGGAGTTAGCAGCTGAGCTTGTAATCCACTATGTTAGCAGAGCTCCTTAAGTATTTCCCTACCCACTGAAATTCACTGTCATGGAGTAGACTCCACTTCAGAGCCACCATACAGAACAGAGTAAAACTACTCCACACTGTTTCTGAGGCTATAAATCTTTACAGAAGCAGAGGGCCTCATCATTCTCCTCCGGAGTGGCTAGTGGGTTCGAACATCTGACCTTTCAGTTAGCAGACCAAAACTTAACTAACTATGCCACCAAGGGGTCCTTTAAGTATCCTCAGTTTCCTCAATTCCAATAACTTTGTGTTTCAGGTCCATCATCAACTTTGTCATATTCTAGCTTGTCAAGTTTTTCTTACAATGAATTGTTTGGAATGGAACAAAATCACAGAATATTAACAGCCTAGAGCTCATAGCTCCAGTATTCTGGGATTCCTCCTCCTATTGGACAGTCTAATGGGGCAGTTCTTTTTTAAGTAGTCAAGTGGTCCTATTGGCTCATAGGAACTTAGAATTTATGACTTGAAAGACATGTTCAAATGCAAAACCAGATCACCAACGTGAAGTTGGGGGCCATTAAAACACTTCACTGTTGTTATAGTGGAGATAAGAGACTCCATCTTTAAGTATATAAATATTATGTTGTTGTTGTTGTTGAGTGCCGTCGAGTCAGTTCTGACTCACTGCAACCCTGTATAGGATTTCCACGGAGTGGCTGGTGAGTTTGAACCACCGATCTTGCGTTCCAAACTGACTTTGCAGTCTAGTGCATTGACCTGCAGGGATGTTATAGAGATTCTTTATTAAACCTTAAATAGGAGTAAACACAAGACAAAGAAAAACATAGATTACCCAGGTGGGGGAAATCATAGATATCATAATGAGTTTCCAAAGTTCCACCTCCATATGTTGTTATTGTTGTGAAGTGCCATCGAGTTGATTCCGACCCATAATGACCCTGTATAGGGTTTCCAAGGAGCAGCTGGTGAGCTTGAACCGCCAACCTTGCAATTCAAACAGCTTTGCAGTCTGGCACATTAACCCACAGCACCACACCAGGACTCCAACCTCCACATGGTGACCTTTTATAAGGCACAGGGAACAAAGGAATCTCCTCCCATAACCATGACTACTAGGAACCGTTATGCATCACTTAGGAAGGCCAGACCTATGGAAATCAGGGAGGGGACTGTTGCAGATAGGAAAGCTTAGTCTCTGAGGCTCTTGGGGTATGACATCACAAGTAGGTAAGCATTAAAGGATGTGCCCAGGAATGTTCCTGGGAGGGTTGGTTGGGGGAAGTGACCCAAAACCCACTTTGAAATATATTCTGCTTTTAACTCTGGCAGTCTGGCTGTCAGAGGTGCATGAGGTACACTCAAGAAAAATTGGCCCCTGAGCATTTAAACCTAGGCACAGATGGGATTAAGCTCTGCCTGGCTGGAGTCATTCACAGGCAAAAGTCTTCAGATTTCATGCTCTACAGCACTGTGTAAATATTAACGGTGCCAAGTCAGCTGTCCCTGCCCATAGTTAAACAGAGGACTTTTTGAACTTCAAGGCTGAGCTTCCTTCTTTGTGCCTCTTAGTCCAAGGTATGCACTTCTAGAGCTGCTTGTGCAGGCGTTTTTCTTGCAGAACCCTCTTTGTCTGGAATTGCTAAGGCTTTGTGGTTTCAAAAAGCATGGAAGCATCTCATGCATTTGGGTGAATCCACTAATGAGTTTGAAATTTCAGAAGTGTTTCATTAATTTTGCTTTCCAGAGTTTCAAAAACAAAATCAAATAGCAAAACAAAAAATCCACTCAATAACTTTGTTGTTGTTAAGTGTTGTTGAGTCAGTTCTGACTCATAGAGACCCTGTATAGGGTTTCCAAGGAGCAGCTGGCAGGTTTGAACTGCTGACCTTATGATTCACAATCCAGTGCTGATCTTAGGCACAAATGAATCACCAGCAATCCAAAGTGCAATTTGCAACAAAAGTCAACAATTTCATTTGCTCCTTTAAACTCCACAAGTATTTTAGGATTGCAAAAGTTAGGGTGGATTTTTCCTGGAATTTCTGAATTTTCTCAAGGCAATTTCCATATCTGATCATGCCAATAATTTAAAATTAAATTTTGGGCTTCATTTGACTTTCCTGAACCCCTCCCTAAACTGCACAGGAATTGTATGAGAGCTTAAACATCAGAGGCACTTGGTGTGTGTAACTAGAGCAGCCTGAAAGTAAAGCAATAACTGCATTTTAAACTCTTGACATGAATCTAGACTCCATGCTGAGCTTTGCAACCTGCCATTTCTCACAGCAGTCCCTCTAGCCTGGATGCTGACCTAACCATATCCCCTAAAGGAGACATTCTTTTTCTCTGAGGTCTGGCAGGTGCAATATATCACAATCTATTCCCCAAAGCATCTTTCCTCCATGGTCTAACAGATTCAAGATGTGACAACTTAAAGCTTATCATTTATCAATAAATCTTTACAATGGATACCAGAAGCAGACAAGGTTGAGAAAACAATTTTTATAGCAGATTTTCTGGAAAACCTGTCCTGCCGTTGTCCTGTGACTATCTTGTTATAAACTGAACAGCACGTACACTTACAATCATGAACACTTAGCCAGTCATATAATCGCTTTGCTAACTCCCCCCTTTCACATAGCCTGCCTTTCGCTCCCTGGTTGTCTCTCATGATCATTTTGTCACTTTTAGGTCCTGCTCCAACTGTACAAAAATGCTCTTTTCCTCGTTTCCCAGCAGAACAGCCATTTTCACTCTGCAAAATTTGGATGTTGCCTCAGTCCAGACTGTCTCTGTCCCTCAATACACTTCTGTTGCTTTTATTTTAACAAACTCTGTGATGTTGCTCTATGGCAGTACCAGAGATACTGGCAACATAACAGGAAGGAAGATGTGATTATTTAGCCAGAAGTTACTGCAAGACCTAGTGATTTTAAAGATAATCAGGTCCCAGGGATATAGCAGGGGTTGTTGTTGTTAATGCTGTTGAATTGGTTCCGACTCACAGTGACCCTGTATAGGGTTTCTGAGAAGTGACTGGTGAGTTTGAACTGCCAACTTTGCGGTTCAAATGGACCTTGCAGTCCAGCGCATTAACCTGCAGCACAACACCAGGAATCCCTTTTTTATAATTTCTTAATTTTAATTCCACATGGTGATTCAGCCGATACTAGAATATTAGAGCCATTACTTTAATCAACATCATTTCATAATTACCTGTTGATATATTCCCAGAACACAACAATTACAGTTGAGGCAACCAACATTGACAGAATTACTTTTCCTTTGACATTCATTATTTTCTCCTAGAAAAAAAAGAAGAGGGGAGAACAAAAAGAGATTAAATAAATTAAATCCAGAGTGAGATACAATTTTAAAAATAATGCTTCTACCCTATAAAGGCACGAAGTGACTTGCTTACAAGTTTTTAAGAGGGAGTTTAGTTTCAGAGTGTGCGGGAAAAGGTAGATACCTTACCCCCCCCCGCCCCCCCCCACACACACTGAACAGTTTCCATGTTGTCTAGATGGGTCTGGTGAAAGGAGATGGGGATATGATTTTTATGATTCAATAGTGAGTAGTTGTTACCATGACTAATTGTAACTGTCACAACTGTAAAGGTAGAAGTTTTATAATATAAAGGGGGAGTAGTTAATCTTACATTCCAGGAACAGAGGACCCTAGGACCATCAAGGGCTAAGAGCATGAGTGGATTGTGAGACTTTATCCAGAGAAGCAGTAACACCAGAGATGGAGGCAGAGATGATGACATGGAGAGAAAGAACAGCTGAGGACTCTAGACTCATGGAAGGAGAAAGGCTGTGTGCTGGAGGCCAGAAGGCAGACTTGCATAATGTGTCATTTGTTTGTTTAAATGATTATATATTCCTGAGTGTTTTTGTGTACATTCCCCCACGCCCCCACCCCCCAAAAAAAACCCCAGAGGGAATAGAAACAAATACTTTGAATAATGATGCATGAAGGGGATTGTAATCATTGTAATGGAACGATAAGTGTAAAACCGATGTTCTCCCATGTAAACTATCACTCAATTCACAATAAAAACTTTTTAAAAAAAGAAATGCCTCTACCAATATAGTCTCTAAAAAGAGAAAATTATTGATATATGACTAGAACTCAAGAGTGTGTTCTACTTTAAATTGTGCAAGCCTATAGTAGAGTCTGGAGTCCTGGTGTGGCATTGTTGGTTAAGGCTCTAGATTGCAAAATCCACTTGAACAGCAAAGCCAGTGGTTCAAGCTCACCAGTTGCTCATTGGAAACCCTATACAGGGTCACTATGGGTCAGAAGACGACTCTACGGCACTTAACAACAGCAATAATAGTGGAGTCCTGGTGAGGGGCTTTAGGCCTGGTCTGCTAACAGCAAGGTCAGTGGTTCAACCTCACCAGCCTTTCACTGGAAACCCTACACAGTGTTGATAAGAGTTGGAACTGACCTGATGGCACTGAACTACAATAGTAATAATGGCAAAGTAGGCCAATTCAACTACAATGAAAACTGGAACCTGTGTAAGGCTGAAACCTGTCAGAGAAGGAAAATTAAAATAATCTCCCACTAATAGAGAGCGATGGGGTCCTGGTGTGGCGCTGTGGGTGAATGCGCCAGACTGTAAAGCCGTTTGAACTGTAAGGTTGGTGGTTCAAGCTCACCAGCTACTCCTTGTAGACCCCTATACAGGGTCGCTATGGTCGGAATAGACTTGATGTCACTTAACAACAATAGAGAGCGAAGGCTCCTGATGTGGTGCTGTAGGATCAGCACTGGACTGTGAACCACAAGGTCAGCAGTTCAAACCCACCAGCTGCTCCTTGGAAGCCATATGCAGAATCACTATGATTAGGAACCAGCTCAACAGCACTTAACAACAGCACCAATAGAGAGCAATAGAACAGTGGTAAGATTGTACCCTGTCAACAGTGGAAAGCTTTCAAGACCCAGAAAAACAAGGCAGCCCTGACAAGTCCTGGTTCTCATATATTTCACTGTAATTGGAAGGGTTTTCTGTCTTGGGAAGGATTCTCTTGTTATTCAAGACTCAGAGAGAAAGTATTTGAATTGATTACAATGTCTACCATTGAAAGTATCCCAGTTGATTATGATGTCTGCCATGGATAAAGAATAGTAGAGTCAGGGAGTGTTTGCTAGGAGGTTACATCTTTACACCTCAAGATATAAATGGTTTCCATGGACTCCAGACACCTCCAAGTCAAATCACCCTGGCTCTCTATGTATGTCTGCAAAGAGCCACTCCATTCCATCATTCTGCTGCCCTTGATAAAATTAACTGCAGGTCCCCTCCCCTGACCTTTTATAATGCAGGCCTCACTAACTTTCCAGCTTTCCCAGTTCCCCTCTTCCTCTACAAAAAAACTGTGTTTAAAGGGGAAGGGAGTTGTATGAGAAGGCTTCAAAAAGTTCATGGGAAAATGGAATGATAAGATCATGGCGTTTTATCCACAAGCTTTTTGAAGCTCCTTTGTATGTTGAGAGCATCAGAGAGGGAAGTACTTTTTTTCATTCTGATGGTCAGAAAAGGTCTCTCTGAGGAGGTAACTAAAGCTGAGTCCTAAGGAATGGAAACAAGACAAATTAAGAGCAAGAAAAGACGTGGCAAGGGATGAGAATGTTTCATGAACAGCATACATAGCAAATGACAGCAGAAAATGCCTTTTCTGTTTAAAACTAAAACAAACACTAGTAAGATACTAAGCTTCTCTAATCTCAGAGTTGCTAAGCCTAATAACACAGGAGGTGGTGGGGTAGTGGGCAGGCTCAGAGCCTTGAAGTGTGTGGAAAGGGAGATAGGAGGTTGGGACAAAAGTGTCCCGAGCTGAGAGTGGCTGGATCCAATGCCACTCAGAGAGACCTCTGCTGCTGGGGCATGGAAAATGCAAACAAGAAGGACAAGAGCAGACATGAAAAGGCAAGCTGGCAGAGGGGTAGTTCTAAAAAATATTCTTTGTACAAAGAATTCATAGGGATTGGAGGGTAATTTAGACATCAAGATGAAAAAGAGCCATTAGGCAAGATTTTTGCTTGAGCAGCCAGGTGGACAGGTAGCATTTCCTGAGATAGGTCACATAGGTCAGGGGAGGGACAGACATGGGGATAAGAATCATGAGTTCCATCTGGCACATGTTAATTTTGACGTGTGTGTGAAATGGAGACTGTCTAAGTAGGCTAATTCTGTTTGGAGGGAAAAAAAGAAAAGCCAAAACTAAGCTTAAAGTTGAAGCCCAACCTCCACCTTTCAATTGGAACTTTTATAACTGGATTTGAGCGCCTGAGAAAATGAACCTGCTGAGTCACAGGTGAACTGAAGTCTTGGGCATTTTCCTTATAAGTACCACATGAGTTGGCACATGCGGCTCAGGTAACATTAAAGAATGTGAATGGATGGCTGCATTCAATGCAACCCTACTGCTGAAAAAAGCCAACTGAAGTCTGTGCCGATAGCACTGGCAGTGAGTACTAGATGAGTCCTGGGTTTGGGAGCAAACAGTTCTAGAACTGAGGCCATGGCCTCCTCTCCATGATGCTGCCTTTGTCCCCAGAGAACTGTATTAGCTTGTGTCCTAATAAGACACAAGCTTTGGATCAAAGTGGGGATTTGAGTCTCCTATGTACAAAACCGGGAAGTTCTGAGCACATGGCAGTTTCTCAGACCCTCATCCACAATTATAAAATCTCCAAAGTTCTAAAAACCAAAACCTCTTTTTATACTTCAGTTTGCACCAAGTTCCTAACTGATGTGAGGCTATCAATAATTTTCATCCCGCTTACTGAGACTGTTTATACATTTCCTCATATAAATATTGATGTATTTTATTATGTGGTGCTTTGATCTTACATAATTATGACATATGCATCATATAGAAAAAAAGTAATGAAGTCCAAAATATTTGACCCCAAATTTTCATAAAAGGGATTGTGGATCACTACTGGATTGCATTAAATCAGTTTCTACATCTTTAAATTGGGAATAAGAATGGTAATGATTACTAGAGATTATGTCTGGAAAATGCTTAGCACTGTGCCCTTGTTGCTATTAAGTGCTGTCTAGTTGCTTCTGATTCAAAGCACCGAGGAGCAGCTGGTGGTTTTGAACCACCAACCTTGCGGTTAATAGTCCAGTGCTAATCCTATAAACGCCACAATAGTCAGCCACAAAAGGATAAATATTGTATGAAACCATTATTATAAAAAGTCAAGGAAAGGTTTTCCCACAAAAAGAAACATTCTTTGATGTTTATCAGGGATTGGAGGGGAAGGGTAAATCACTAACTAGAGGGTAGACAATTAAACTGAGTTAAGGCCCGGCACTATATGTAAGGAGGAGGAAAGCAAACAATGACCAAGGCAAAGGAAGACACTGAGAGAAGTACAAGTATAAGGCAACAAAGGTAAATAGTATTAGCTGCACAATTCTGTAATAATAATAATCTCAGCATAGGTACATAGATAGACACATAAGCTGAACTGCTCTGAAAAGGATAATGGGACTTCACCCATGAATAGGCATAGATTTGACAGAGGATATTTCTACAGATTTCTACCTATGCTGCAAATATAGCCATGAACATAGTAGAGCATACAGGGGGTAAAATAGTGAAAAACGTCTTAGCCATAACCAAACACCTTGAGGCAACGAATTACTGGGCCTGGGGGCTCAGGACCATAGTGTTGGAGAATACCAAGGTCAAATGGCATAACATAGTGCTGCATCTTACTTTGATGAGTAGCAACCGGGCTCTTAAAAGCTTGTGATTTAACTATCTAAGGTGGAACTATTGGTCTCTCCCTGTCTGGAAGAAAGAAGAGTGGAAACAATTGAAGACACAAGGAAACAATGAGCCCATTGGACTAATGGCTCAGGTGAACCTCAGCCTCAACTACCAGAAGAACTAGATGATACCACTACTGACAACTCTGAAGGGTATTACATTAGAAGGTCCTAGATAGAATGAGAGGAAAATATGGGGAAAAAAACCTCAAAATCGTAACAAAGACAAGGTTTAATGGTCAGATTGAGACTGGTGCACTCCGGAGACCATAACCTTTAAACACCTTCCAGGCCTGGAACTAACTCACCCCACCCCCATGGCTCAATTTTCAGCCAAACAACAGACAGTTCTAGAAGGTGAACAACAACACTAGCAAGGTAAGCACTCCTTAGAACAGTCAACCATTCCAAACCAAAAGGGCAGCATTTACTCAAAGACAAAATTCAGAATGCAGAAAAGGTTTGGAAAAGAGGAATGGATGGAAAATACAGAGAGGAAGCAGGATGAGTGATGTTACCTTGTGGGGACTACAATCAATGACAGGAAACAAAATGTGTATTAATCGTTGAATGGAACACTAATTACTCAATAAGAAGTTGTTGTTTTGTTTTGTTTTTTTAAAAACAAAAAGAGTAACAGGATTTTGGAATAAGAATATGTTGTGCAATTAATTACACATAGATGCAAATTAGGGACTCTAAAGGTTTGTCCATTTATTCTGTGCCTCAGACCTAATCAACAGCTCCTTGGAGGTGGGTTACAATTTTGGTTTTTTTAAATCTCATCCAGACCTTGCTACAGCCTGCATGGCTGATAAAGATGGCTGTGTGTATCAACCCCACTTGCGAAGGATCAAATGTCAATTGTCTCCCTGTGTGTGTTTTTACACACTCTCCGTGGTAGTGAACCACATACACTCATGGTAGAGGACACTGGCACAGGGAGACCAAAATCACAACACTTTCTAATCCCACCACAGATATGGAGGTGACTGATTTTTCTTTTACCTCAGAAATTAACATTAGAGGCCCATTTCTTTCTGGACTTCACAGATGACTTGAGCTTGCCTACTTTTGTGGCAGTCAAGTGTCACTCTGGTTTGAGACTTAAAATTTCAAGCTGCCCAAGTAAGCCAATTTTGAATTCTTTAACAAAGAATGAAATGGGTATATATATGCCTCCCATAATCTCCAAGGAAGGAAAAGTTAACAGGCTGGCCAATGAGCCTTTTAAAACATTTTCATTTTCTCTCTAGACCAAAAGGACTCTATTTGGCAGCCAACCTGGTCTAAAAGTCCTCCTCTGTTGTGTTTCTCTTAGAATTAAACAAAACAAAAAAAAACTTATTAATTCTGAAGATTGATCATTTTGCTTCTGTAATTTCCCCGGTTTACTTCTATATAATTCCCCATTAAAGAGGTAGAGCACAGAATTCGGATCTATGCAGTAGGCACACCCTATCTCAAATGGAGTTCTGATGTGGTGCTGTAGGATAAGAACTGGACTTCTATCCACAAGGTTGGTGGTTCAAACCTACCAGCCGCTCCTTGGATACCCTATACAGGGTAGCTATGAGTTGGAACCAACTAGACGGCATTTTAACAACAACATTTCAAACGGGAAAGTGTAAGTCCTGGGTACCCCCCTTCAGGCTACAGGATGAATTCAGCTAGTCCTCCAACTCACCCTCTTGTGATTTTTCTCTGAATGTATCCTGCCACCTGACACAGCGGGCTATGGGACCACACAGTCACCCAGAATTCAGCCCCTGCAGAGTTATCAAATGAAGCCATTGCCGCTTCACCTGCAGGGCCTGCTGTGGGTGTTGCTGACTTTGTAGGGGCATTTTGCAAAGCAGGGTCACGTGGCAAAGCCTGTCATCTGCTACACTCTCATCCTCCTTCATTCCCTGTTTTATTTCTCTGGAGTTGCAGACTGACTTTTTCCATGTGGCCCATAAATGAATTCTTCCCTACCAACCCCCAATCTGCCTCACACAGAATAATACACACATGTATACCCTCAGAGAATTTCCAGGCTCCGCCCCAACTGGACTAAAGGTATTCCTTCCAAATAGAATTCCTCTCTGAAAAGAATTCTAGTGGACTCTGTTTTCTCCATCACATTTCAGGGGAAAAGGTGAACGTCTCTACTGAATAACAGCCCACTCTGAGGCCCTGGAAAAGCTATTATCTCCAGGAGAGCAGGATTAGACAGGGTGAAAGCAGTGGCAGAGGAAACCAATCCTTCCCCTGGAGCTTCCAATGAATTCCTCTCTTAGCCTGTTTGTTATTGCTCTGCCCTTCCTGATAGCCCATCCCTCTCCCCTCCCATCTGCCCCTGCTGTGCTCCAGCCTAGTCATCTTTGGACTACTGCAATGGGTCCAGACTGGTGCAGGCCACAAGTGTCTATGACGTGACAGATGCATAAGGCAAGTTCTGAGGAACATCTGGATAGAACACCAGTCCTGCTTGGCCACAGTTTCATTCAACAAACACTTAGGGCACCTGACTTCTGTGTGCCAGATGCTGTCTTTGGCATCAGAGATATTTCAACTTACATTCTAACGGTGGTGGTGGTATGCCGTGGAGTCAGTTCCGACTCATAGTGATCCTGCATAGGGTTTCTAAGGCTGTAAATTTTTATGGGAGCAGAAAGCTTCATCCTTCTCCTGCAGAATAGCTTGTATTTTCAAACTGCTGATTGTGAGGTTAGCAGCCCAACTCGTAGCCACCATGCTATGAGCTTCTAAAGGTGGTGGTGGCATTTTATGTCATGGAGTCGGTTCCGACTCATAGTGACCCTGTATAGGGTTTCCAGAGCTGTAAATCTTTATGGGAGCAGAAATCCTCATCTTTCTCCCACAGAACAGCTGGTAGTTTCAAACTTCTGACCTTGAGGTTAGCAGCTTGACTCATAACCACTATACTACATTCTAGTGGGGATTCAAAATACTCAAAAGAACCTATATTACAATGTCAGGGGTGGTAAATGCAGTAAAGAGAAACAAGGGAGGAGTAAGGGAGTCAGGAAGGGATGCAGGAACTAACTGGCTATTAATGACCTTCTTCAAGATTGTATAATCCATTAGTCCTCCAAATACTCAATTGTAAATGAGGGTATTCAGATCCAGCATGTCAGGTGAAAACTAGGCCAAGTAGACAGTTAAAAGACTCTTATATCAAATAGTGAATAATTGTTATCAGGACTGATTGTGAGGGTTGGAAATGTAAAAGTAGACGTTTTGTAGCAAGGAGGGGAGTGATTAACTTTCCAGTTTAGGAGCGGAGGTCCCTGGAACCATCAAGGGAGAAGAGCAGAGAGTGGGACCCTACCCAGAGAAGCAGTGATGGCAGAGATAGAGGCAGAGACAATGACGTTGAGAGATAGAGCAGCTGGGGACTTTAGACCCAGAGAGGAAGAGGGGCTGTGTGCTGACGACCAGGGGACAGGCTTGCAGGGTATACCCTGTGGTTGGTTGAGTGATGATACATGGAGGGGATTGTAACCATGGCAATGAAATGATATATGATAGGATGAATGTAAAGCTAATGTTTTCCCATGTAAAGTATCACATAATTCACAATAAAACATTTTTAAAAAGACTCTTATATCAGCATAATGGGGTATGAATCCTAGATGTGTACCATGGGCAGGTTTCTATAACTCTCTGAGTCTCTATTTACATTCATCAAGTGGAGATTTCACATGGTCCTCAGAGGGTTTTCGCAAGGACATGGGCCTGGTGGTCTATAAATGTGCTACAAATGGCAGCTATGACCATGATGGTACTTTTCAATGGAAAAGGTTCAGAAACATGTGACTCAGAGTATGGTCTCTGACAGTGCAGGTGTGGGTCCCTGAAAGAGGAATCTAGATCTTCCAGGCAGCACCTGCACATAACAGTTAGGGGCTGAGACCACAAGTCCACTTCCACCGCCATTGACTGTTAGGATGCTGTCAGCTCTACTCTCTCTGTACAGCAATGAGGAGGGAGCCTGCTGTGCAGTCCTGACTAGCCCAGCACGACTTGGGCGAGAAAGGGCAGACCTGCAGGCCAGTCACAGTTCCAACACAAAGCCAACTCTGTAAACTGGAGTAGTGGGATTTCTCAGTGCCTCAATCTGTCTGTGAAAAAACAGGCCTTTGGACATCGCTTTCTCCCACAGTCTTTCCTGATTGACTCAGGACACACATGAGAAATGAAACACAGAGTGGGGCATCTCATTTCACAAGAGGGCAGTTCCCTCTGCCACATGGAGGAAGTCATCTTTCTGCAATTGCTCATGTGAATTTCTAAGAATGATGATCAAATGAGCGGATTACCAATCAACTTGCACTGAGCACAAAGACCAGTTCACCAGGAAGCTCATGAAGTCAGGTGTCAGGACCCCTTACTTGTACAGGCCCCTTGGGCTAGGCCTGATTCCCCATGGGGCTTAGCAAACTGCCCCTGCTTAGGGGATCACCATTCAGGGACTGCAGACAGAGTCTGAGGGGCTGACCCCACGACAAGCCCAGGTAATAGTAGCCTGCCCCAGGTGGGCCTTGCTGAAACACACTCTCTTTTTACCCAAAGGAGAAGGCACTGAACTAGATGCTGCATCACAGCCTGCACAGGGACCACTATGATCCAGACCTCACAGCCAACTACTTTGTGTCCCAAGAGGGCAGGAAGCAGGCCCAGTTATTATCCACCACCACCCACGCCCAGCAAGAACCAAAGGGCTGAGTCATCCAGAGGGCTGACCCACGACAAGAAATGCCACCCGAGTAAGAAACTACTAAAAAATGTACATCTGTGGTGTGACCAATAGTAAGTTGTCAGGCTGAAAGACACGCTTCTAAATTCTAAATAATAAAAACAACCACTAATCAGACATACTGGAAGCAAAACTGATTTGTCTTTGTTTCTCTCTGTGGAATGACAACAAGATTGTCATTAGATCAAGAGGCAATCAAAGAGCATGTAGCCAAACCATATGCTAGATGCAACTGTCAGCTAAGGAATCATTTTTATGTTATCTTTAACTTACTTTATGGTTATGTTGTCTTATGAATTTGGCCAGTTTTGGAGTATTTGTCATTTTTTGTTATTTGTGTGTATCTTTTCTTATATTTGACAGTTTCACTTTCATGCTCAATATGTACTTGTAACTTTGTGTTCTTTTTCTTAAAGATGTCCCCGACACGACTGGATGCTAGCGGCCAGGAGGCAGGCTTGCAGAATGTATCCTTGGGTTGTTTAAATTATTATATATTCCTGAGTGTTTTTGTGTACACCTCACTTCTTTCCCCTCCCCAAAAAAAACAGTGGGAATGGAAGCAAAAACTGTTGAATGGTGATGCACCAGAGGAGATTGTAATCACTGCAATGAAATGATGGTGTAAAGCCGATGTTCTCCCACGTAAACTATCACTCAGTTCACAATAAAAACTTAAAAAAAAAAGATGTTCCCAACACAAAAGAACAAATCTTGTATGAAAAATGCATAGAAACGTAATTTCATGGCTGTTAGGGGCTGGAGGGAGGAGGAAAGGAGTGATGGAAACCATTTGGAAATAGATGGGGAGACAGGTGCACTGCATGATGAATGTAATTAATGTCACTAAACTGTTAACTGAAAACATGGTTAAAAGGACAATTTTGTTGTTGTTGTTGTTATACTGCACATGTTCTATCATGATAAGTAAAATAAAAAGGACCCTGAAAATTGACTAAGCTTCAGGCCCTGCAACACCTGAATCTCTCTCAGCTAAAACCAGCCCAGATCTTGGGCTAAATGATTTATCAACAGCCTCTCAGTTAAGTCTCACAACAACCCTATGAAGTTCACTCTGTTATTATTCTCATTTTATAGATGTGAGCCGGAGGCTCAGAAAAATTAAATAACTCTCCCAAGATGAGAGCATGAGGTGATGGAGCTGGGATCCAGGTTCAGGGAGTCTGCTCCCCAGGGCTCTAGGTGAACCATGATTAGCAAGATGATTTTTATCCATGGGCTTGGATTCCTTGGGCCCCCTTGGTGCATCCTCTCATTTTCCTCTCATGATTACACAGAGCAACTGACCCCAAGGTACTACTCACTGGGCAAATTCTCCTCAGGGCTACTTTTTTCTTGGAGCAAGCCACTGGTGAGTGGTGCTCATGGGCTGACTCTTCTGTTAGGCATGGTGAGGGAATCCTCACTTATACCATCCGTTCAGCCCTCCCTGGGTAGGTGCATCACCTTCTTACCTGTTTGGCTGGGAAAACTGAGCTTGAGTGATGTCAAGCCATCTGCCTGAGGTTACTTGGATCACCCCAAAGTGGAGGTACCAGATTTCAAACACAGGCCTCCTGAGTCTCATGCTAGCTCTGGACATGGGGCTGGAACTGGAGGGTAATGAAGCAGTGTTCCTATTTCCTCAATCCTCACTAATATACAGGCATTCCGGGGAAATGCTCCCCATCAGAATTTATGAAAACAGTGCATGGGAGGCTGTTTCCAATTATGGTTTTCATTTAAAGGTCAGAGTAAATACAGAGAGAGGAAAAGAAGAGACGAGTCTTAGACTAATACACAACTGTTGATTCAGTCATTCCCAAATGGAACAACCTGTTCTTGGAGGTACATCTTAAAGTGGCTTTTTTTTTTTTTTTTTAAATCTCTTTCATTAAGTCTTAAACCTGTATTCAGCCAGCTTTTCCTTCCTTTCTAGCCCAGAAATCACTATGCAAAGGGTTTTTTTTCCGAGACAAACAAGTTAAAGGAAGGCAACTGTACTACCCTAAGAGGGCTGGTCTTTGCATGCACCAACAATGCTCCTGGGGCCCCCAAGACTTGCTGGCAGCCCTGCATTGTCACTTTGAATTCTGAAGGGAAAATCCCAGGCCACAGGTACAACCGCAACCCTGTGAGTTCCTGCCACGGGGGACAAAAAAAGCAGAAGTCACTGAGCCAGCATCCCGCTAGCTCCTGCTTCCAGATCCGATGCTGGGGCAGAGGACTTTGTCTTCTTCCAAAACTACTGAAGGAACCAATGAGGGGCTCGGGGGAAGCAAGGTTCCTCCCTCAGGGAGATCCATGCCATAATCTGCTCATAATTCCCCCAATGACATCAGTAGGGAAGAAGTAAATCACTTCAACAGTTCACCTACCTCATCATCTGCTCCTTTCCTCCCAGTGTAAAAGGCAAAACAACAAAGTTCTATTGAGCTCCGTTGTGCAGAAGTAAGCAGGGCTTAGAGGAAAGAAAGGTGCTGTGTTCCAGCTCCTGTCAAGAGAATAAACAGCTGTTTCAGTAAGAGGAGGCTACACAGAGCCCTCAGCAGCCAGGGCTTTGTTCCCTGCAGGTCCCTGGAAGTAGGCTGTTGATCAGGCTTGTTAATTCCAAGCTAGATGCCAAGGCAAAGACATTCCTCCCTGGGCTTATGAAAGCTCAGCCTGCTTCGCCAAGTGAAACCACAGTCCCAAGCTAGGCCTGGTGTTGGAGGAGAGAAAGCTACCGCCCTTGACAGAAGCGCTTGGGCTGCCTACATCACCCACTCCTTGGCAAAAATAGGAACTATTCTGAACCCAAACAACCCCAAGTGACTACTACCAGGGGCAGCCAAAGGAAAGAGAGAAAAAAAAGTTTTTTTGTTTAATGGAAGGTGGGTAAGGAAAGGAGAGAGAGAGTCCTTAAGACCCTTGCTGAAATTCTATTTAAATGTTCTTCAAAGTTTAGCCTTCTCTCAACATCTTTGAGGCTTCAGAAATCTCATAACATTGTAAACAGTGTAAAATGTTATGAGATCACTCTTCATCAAAAACCAAGCTATAAGAATTTTAAAAGGTCATTGAGGCCCAACCCTGTTCCTTGGCTGAATAATGCTTAACCCTTCCCTCACCCACCTAGTGGTCCCATAATAGAATTTTCCAGGAAGGGGTCTTAGAACAATGGATTTTCAAATATTGAACTTTAAAAATAAAAAAACAAAAACAAACTCATCCTCAGAACCCTGTTACATAAAGGAGAAGACACAGAAATAGAAATACTTTGGCTGAAGCAGGGAAATGAAACATAAAGCCCTCCTACCCATCCCTGTCAAGTGGCCTGTGAGAACCACTGTGCTTCCTTACACATAGTACATATTACTAGTTATAAAATGTTAAAGAAAAACAAAGTATCTTGTGGTAACTCAAATACATCATAAATTGGGGACTACCTGCAGCCAAGGCCTGGAGCACTGATGGCACTGCAATTAAGTGCTTGGCTGCTAACTAAAAGGCTGGTGGTTTGAATCCGCTCAGACTCTGCAGGAGAAAGGACTGATAAACTCCTTCCATAAGGACAACCGTAGGGGCAATTTCTGCTCTCTCACATGGGGTACTGTGTGTTGAAATCGACCTGAAGGCACCTAACAGCAACAGCAAAGGGCCATCATCAGAACAGATAAGTTGTAATCTAGTACCACAGTGGAACTCTATTATACACCAATGAGTAAACTACAGTTACTTACATCGGCAAGGACAGACGGCACACACACAGTATAAAGTGAAAGAAGTCAGGCACAAAAGAATACATAGTGGATGATTCCATTTATTTAAAGCTCAAAACTAGGCAAAACTAAGCTCTGGTGCTAACAATCAGGATGGCGGTTACCTCAGGGTGGCAGTTCCTGGGAAGGGCCATAGAGGAGGTCCTGATGGGCAGGAATGGTAATGTTCTGTTTCTTGAGCTAGGTGATAGTTACATAGATGTGTTCACGTTGGAAAATCAACACAAATGTACCTTTGCAGAGAGCTCCTAGCACTCTGTCTTTGCCTGACACTTAGTTGGGGACTCCAGATCACGGATTGTGGTGTTAAGTGCTGTCAAGTTGATTCCGACTCATAGTTATACTATATAGGGCTTCCAGGAGTGGCTGGTGAGCTTGAACCGCCAACCTTGCTGTTCTAACCAACTCTGCAGTCCAGCGTATTAACCCGCAGTGCCAAACCAGGACCCCCCAGACAGTGGATAGGTCCTGTTTTTCCTCCTCAATACCAAGCTCCCTAAGCACTTCAGTAGGGACTAAGGGGAAATGTGTAGCATTAAAAGACTCTGGAATCAGAATCTACGATTAATGGGGAAGGAAATGAAAACAAAATTTGGATGGTAAAAAAGCTAGATTAAGGTAATGTGGTCCTCTCAATGAGAAGCCTGGTTGTAGGTCACATGGGCTCCCCTTTATAGTTTAGAGCAGCCTCCCCTCTTTATCTCAGTGGAGCCTCAAGATCACCCACAGAGAGGTCAGGGAGGGGCTTTTCCACCATGTTCACAGACAGAAGGCCCACCTCAGTGACTTGCTCTCAGAATGCTTCCCTTCCCAGCTAGCTGCCTCCAGGGACCACCACACAGGCCAGCAGAAACAGGAGCAGATTAGCAATAAGCAAGGTAGCCCAGGCTTACTTATGCTTACTTATTAGTCTGTAAGGAGCTCTGGTAGTGTAGTGCTTACAAATCGGGCTGCGAACCTTAAGGTCAGCAGTTCAAAACTACCAGCTGTTCCGTGGGAGAAAGATAAGGCTTTCTGTTCCCATAAAGATTTATAGCCTTGGAAACCCTGTACAGGGTCGCTATGAGTTGGAACCAACTCCATGGCACATAACCACTGCTACCACTACCATTAATCTGTAGTGAAAATTTCACATGGGTTTCATCACAATAATGTGGTAAAATAAACACAAAGCCATGTGAAATAGTTCACTATAGATTAGTAAGTAAATTCAAGCAAGCATGTGCTTACTTTACTTATTACTAGGTACTCTGTCCCTGTCAGAGATTGTAAATTCGAAAAGAGGATTTAATTCTTTAGAAAGGAGCTGTGTGATCCGGTGGTGGGGAGAGAAGATGCCAACCACACCTAGAAGTAGGACCTTTGATATGATGATAAAATGCAAAATTGTTCAGTGCAGATTAGGATGTAAATATAAGTAAGTCTATGCCTACCTTAAGGAGCTCTGATAGCATAGTGGTTACAAGTCCAGCTGCTAACCTCAAGGTCAGCAGTTTGAAACTACCAGCCATTCAGCAGGAGAAAGATGAGGCTTTCTCCTCCTATAAAGATTTACAGTCTTGGAAACCCTATACAGGGTCGCTGTGAGTCTAAACCATCTCTACAGCACACCACCACCACCATGCCTACTTTACCTATTGTGTAATCTGACACTGAGCAGAAAATATGAGTCCCCAGGCAGGTTAACCACAATTTAGTGAAGAACTTTCAAGCCTGGAAGGCAGAAAACTCAACTTCCATAGGATTCTAACATGTCCTTCCCACTTCCCTGACATTTTCATCCTCAGACTCAGTAAGACAAAGAGACACATAGTTGGGGTCATTCTTTTATAGAAAACAAAGACAGTAAACAATAACAAATCAGCAAGACCATCTCACTCAAAGTTGCCCAACATAGGCCCAGGTAAGAGTTGGGCATGGCGTCTGGCCCAGGTTAACTAATCTAGTTCCTGGATGACCACTAAACCTCTTTTAGCCCAAATAGCCCAGAAATCTATCAGATAGATAGCTGCAGGACTCAGTACTTGTCCATCATATATACCAGCGTTAGAGGAACCTCAGCAATGTGGAGGAAGCAGCCCCCTGCTCCCCAGGTATGGGCAACCTAGGCTTCATATCTCAGCCCACTTCCTTTGTTGTTGTTAGGTGTCATCGAGTCAGTATCAACTCATAGCGATCTTATGGGCCAATCTCACAATTGTTGCCACGCTTGAGCCATTGATGCTGCCATATTGCCAATCCATCTTGCTGGGGGTCTTCCTTTTTTTCTCTGATACTCTACCTTACCAAACATGATATCCTTCTCCAGGGACTCGTCCCTCTTGACAATATGTCTGAAGTATGAGAGGCGAAGTTTGGCCATCCTGGCCTCCAAGGAGCGCTCTGGCTGCACTTCTTCCAACACAGATCTGTTGGTTCTTTTGGCAACCCATGGCACTTTCAATATTCTCCTCCAACACCATAACTCAAAAGTATCAATTCTTCTACAGTCTTCCTTATTCACTATCCAGCTTTCGCATGCATATGAGGTTATTGAAAATACCATGGCTTGGGTCAGGCACACCTTAGTCCTTAAGCTGACATTTTTGCATAAAGGTAAAGATTCCTGCCCTGTTTACCTCTTGTGGGGGTGTGAGGATTCAGTTTTTTCAGTGAAGAACTCTACAAACAAAAGCTGCTGCTTGTCATTAGTTGTTAAATCCTAACTATGTTTAATACGTTTAGGGCAGTCACAAAATGCATTAATGTTTGCAAATGATCGAGCTATTTTGTTTTCTCTTCTGTGGGATGGGGCTAATCAGCATGCTCCCCTCTCAGGGTGACTTAGGGGCTATGCAATAGGCTGGTTATGAACACAGAACTATGGGGCCAGGCTGCCTGAATCCTGCGGCCTTGCTCTGTCCCTGATGCTGGGCAATTTACTTACGTTCCCTGTGCCTCCATTTCCACATCTGTAAAATAGAAATAACAGGGAACAAAGCACTGGTTGTTTAGTGGTAGAATCCTTGCCTTCTGTGTGGGAGAGCCAGGTTTTATTCCTGTCTGATACATCTCATGCATAGCCACGACCTATCTGTCTGTGAAGGCTTGGGTGTTGCTACAACGAGTAGCAGATCTTGGTAGGGCTTCTAGACTAAGATGGACAAGGAAGAAAGGCTTGGCTATCTACTTATGTAAATCATCCAGCAAAAACATGGTTATCATAATGTTCTTATCTACAACTGATCATGGGAATGAAGCAAGACTGGAGGGCATTTCATTCCATTGTGCACGGAGTTGCCATGAGTTGGGGCTATTTCATTGCAGCTAACAATGAAATACATTGTTAATCAGAAGAGACCAGTCCCTAGAGAAGGACATCATGCACGGTAAAGTGAAAGGTCAGCAAAACAGAGGAAGACCCCCAACAAGATGGGTTGGCAGAGTGGCAGCAGCAATGGGTTCCAATGCAGCAATAAAAGTGAAGATGGTGCAATACCAGGCAGTGTTTCGTTCTGTTGTGCATAAGGCTCCTATGAGTCGGTACTGCCCTGATGGAACCTAACAACCACCACCATCACCATCTAGAGTGCTGTGCGGATTGAATGAACGGTTGTTCATAGAGCTCTTAGAATTATAGAGTAAGTGCTATGGACATGCAGCCCATTATTGTAAGAATCAAGGCAGATACTACTAGACAAGGGTTCAGCAGTGTCTCAGCATGCTCAAGAATTATTGGTCTTCGCTATTCAATGAATCTGATGCCGTTCCCTTGATTTTACCTTTGTGGATAAAATGTAACCAAGACGATCTTGGAGGAGGTGAGGAGGAAAGAGAAGGGGGTGTTCCTAACCTGATATTTCTATAAGTAAAGATGAAACCTTCTTTGTGACAGCCTATCCTATAATAACTGCAACCAGAGAGCTGGCACCTGAAAGTCTATTTCTTTGTAGTCAACGTGGGCTAGAAAACGTAAATCATGGTGACTCTATCCAAGTACTAGTTAGTAAACCATCTTGTGATATGTCTCTGTCCTGCTCAGCTCCAGGACACGCCACACTAAAGTCATTCTAGAGTACTCCAGGGCCCTCGGCAGCCTCAAGCTTCCATCCTGCGCCTCAACCACCCTCCCTGGGGCAAGGCACCTTTCCTTGTGCTGTAGGTTGGATGCATTCAGAACAAAGAAAAATTCGGCTTTATTGATACCTTGGAAGAGATGAAGAGTTCCCACACAACTGGCAAATTTCTGGGTACAGGTGGCAGACAGGCTTGAGCCCCAGAGAAGGTTGGGTGAAGGATTTCCCCAAGCGAAGAATCTCTGCTTTCTATCAACACCTCCCACTTCCCTGGGTTCTTCTACCACTTCCTCAGGCCAATGAGGTCGCATGGGGGTGAGAAGTGAGCCTTGGTTGGTCCCTAATCCCTCTAGAAGGTCTTGTCCTCCCCTGGGCTGGGAGAGCCTTGAATAACCTTCTAGGCCAGCCCCATGCCTCAGAGCAGAACTACATCATAAACAGGTGAGAAACTCAGCTTTCCTCATGGTCATAATCACGTCCTGTTTATAGCCTGCAACCCCAGAAACTCATCATGGTCAAGATTACAGCTCCAAGATTTAAGAAAGGAAGCTGATGATAAAGTAAGAACCTTGCAGAGTTAAACGATTTTAATCATCAGCCCTGGAATGGAAGGCAAGTTTGGAGTCTTTCCATGACTCTCTCCCACCTGGGAGAGAACCACACTATGCAAGGATGCTAAGGGCTGTGGCACAAGGCAGGGGCTGTGAACCAAATGCCACTGTTAGAACAGGGACTTGTTGTGCCGTCACATTCCCTGCTGAATTTTCACAATACGGATAAGCACTGACTGCGAACTACAAGGTCAGTGGTTTGAGCCCACCAGCCACTACTAAGTGGCACTTTAACAACAACAATGGCACCTACTTAAAAGTGCTCAATAGACATTGAATGAAAGTCTACAGAGGCCAGGCAGATAGCGTAAGTGTGTGAATGAAACCAGGTATAAGACAATAAGGAATGGTGGGGCCTGTGGTAAACTGGAGAATTCCTGGCAAAAACCAGACTTTAAAAGAAGAAACAAATTATACCCAAACAGCACTCTTGTGATTACAGAATTTAGTACCTAGGTCATATTGTTGTTGTTTGCTATCTAGTTGATTCAGACTTGTTGTTGTTGTGTGCCGTGGAGTCAGTTCTGACTCATAGGGAAACATAGGGTTTCCAAGGCTGTAAATCTTTACAAGAGCAGAAAGTCTCATTTTTCTCCCGTGGAACAGCTGGTAGTTTTGAACTGCTGACCATGAGATAAGCAGCCCAATTCGTAACCACTACACTACCAGAGCTCCTTATTCAGACTCATAGAGACCCTAAATAACAGAGTAGGGCTTGCTAGGCAATAATCATTAAAGGAGCAGAATGCCAGACCTTTTCTCCCATGCAGCAGCTGGTTAGTTTGAACTGCCGACCTTTTGGTTGATAGCTACATGCCTAACTACCACACCACTGGAGTTCCTTACATGACCCATAGATGATCCTTTTTTAGGGGAGATAATTTTGCACTGCATTATAATGAAATGTGCAAAAACCTGGAGCCAGAAAACCAAAAAGGGTATATAACATGTTCACATTTCTCAAGCTGAAAGAACTAAAGAAAAAACTCAAGCTTTGACTTGTAATACTGAAGGATTCTATGAGCAGAATGTTGAGTTATGCAAAATGAAGAAAACATCAAAAGAAGATGGAAGGAATCCACAGAGCCACTGCACCAAAAAGAATTGGTAAGAAGTCCAAACATTTCAAGAGATAGCATATAATCAAGAACTCATGGTATTTAAGGAAGTCTTGGTTTAAAAAAACAAGACACCAGGGATTGATAGAATACATATTGAAATGTTTCAACAATCTGATGTGGTGCTGAAGATTCTCACTCATATATGCCAAGAAACTTGGAAGCTAGCTACCTGACCAACCGATGGAAAGAAATTCGTCTTTGTCACCAAAGAAAGGTGACCCAGCAGAAAACAGAAAGCATCAAATGATATCATTAATATCACATTCAAGTAAATTTTTGTTGAAGATGATTTTAAAATGGTTGCAGTAGTACACCAAGTGGGAGCTGCCAGAAATTCAAGCTGGATTCAGAAGAGAATGAATGAAATGAGGAATCATTGCTGGCATCAGATGGATTTTGGCTGAAAGTAGAGACAACCATAAAGATGTTTACTTGAGTTTCATTGACTATGCAAAGGCATTCGACTGTATGTATCATAACAAACTATGGATAATACTGTGAAGGATGGGAGTTCCAGAACACTTCATTGTGCTCATGCAGAACCTGTACATAGATATCAGGAAGCAATCATTCAAACAGAACAAAGGAACACTGAGTGGTTTGAAAGCAAGAAAGATGTGCACCAGGGTTGTATCCTTTTATGATTCTTATTCAAATATGGTGAGCAAATAATCTGAGAAACTGGATTCTATGAAGAAGAACATGATATCGGGATTGGAGGAAGACCCATTAACAAACTTTGATATTTAGATGACACAACCATGCTTGCTAGAAGCAAAGAGGACTTGATGGATTGTATCTCAATGTAAAGAAAATGAAAATCCTCACAACTGGACCAATAAATCACATCATGATAAATGGAGAAAAGATGGAAGTTGTCAAAAATTTTATTTTACTTGGATCCACACTCAAGGCTCATGGAAGTAGCAGTCAGGGAATCAAATGACATATTGCATTAGGCAAATCTGCTGCAAAAGACCTCTTTAAAACGTTGAAGAGCAAAGATGTCACGTTGAGAACTAAGGTGTGCCTGACCCAAAATGTATTTTCAATTTTCTCATATGCATGCAGAAGCTGGACAAAGAATAAGGAAGACCACCAAAGAATCCATGAGTTTGAATTATGGTGTTGGCGAAAAACATTGAATATACCATGGACTTCCAGAAGAACAAACAAATCTGTCTTGGAAGAAGGATAGCTGGATTACTTCTTAGAAGTGATGATGACAAGATTTCATCTCTTGTACTTACTACATATTATCAGGAGGGACCAGTCCCTGGAGAAGGACACCCTACTTGGTAAAATAAAGGGTAAGTAAGCAAAAACCAGAAAGACCATCAATGAGTTGAACTAACACAGTGGCAGCAACAATGGGCTCAAATGTAACAACTGGAAGGATGGTCCAGGACTGGACAGTGATTCAATCTGTTGTACATGTGGTGACTATGAATCAGAACTGACTTGACAGCACCCAACAACCACAGTTTTGTACTGAGAGCTAGAAGCATTACCCTTGATTCCTGTTCTGCTGCTGCCTGCCTGTGTGATGTAGGCCCGTCTGGAAGACAGACTAGAAAACTAACCCTGCTTCGGAACAAGGGAAGTTCCCACCCCAGGATTTAAAAATCCTCTTCAGGTCAGGCCTGGGATTGAACCTACAAGTCTTGGCTTTTAATGGAGACAGAATGTCACAAAACAGCCAGCCCCATTGAGCCCTCCCAAGAGAAGCCTCAAAGCCACTGGTGAAAGAGAAGATGAAGCCAGGTGCCAATTCTGGCATCACAATAGAGAAAACCAACCCACCAGAGGGAGGGGAAGTCTGGCTTCCTGAAACAGGAGACTCAGGGCCTGTTAAGGCCTTCTGAGAGTGTTCCTCCCAACTTGAGTCACAACAAAGGTCAGGGGAAGAACCCAAACAATATGAAGGTAGCTAAGGAGCTCTGGTAGCGTAGTGGTTACGAATCGGGCTGTGAACCTTAAGGTCAGCGGTTCGAAACTACCAGCTGCTCCGCGGGAGAAAGATGAGGCTTCCTACTCCCGTAAGGATTTACACCCTCGGAAACCCTGTACAGGGTCGCTATGGGTCGGAACTGACTCGACGGCACTTAACAACAACAACAACAAGCAACCTCATATGCATAAGAAAGCTGGATATGAAGTGAATAAGGAAGACCGTAGAAGAATTGATGCTTTTGAGTTATGATGTTGGAGGAGAATATTGGAAGTGCCATAGGCTGCCAAAAGAACCAATAGATCCGTTTTGGAAGAAGCATAGCCAGAGTGCTCCTTGGAGGCCAAGATGACCAAACTTCGTCTCAAGTATTTCGGACATATTGTCAGGAGGGACCAGTCACCAGAGAAGGATATCACGGTTTGGTAAAGTGAAGGGTCAGAGTAAAAGAGGAAGACCCCAACAAGATGGATTGGCCAAATGGCAGCATCGATGGACTCAAGTGTGGCAACAGTAGTGAGGTTGGCCCAGGATGGGGCAGTGTTTCGTTCTGCTGTGCATAAGGTCACTATGAGTCAGTACCGATTTGATGGCATCTAACAACAACAACAACAAGAATAGGCAGCCCTGTCCAACTTGCCTCTGACAAAATTTCATCTGGGATACACTTCGTCCCTGTCCAAAGAAACTGAGAACAAGTTTGGTTTACAATGAAGAAAATAGAAATATTTAAACTTCAATGCAACTGATCCACTCACTGGCATCCAGTCAATTTTGACTCACAGTGACCCTATGTCATTGCTAGGTGCCATTGAATTGGTTCTGACCCACAGTGACCCTGTGCACACCAGGGTCAAAACACAGCCAGTCCTGCACCACCCTAACAATTGTTATTTTTTTAGCTCATTGTTATAACCACTATGTCAATCCATCTTGTTAAGGCTCTTCCTCTTTTTGTTGACAATCCACTTTACAGAGCATGATGTCCTCCAGGAACTGATCTTTCCTGACAACATGTCCAAAGTAAGAGAGATGAAGTCTTGTCACTCTCGTGTGTAAGGGGCACTTGGACTGTACTTCTTCCAATACAGATTTGTCTGTTCTTTTGGCAGTACATGATACTTTCAAGATTCTTCTCCATGATAATTCAAATGTATCGATTCTTCCCTGATCTTCCTTATTTATTGCCCAACTTTCATCTGCATATAAGGCAACTGAAAATATCATGGCTTGGGTCAGGCGCACCTTAGTCCTCAAACTGATATCTTTGCTCTTGAAAACCTTAAAGAGGTCTTTTGCACCAGATTTGCCCAATGCAATATATCATTTGATTTCTTGACTGTTGCTTCCATAAGTGTTGATAGGGGATCCAAGAAAAATGAAGTCTTTAACAACTTCAATCTTTTCTCCATTTATCATGATGTTATTTATTGGTCCAGGTTAGAAGATTTTCATTTTCTTTACATTGAGGTGCAGTCCATAGTGAAGATCTGAAGGCTGTAGTCTTTAGTCTGCATCAGTAAGTATTTCAAGTCCTCTTCATTTTCAGCAAGCAGGGTTGTGTCACCTGCATATCATAGGTTGTTAATGAGTCTTCCTCCAATCCTGATGCCACATTCTTCCTCAAATGATCAATATTCCCTTGTCTGTCTTAACAACTGCCTCTTGGTCTACATACAGGATCCTCACAAACATTATTGTTCTGGAATCCCATTCTTTGCAGTGTTGTCTATAGTTTGCTATGATCCACACGGTTGAATGTCTTTGCATAGTTATAAAAGTACAAATAAACATCTTTCTGGTATACTCTGCTCGTCAAGCTCCATCTGATATCAGCAATATCAGCTTTGTTTCCATGTCCTCTTCTGAATTCAGCTTGAATTTCTGGCAGCTCCTGTTGATGTTTTTAAATTATCTTCAGCAAAATTTTACTTGCATGTGATATTAATGACATTGTTAGATGATTTCTGCATTCATTGGGTCATGTTTCTTTGGAATAGGCACAAATTTGGAACTCTTCCAATCAGTTGGCCAGGTAGCTGTCTTCCAAGTATTTTGGCATAGAGGGGTGAGTGAGCACCAACATTGCTGTATCAGCTCATTGACAGATCTCAATTTGTATTCCATCAATTCCTGGAATCTTGTTTTTTTGTCAATGCCTTCAGTGCAGCTTGAACTCCTTCCTTCAATACCATCAATTCTTGATCATGTGCTACCTCTAGAGATGGGTGACCATAGACCAATTCTTTTTTGTACAGTGACTGATGGTTTGTCTGTTCCACAGTCAGCCCATGACCTTCTTTGTAATGATAATATTGAGTTTCTCCATCACCTAGAATCTGTACTGGGCATACACTGAGCATGGGGAGCCAATGGGATGTCTAGTCCAGATTACCAGCAGGTATTTAGATGCTTAGATCTAGGCATCATAGAGATGGGAGTAGACAAGATCATCATGAAGGAATAGGGTGTAGAAAGAAGAGCGGGCTCCCAGGACAGCTGGTATCAGGGATCTTAATGGAAGTACACTTGATTACAGTTGTTTGGGGGATTGAAAATCTGGTGAAGAAAGTAAGTGTAAGTATCTCTTTCAAGAAGTTTGCCTTGGAAGAGTTGGAGAGAAGGCATTAGCTAGAGAGTCCCTAGAGATGACAAGAATTACTTGAGAACATACTGGAGCCCATGGGAAGTAGTTGATGAGACAGAAACAAGGAGGGCAAGTTTGAAGAGTCTGAAGAGGGTGTGGACTTCCCTGAGGAGGATGGTGGGGGAGTGCTCCAAGGCTGAGAGAGAGGGGAGCACCTACAACAGGTGGAGATGCTCTCTCCTTGTGCAAAAGGGAAGGAGATGATGATGGGTTGCTGTTGTTGTTAGATGCCATCAACTCGGTACTGACTCATAGAGACTCTACGCACAACAGAAGGAAACACTGCCTGGTCCTGGACCAGCCTCACAATTGTTGCCATGCTTGAGCCCATAGAGTAAGTTCAGGGAGGCAAGAAGTTGAGAAGTTCCAATCCAGAGCAACTGAAGTGTGGAGGGTATTGTAGGTGACAGTGTGTAAATGGTAAGAGCAGCTAGGGGCCATGCAAAATCTTACAGTGAGGTCTCCTGAGTACCCACCATGTTGGCAACTGTGCATTTCATCCTGAAAGTGCTAGAGACTCTTTGAATGATGTTCAGTTAAAGGAGTTACCTGATTTGCTTTTCAGAAGGATCCTAGTGGTGGCAGTATGGGTAGATTGGAGGTGAAAAGCCTCCAGGTATAGAGACCAGTCAGGAGGCTACTGACAAACATACAAGTGAAAGGTTAGCTGTCCACGTGAAAGATCCAGCCAATGGAGTAATTTTGAAGATAAGAAAGCAGGCTGATGTGAGAGAAATGAAGGAAGCAGCGTCTTAAGACCTTGATGAAATGAAATAATAACTCATTCAAATCTTTGCTTAAATTATCACCTTGGCAAGAACTTCTCCAATTTAAAATGACTTTCCCAACTTAAAGCTTATTTATTTTTCAGTTATCTGTCTTCTTTGATCTGAATGCCAGCTCTTTTGTATGTTTTATCACCAGACTATGCCAAGCAAAGCACTTGCCACTCAATTATTTGCTGGCTTTGTTGGTGTAAAAATGTGCTTATTACACAATGCCTGGTACCTGATTTCCAATATATGTTAACTGTTTTTATAACCGTCCCTAGATTAAGGACAAGTTCAGTCCTCAAGTGTCTTTAAGTCAAATCTGCAGGCAAATAGGAAGAGGTGAATACAATTCTTTTTCAACCTTACTTTAGGGCAAGAAAAGGCTCAAAGTCTTTTCAATGATTTAAAAGCTGCACTTGCAGCATGTGAAGATGATTGTGATGAAGACTTGGTTGCAGTAGTGGTTGGTTTAAGTGTTTTAAAGAGAAGGCAAATTTACATAATATTAAAGGGCAAATAGGACCACTACTGTAAAAGACTAAGGGAAAGAACCCATATTAAAGGGGGGTGGGGGGAACACTTTGTTGATTATTGGGATGTTGGGGGTGGGTGAGGGGAGGTAGGGGAAGGTGGAGCACAGGGCAGGAATTAGACACAGGATAGTTTGGGTGCTAGGGAGAGGGGAATGGAAGAACAAAGCCGATGGGAGAACAATTAGACAGGTCTCAATGGGCTAAGTGAGACAGAGGTAAATAA
>NW_006408599.1:1760656-1765394 GCF_000296735.1 Chrysochloris asiatica | reverse complement strand
GGCTTACAAGCTTTCAAGAGGGAACCTAGACCCAGAGGGCCTGGAAGAAGGTAGAATCTCCAGTGAGTAGTATTCAATCTGACTAGGCAGGGCTGATGCAATGAAATGCAGAAGGGTCTCTTGTGATACAATAGTGAATAACTGTTATCAGGACTGATTGTGAGTGTTGGAAATGTAAAGGTAGATGTTTTATAGCAAGGAAGGGAGTGATTAACTTTTCAGTCTAGGAGCAGAGGTCCCTAGGACCATCAAGGGAGAAAAGCAGAGAGCGGGACCTTACCCAGAGAAGCAGTGATGTCTGAAATGGAGCCAGAGATGATGACGTGGAGTGATGGAGCAGCTGGAGACTTAAGATCCAGAGAGGGATAGCGACTGTGTGCTGAAGACCTGGGGGGTACGGGGAAGGATTGCATGGAGGGGATTGTAACCATGGCAATGAGACAATATACAATAGAATGAATGTAAGGCTGATGTTCTCCCATGTAAACTATCACATAATTCACAATAAAACATTTAAAAAAAAAAAAAAAAAGGGCAAGTACCATAAGTTGATGAATCTACCAAGGAACTACATGTAGTAATAATGATGGGATGAAGACAGTGAGGAGAGATGGGTCTAGTCCAATCGTACTCAAAGTGTGGACCATGAATGATCAGCTTCACTTGAGAGCTTGTTAGAAATGTAGATTTTTGTGCATCACCCAGCCCTACTGGAACACAGTCTCTGGGGTAGGGCCCAGGAATCTGTGTATGAGTTAAGTTCTACAGATGATCTGAATGCTCACTAAACATTTGAGAAACTGTTCTGGGTCAACTCTGGTTGAAGGAAGTGGGTAAAAGATGTTGTAATGACTGAAAAATCGAGTTTAAGGGATTAAGTCCTAGATGCTGTAAGTTTGAGGAACCTGTTTGGAGACAGGTTGGCAGGCAATTGGAAAGGAGGTCCTAGAGAAAGTGTCCAGTTGGAGCCAATTTGGGAGTTGCTGGCATACAGCTAAGGAGGTGGACAATCACTGGCAGATCTGGTGTGTGACAAGGGGGAAGAATAATAGAGTGCAGAGTGGTGCAGAAACCAGAGGCACAGAGTCAGAACAACAGGAGGAAAACCAGAAACAAAAGGAGTCATGAGTGCCAGGAGATAAAGGCAAATGCCACTGAGACAGCAACATGCGGACGGAATTAGAGTGTGTGGTAGACTAGGTCTAGGCTAGGCTCGTGGCTTGTCTACAATATGGCCCAACCTCTACCTTCAATGCTCTGATCTATGGCCATGCTTGCCTCTGGAAGAGAGAAGAAAGCCACAGATGTGTACCTGGGCAGCACTGCTGCTGTGTGAGCTTAGTAGGAGGGTGTGAGAAATCATGAGGAAGGGTTGTGTAAAACTCCACTGAAAAAGAAAGAGACCAAGTCTGGGAACTGGAAAACCCTATTCTGTTCCTGACTCTGACTCTGACTCCGACTCCTGTTAACTAAACTCTCTTCTGTCTCAGTCAGATGACAGGGTTGGACTAGTGTTGGCTACTCTGAATTTGTCTCCCATTTCTAGTTTCACAGAACCCTGATGATAGACCATGGATCTCAGGCAAAGTTCCCAGCATCCAAGGAGCAGGTACTTTCAGTGCTATAGACATGTGATACAGCTCAGGAGCCCACACACCAAAGGGAAGATCACAGGCCTGGGCACAGGAAGGGCATCTGGCCAGGGGTCAATAAAATGCCTAATCTAAGGCTTTATCTCACTACCATCAGAACTGCTTGGAATCAAGTCGAAAGAAGCCTTCTTCTTTCCTCAGTCAAACCGGGAGGCTCCAGAACCAGTAAAGGGGGCGGGAGGGGAGGGGGGAGCCCTGCATATGGGGAGAAGTAAAGTTTTTCAGGCTGGGCTCTGCCTGTTTCCTGTCCTTCTTTACAGATGCCAGTGACAGGGGCCAACTTTGGGTCCCACCTTTGCTGCCCCCGTGATGGCTTTGTGCCATGCCACTGGCTGGCCCAGAGCACAGTCTTCCAAATGACATGTGAGGGACAAACGAGTCATTCTCATCAACAGGCACTTGACTCTCTGGAACTTTTATGCCAGTGGTCATCTGTCAACTCTCCTATAGTTGTTCCACTAACCCAACCACCTTCCCATAGGCAGTCAGTCACCCCTTTACACATTTATGCCAGACAACCTCTGCTCTTGGTTCTGGGGTGCTCACCACCTCCCCTGGCAGCCTGTTTTGTCTCTGGACTATTCTGATTGTAAAACACATCGTTTCAGTGTGATACTGAGCTCTGCCTCCAAGTATATTATTAAACAATTACATACATGATCTTGTTTAATCCTTAACAGTCAGTGACCATCCTCCCCATTTTCTAGGTACAGGGAAACCAAAGCTAAGGGTTAAAATCACAGGGCCTATATGTTCCACCTGTTCACATTGTTGTTGTTGATAAATGCTGTCAAGTCAATACCAACCCATAGCGACCCTGTATAGGGTTTCCAAGGAGCAGCTGATGAGCTTGAACCACTGACCTTGCAGTTCACACGACATTGCAGTCTTATGCATTAGCCCGCAGCGCCACACCTAGAGTTGCCCTGTTCTATTGAACTGAACAGCTACTCTTTTCTCAAAAACACCATCTTCTCTGGTACTCAGCATACTGCAGAAAGTTTTGTCCACCAACAATGGTCCAGTCAATAAACTCTACTCTGGATCTAGGACTATTCCTGGCTTCAGAGGCACAGAAATGACTCAGACTCATTCTTTGCACTTTCCAAAGGTTTGTTGATAAGAATGCATGTGCCCCCTGCTATTGCTGAGTTTAGCTGCATGGACTCGGCTTGTCACAGACCAGACACTCCCTAGATATCCACTGATGGAAGCCAGAGGCCTCTACCTCAGGGTTCCATCTCAGATGATAACACTCTATTTTTGTTCCTTGTGTTTTGCATGTTTACAGCCACCTGACTTGGAGCAAATAGTTTTCTCTACTTTGAAGACATGGAAAGTGAGGTTTAAGGAAGTCCCTGTTAAAACCAGAGTGATCAGATACTCTGCTTTCCCTAGCACAGTTCTAGTTTATACCAGCCAAGGATCAACGAACAGGTTAGTTAGCAAGCTAATGACTTTAATGTTCCCTTTAGTGTGCAAGTCTGGAGAAATCATTGGGTTGCCCTATGTAAGAATGCCTTTGTTGTTGTTGTTGTCAGGTGCCATCGAGTCGGAACCGACTCATAGCGACCCCATGCACAGCAGAACGAAACAATGCTCGATCCTGGGCCAACCTCACCACCGCTGCCACCCCCGAGTCCATCAATGATGCCACCTGGCCGATCCATCTCGTTGGAGGTCTTCCTCTTTGTTTGTGTTTACTGATTAGTGACCCCTGAGAATACCCTTCTCTGGCATCTAGGGTCCTTACTGTGACGGCCTGTTGTTGTTAGGTGCCATCAAGTTGGTTCTGCCTCATAGTGACCGCATGTCCACCAGAACGAGACTGAGGGTTCCGGCGTCCTCCTCACAATTCTTGTCATGTTTGAGCTCATTGTTGCAGCCAATGTACCAATCTACCTCCTTGAAGGTCTTCCTCTTTTTTTTGCAGACCCTCTACTTTACCAAGCATGACATCTTTTTCCAGGGATTGGTTCCCCCGACAACATGCCCAAAGTACATGAGACAAAGTCTTTCTATCCTCACCACTAAGGAAAACTCAGGTCATACTTCTTCCAAGACAGAGCTGTTTGTTCTTCTGGCAACCCATGGTGGTTATTTTTTGTTGTTAAGTGCCTTGTTGTTGTTATGTGCCGTGGAGTCGGTTCTAACTCATAGCGACCTTGTACAGGGTTTCTGAGGCTGTAAATCTTTACGGGAGCAGAAAGCCTCATCTTTCTCCCACAGAACAGCTGGTAGTTTCCAACTGCTGACCCTGAGGTTAGCAGCCCTATTCGTAACCACTATGCTACCAGAGCTCCTTTGAGGTAATGTAAACCAGTCCTTCAAGACAAAAGTGTTTCTGCATACTCCACCTACCCCCACCTCTTGGTACCTGGGTCAGGGAGCCTCTCAGCTTTCCATTCCGCAGGTTCCAACACACACCCTTAGGCAGCTCCACGGTGAGTTTCTTGTTCCTTTCTGTTGCAACTTCTCTGAATTGGTTCCCAGGCTGATTCATTACTTAAAAAGTTGGTGAACCCAAAGGAATGCCACGTGGCCTGGGGGCATTCAGTCAGAAATTACTGGAAAATTCTGAGGGTTATTTTGTCTTGTGTTTTGTTATTTTCTCCACTAGAATTTCCTGGTCTTCTAAAATAAATGACTTTAGTATAAAAAAACTTCCAAAAATTAATCGCTAATCACGAGGTTACAGGAATGCTTGCAGGAAGCTAAAGAAAATTAATTATTCTCAACATCATTGACTATCCAACCAAAACCAAACCCACTGCCACTGAGTTCACAGCAGCTCATGGTGACTTTATAGGACAGAGTTGAACTACCATGTAGGGTTCCCAAGCCTGTAAATCTTTATGGACATAGACTACCATATCTTTCTCCTACAGTGTGACTGATGGCTTTGAGCCACCAAACTTTGGGTTATCAGCTGAGCACTTTAACCACAGTTCCACCAGAGCTCAGTCATTAGCCATTGTTGTTGTTGTTATGAAGTGCCTTCGAGTCGGTTCCGACCCATAGCGACCCTGTACAGGGTTTCCGAGGGTGTAAATCCTTACGGGAGTAGAAAGCCTCATCTTTCTCCC
>NW_006408599.1:1752248-1758471 GCF_000296735.1 Chrysochloris asiatica | reverse complement strand
ACCTTATCCAGAGAAGCAGCAACACCAGAGATGGAGGCAGAGATGGGGACATGGATAGAGGGAGCAGCTGAGGACTCTAGATTCATGGGAAGAGAGGGACTGAGAGCTGGTGGCCAGGAGGCAGACTTGCAGCATGTGCCCTTTGATGGTGGGGATTATAACCATTGCAATGAAACAAAGTGTATGATTTGTTGAATGTAGAACTGATGATCTGCTATGTAAACTTTCTCTCAATTCACAATAAAAACTTAAAAAAAACAAAAACAAAAACATTATACTGAGCAAAATAGATCAATCACAAAAGGACAAATATTGACCTCACTTATATAAGACAAGAAATGGTAAATGTATAGAGAACGAAATTTACTAGTGGTTACCACGAGTGGGTCACCACTCCTCTCTCAGTTTATCATACTGCGATGGCTTGAGCATTGCTGTGATGCTGGAAGCTATGCCACTGGTGTTTTAAATACTAGCAGGGTCACCCATGGTGGACAGGTTTCAGATGAGATTCCAGACTCAGACAGACTAGGAAGAAGTAGAAACAGACCACTTCTGAACAGTATGTCACTGAAAACCTTATGAGTGGTAGCTGACTACTGTCTGATAATAGTGCAAGCAGATGAGCCCCTCGGGTTGGACGGCACTCAAAATACAACTGGTGGAGAGCTCAAAGTAAAGTTGACCTTAATAACATGGATGGAGAAAAGCTTTCAGGACCTACATTTGCTGATGGGGCACAACTCAAGAAGAAAAGAAATAACTGCAAATATCTATTAATTATTAGGATGTGGAATGTACAAAGTATGAATCTAGGAAAATTAGAAGTAAAAAATGAAACGTAAGATGGAGACAGCCTAAATGACCGTCACCAGAAGAATGGTTAAACAAACTTTGGTACATACACACAATGGAATACTATGCAGTGTTGAAGAATAACAATAAATCTATGAAGCACAATATGGATGAACCTGGAGGACATTATGCTGAGTGAAATTAGTCACTTACAAAAGAATAAATATTGCTGAGACCAAAGTAAAAAGTTAAGAAAAAGTTTTTCTAATAAAATAAGCAATATATGATGTTTATGGGTGGGCGATGATTAGGAAAATTATTCACAGACTAGAGGGCAGACACATGTTAACTTGGGTGATGGTGCAGGCAATATATAACAAGAGGGAGGTTGGCAAAGGAAAGATGAAGGTAGCGGGAAACACAGGGAAGAGTGCAAGAGTTAAAGTGATTAGAGGTAAATACTGTTAACTGATGGACAGTACATGGAACAGATTGCAATTATTATAATAAAGCAAAGAATATGGTTTGTTGAAAGTAAAACTGATGACCTGCTCTGTAAACTCTCACTCAGTTCACAATAAAAAGAACAGCATACATGACGAAAGCAAAAGTTCATTAAAAAAAAAAAAAAAACATGAAAGAAAGAAAAGACCAAAATGGATGTCAGAAGAGAATGAAGCCTTCTCTTGAACGCAGAGAAGCTAAAGCAACTGGAAGAAATGAGGATATAAAGAAGCTGAGCAAGGCTTGCAGAATGTGTCTTTTGATTGTTTAAATGATTATATATTCTTGAGTGCTTTTGTGTACATTCTCCTTGGGGGGAGGGGGGGAACAGGGACTAGAAGCAAATATTGCTGAATGATGATGCAGAGAGGAGATTGTAATCATTGCAGTGAATCGATGAATGTGATGTTCCCCCATGTAAACCATCACTCAATTCACAATACAAACTTTAAAAAAAGAGAGAAGAAAAAAATTTTAAGCTGAGCAAGAAATTTCACAGGCAGCTCAAGAAGACAAAGTGAAGTATTATAATCAAATGTGCAAAGACCTGGATTTAGAAACCCAAAAGGGAAGGACACACTCAGCATTTCTCAAGCTGAAAGAACTGAAGAAAACAAGTTGAGACTCGGGTTGAAATATTGCCATATTGAAGGAGTCTGTGGGCAAAATGAAGTCCTGGTGTGACGCTGTCACACTACACTGCAAGCACTACACTGCAAGGTCAGTTTGAACTGCAAAGTCAGTGGTTCAAACTGACTAGCTAATCCTCAGAGAACCTATACAGGGTCGCTATGAGTCAGAAATTACTCGATGGCACTTTAACAACAACATCGTGGGCAAAACATTGCGTGACACAGGGAGCATTAAAAGAAGATGGAAGGAATAAACAGAGTCACTCTATGGAAAAGAATTGGTTGATACTCAAACATTTCAAGAGATACCATATGATCAAGAACTGATGGTATCAAAGGAAGAAGTTCAAACTGCACTGGAGGCATTGGTGGCAAAAGAGCCTCCAGGAGTTGATGTGATACAAACTAATATATTTCAACAAACTGATGCTGTGTTGGAGATCCTCATTCATCTATTACAAGAAATTCGGACGACAGCTACTTACCTACCCAATTGGAAAAGATCCATATTTGTGCCCATTCCACAGAAAGGTGACCCAATGAAATGTGAAATCATTGAACAATATCATTAATATCACATGCAAGTAAAGACAGTTGCAGCAATACACTGACAGGAAGCTACCAGGGAAGGTGTGTGCAAAGGTTGTATCCTTTCACCATACTTATTCAGTCTGCATGTTGAACAAATAATTCAAGGAGCTGGATTATATGAAGAAGAATGTGGCATCAGAATTGGAGAAAGATTCATTAACAATATGAGCTATACAGATGACACACTTTGCTTGCTGGAAGGGAAGAGGGCTTGAAACTACTTATTGAATCAAAGGCAACATCCTTCAGTATGGATTGTACCTCAATGTAAGGAAAATGAAAATCCTCACAACTGGACCAGTAAACAACATCATGATAAACAGAGGAAAGATGGAAGTTGTCAAAAACTTGATTTTGCTTGGATCCACAATCAACACTCATGGAAGCATCAGCCAGGAAAAGGCATATTACATTAGACAAATCTACAGCAAAACTCTGTTTTAAAGTATTAACAGCAAAGATGCCAGTTTGAGGACTAAGGTGCATCTGACCCAAGTCATGGTATTTTCAATCGCCTCATATTCATATGAAAGTTGGCCACTAAATAAGAAAGAACATAGAAGAATCAATGTATTTGAATTATGGTGTTGAAGAAGATTATTAAAAGTACCATAGACTTTCAGAAGAACAAACAGATCTGTCTTAGAAGAAATACAGCCAGAATGTTGCTTAGAAGCCAAGATGGCCAGACTTTGTCTCTCATACTTCAGACATATTATCAGTAGGGACCAGTCTCTGGAGAAGGACATCATGCTTGGTAAAATGTAGTGTCAATGAAAAAAGGAAGACGCTCAACAAGATGGATTAGCACAGTGGCAAGAGCATGAGTTCATAGGTAACAATTTAAATTGTGAGGATGGTGCAGGGTCAAGCAGTGTTTCCTTCTGAAATCCATAGAGTTGCTATGAGTCGGAACTGACTCAACAGCACCTACCAACACCACCACCATGAGTGGGAGGGCATGAGGGGGGACTATCAGTGATGGAAAATCATATTGATTAATAGTAGGTTTGCAAAGCCAATAATTGCAATCACTGTCAATAAGGTGCATACTTATAAAATGATGAATTGGTGATAGGTGTATATATTCATAACACAACAACACCAAAATTATCTGCTGAGGCTGCTGATGTATAACCAAACACTTCACAGAATTTGGTTCCTTAGTTTGGAGTTTAGGGTCATAGTTTCATGGGCATCCCAGTTAATAGGCCTAATAAGGTCTTTGGTGCTTTTGTTCTACCTCCTAGTCCATTGCATAGTTCCTAGGGGGTCTTAAAACCTTGCAAGTGGCCATCCAAGGCACAACAACTGGCCTCTACTCACCTGGAACAACAGAGAAAGAAGAGTCAGGAACAGGAAGAGGGTATGGAATGTGCAGCTAATTACCTCTATGAGTAACTTTGCTGTGAGACCAGAAGAACTGGATGATGTCCAGCTTTTTGAACATTTTGATCAATCGAAAGTTTCATAGAAGAATCTTGAGCAAAAAGAGGGAAAATGCAGAACAGGATTTCAAATTCTCAGGCGCAATGGCAGGTGCTGGATGAACCCTTGAAACTACTGCCCTGAGGCTATGTGTGTCAATGTGCATAACTATTGAATAGGAAATCTTTGAACTTTAAACCAAAAATGTCCTCTGGACTTCTTAAAATCGAACAACAAAACCAAAAACAATTCACTGCCATCGAGATGGTTCTGACTCACAACGACTCTGTAAGGGTCTGGTATAACTGCCCCATAGGGTTTCCAAGGTTGTAAGTCTTCACGGAAGGAAGAAGATTACATCTTTCTCCAGGAGAAAAGCTGACCTTTCAGTTAGCAGCTGAGGCTTTAACCCGAGTATTCATCTTTTTTTTTAAGTCTGCCTTGCGCACTGTGGTTTTTTAAGAACTATCTGTTTGAGTTCCAATTGACAACAGCAACCCAAAGATGAAATGGGAACCACCTTAGGGAGCAGTGAGTTTATGTTACTGTAACACTCAGAAAAGGAGGGGGAGATTGTTGCACAATTTGATAAACGTAAACAATGTCACTAAATTGTCCATTTAGAAAGTGTTGTACTGCTATACGTATATTCCCAACAATAACAAAATTCACTTTAGGGAAAAAAGCGCCCTAGGAGTTAACATGTAACTTAGCAATTCTACTCCTAGACATATAACCAGAATGCTTGAAAGCAGAGATTCAAACAAATATTGTAATAAAAGAAGAAAAAGAAAGAAAGAAAAGGAACTCTTAATTCAGTCCACCATGGGAGTGGCCTCTTCTTCACTCTGAAATGAAACAAGTCTGGGTCCAAATCATAGCTCCGCATCTTTCTTGCTGTGTGACTCTGGGTAACTTACTTTACCCTCTCTGAGTTTCAGTTTACTCATCTGTAAAATAAGGATAATAATTCCCTAGCACATAGTAAGTGCTTAGGAATGGATAACTCCTATTATAATCACTAGTGCCTAGGAGACAAGGAATCCTAGTGTGGCGCTGTAGGATTAGAACTGGTAACCACAAGGTCGGCAGTTCAAACCCACCAACCACTCTCAGACACTCCATAGTGGTCACGATGTGAACTGAACAGGTCTGAGATGGCATATGGGAGTACACTCATGATCACAGTTTGGCAGAGGATATTTCTACATGATATTTCTACATATCTATTTGTATTGCTGCAACTAGGTCCAGGTACACAATAGAGCATAAAGGGGACAAAGTTATTAGCCATAACCAAACACAGTGGAGGACTGAGTCACACTGGGCTTGAAGGTTTAGGACCATAGTCTAGGGGGACATTAAGGTCCATTGGCATAAAAATACAATGCATGACGATAATGTTATACATTTTATGGAGTCTTGGTGTGACTGTGGGTTAATGCGCTGGACTGCAAAATCGGTTTGAATGGCAAGGTCAGTAGTTCCAGCTTACCAGTTGCTCCTCGGAAACCCTTTACAGGGTCACTGTGGGTTGGAACCAACTCGAAGGTACTTAACAACAACAATACATCTTATGCTGATGAGTAACAGCTGAGTTTCTTGACTAAGACAAGGAAGAAGGAGAGAGAGACCAGTTCAGAAGGGTTCGTCACCGAAAACCTTATAAATCGCAGCAGGATATTGTCAGATATTGTGCTAGAAGATGAGCCCCTCAGGTTGACTGGTGAAGAGCTGCCTCCTGAAATTAGAGTTGACCTTAATGACATGAATGGAGCAAAGGTTTCAAAACCTTCATTTTTCTGGTGGTGCACAACTCAAAATGAGAAGAAAAATCTGTACAATTATTAATAATCAGAATGTATGAACTTAGGAAATTTGAAAGTTGTCAAAAATGAAATAGAAGGCATTAAGATCGATATAATAGACATTTGTGAGCTGAAATGGACTGCTATTGGTCGTTCTGAATCAGACAATTATATGCCTTATTATGCCTGAACGACAAACGGAAAGGAATGCATCACAGTCATTGTCAAAAAGAATATTTCTCCCCTTCCAAGACTGAGACTCAAGGGGAATACAGGAACAGACAGGTGCTCTGATTGGTGACCATGCTGGCCACTGATAAGGGGAAGTAAGGATAAAACAGCAATGAAGCTACGAGCTAAGCCCTATGAACCCAGGTGGAAACCCTGTTGACCAGCAGTATGGCAAGACCTGGGGACTCCTGGTCCCAGAGTCAGTGACATAACCACAGAGGACTAGAGTGGAAA
>NW_006408599.1:1745692-1750403 GCF_000296735.1 Chrysochloris asiatica | reverse complement strand
GTTTCAAAGGGCAGTTGGAAAAGACAAAGTATTATAATGAAATGTACATAGGCCTGAAGTTAGAAAACCCAAAAGGAAGAACATGCTCAGCATTTCTCAGCTGACAGAACTGCTGAAAAAATTCAAGCCTTGAGTTGTAATACTGATTTGGAGCTCACCAGTCGCTTCTCGGAAACCCTATACATGTTCACTATGGGTCAGAACCGACTCAACAGCACTTCACAAGAACTATATGGAAAAAATGGGAGTTCTGGTGTGGTGCTATGAGATAATGTGCTAGACTACAAGGTCACTTTGAATCACAGGGTTGGTGGTTCAGATTCACCAGCCACTCCTCGGAAACCCTATACAAGGTTGCTATGAGTTGGAACTGACTCAACAGCACTTAACAACAGTGGACAAAATGGAATCCTGGTGTGGCACTATAGTATAAGCATTGGATTGTTAATTGCAAGGTTGGCAGTTCAAACCCACAGCTGCCCTTCAGAAACCCTATATAGGGTTGCTGTGAGTTGGAACGGGCTCAATGACACTTAACAAAAGCAGCAATATGGGCAAAATATTGAATGATTCAGGAAGAAGGTGGAAGGAATACACAGAGTCACTGTACCAGAAAGAAATGATTGATGCACAACCATTTTAAGAGGCAGCATATGATCAAGAACCAATGGTAGTGAATGAAGATATCCAAGCTTCAGTGAAGGCACTGGTAAAAACAAGGTTCCAGAAAGAGATGGACTACAAACTGAAAGGTTTCAACCAACTGATGCAACATCGTAGGCCTTCATTTGAGTGTGTCAAGAAATTTGGAGGTCAGTTACCTGGTCAAACAATTGGAAAAGATTCATATTTGTGCCCATTCCTAAGAAAGGTAACCTAATGGATTGTGGAAATTATTGAGTAATATCATTAATACCACATGCAATTAAAATTCTGCTGAAGATAATTCAAAAACAGTTGCAACAATACATCAACAGGGAGCTGCCAGAAATTCAAGCCAGATTCAGAAGAGAATGTAGAACTATGAATGTTGTTGCTGACATCAAATTGATCTTAGCTAAAAGCAGAAAATACCAGAAACAGATTTACTTGTGTTTTATTAACTGTGCAAAAAACATTCAACTGTGAGGATTATAATAAACTGGACAATGTTGCGAAGAATGGGTATTCCAGAACAGCTAATTTTGTTCAAGAGGAACCTGTACACAGACAAAGAAGCAGTTGTTACAACAGAACAAGGAGATATTGCATGGTTTAAAATCAAGGAAAGGTGTGCACCAGGGTTGTATCCTTTAACCATAATTATTCAGTTTGTATGCTGAGACATACTGGTGTGGCACTATAGGATCAGCACTGGGCTGCTAACCACAAGGTTGTTGGTTCAAACCCACCAGTTGTTCTTGGAAACCCTATACATGGTCATTGTGACTCATGGCACTTACCAACAACAACAATACTGAGCAAATAACCTGAGAAACTGGATTATGTGAAGAAGAATGTGTCATCAGGATTGAAGAAAAACTCATTAACAACCTATGATAGCCAGAAGACAAGACCTTGCTTGCTGGAAGTCAAGAGGAATTGAAATACTCACTGAAGAAGATCAAAGACTAAAGCCTTCAGATCTTCAGTATGGATTGCACCTCAGTATAAAGAAAATGAAAAAAAAAAAAAAAAAACACCAACTCTCACAATTGAACCAATAAATAACATCATGATAAATGAAGAAAAGATTGAAGTTGTCAAAAATGTCATTTTGCTTGGATCCACAATCAACGCTCATGGAAGCAGCAGTCAGGAAATCAAAGACACATTACATTAGGCAAATCTGCTGTTAAAGAACAAAGACATTAGTTTATGGAGAGCTCAAAAGAGTGAACAAATCTTCACAGCGAGGATCATTCCCACCTCCACTGCACACAGAGAGGACAGGGATGGGCAACTTGGACACTGGCTACCCAGAATGGGGGGTGGGGTAGGCCTACAGAGGCAAGAAGTGACTGGCTTACAAGCTTTCAAGAGGGAACCTAAATTCAGAGGGCATGGAGCAAGGTAGAATCTCCACTGAGTAGTATCCATTCTGCCTAGTCAGGGCTAATAAAAGGAGATGCAGATAGGTCCCTTGTGATACAATAGCAAATAATTGTTATCAGGACTGATTGTAAGGACTGGAAATGTAAAGGTGGATGTTTTGGGGCAAAGGGAGGGGAGTGATTAACCTGGGACCATCAAAGGAGAAGAGCAGAGACTGGAACCCTACCCAGAGAAGCAATGATGCCAGGGATGGAGGCAGAGACGATGACATGGGGAGATGGAGTGGCTGGAGACTTTGGACCTGGAGAGAGAGAAGGGCAGTGTGTGGATGACAGGGGGGCAGGCTTGCGGGTTGTACTCTTTGGTTGATCGATGATGCATGGAAGGGATTGTAACCATGGCAAGGAAATGATATATGACGGGATCAATGTGACGCGGATGTCCTCCCATGTAAACTATCACATAATTCACAATAAAGCATTAAAAAAAAAAAAAAAATCAGTTTGTGGACTAAGCAGCATCTGACCAAGCCATGGTATTTTCAATTGCCTCATATGCATATGAAAGTTGTGCAGTGTATAAGGAAGACCACAGAAGAATGAATGCATTTGAGTTATGGTGTTGGTGAAGATTATTTAAAGAACTGTGGACTGCCAGAAGAACAAATTAATATGTCTTGGAAGAAGTGCAGCCAGAATGGTCCTTAAAAAGGAGGCTGTCAAGACTTTGACATATTGTTTGGAGGGACCAGTCTCTGGAGTAAGACATCATGCTTGGTAAACTGGAGGGTCAGAGAAAAAGAGGAAGCTCCCCAATGAGATGGATTGACATGTGGCAGCAACAATGTGCTCAAACATAACAATTGTGAGAATGATGCAGGACTGGACAACGTTTTGTTTTGTTGTGAATAGGATCACTATGAGTCGGAACCAACTGGAACGCACCTAACAAAAACAACAACAAAGGGTAGGTACCAGCATAAAGTGTGAGATACTGGACATTCTGAGGGATGCAGAGGAAAGTTCTTATTTTGTAGGTCAGCCAAGAAGAAAATGGGCTTAGTGGTGGAGGAATCATAAGATAAATTTCAGAGTTGAGAAGAGAAATAATGTTTGAGGTGGGTTTTACTCTGAAGTTTCCTCTATTAAGAGAATATTAATGGATCATTTTACTAGTTGTTCTTGTTTCCCAACAACAGCTTTTGACCCTTACAGGGTCCCTTTCCCCTCTTCTGCAGGGGATTCCAGAATGTGAGGGAGAAACAGATACTTTTCTCACCTCTGCTAAGGTAACAAAATCCTACAGAACCCTTGATTCATTAAGACACACACCCAGAGACTTCTTCAGTGAGGAAATTCTGGAGTCTCAGAAGCCCAGATCAAAGACCTTAGACTCAAGCATGGAGTCTACAGCATCATAGAATTCAAGAACCACAGGAATTTTAAAACTACAGAACAGTCCTGGAAAGAAACATGACAGCTGGGGTGTCCATCTGCCTGGCCATCAAGGCAGCTGAGTGCTGAACCCATTGGAGGGGCCACTGGCTTCTTCCTGGTGATGCCCAGGAGACCAGTCCACAGCCTTCTTCGTATATCCACAGTGGAATTACAAGCAAGCTACCCTTATTCCACACACACAAAAAAATAAAATAAAGAGCTTGACTTTGTGTTTGAAAAATAAAAAACATGAATGTATGAATAAAAAAGATGAATCTGACCTCAAGCAAATATCTTTCTCTCTTAAAATGTTCACCCCTTTCTTTATAACAAAGGTTCTGAACTAGCCTGGTGGTTTTCAAACTGTATTTCAGAGAACCCCAGGATCTTCCAGAATTGTCTCAGAGACCACCAAGAGGAGACGGGGAGGTCTAGGGAATCAAGGCTCAAAGCCACACCCACCTCTCTTTTGGATCATCTCCCTTTTAATCTGTATACAATTATATATCATGCTTCCATATGCTATTTGGTTTGAAGTAAGGGTTTCTTGACTGAAAATAACTTGAAAAAAAAACACTGAATTGGATGATCCCCAAGAACCATTAAGGAAAAATTTTGTCTCCTTGATGGCAACAACCAATCTTTGTTGAGTATTTCACAGACAAATATATATAGAGCTTGATGCTGTTAAACAGAAACAAGTTATTTTATCATCGTAATTTAAAATTGTTGTGGCCCAACCATCAACGAATGCAAACACATCCCTAAAAAAGCGGTACAGCTATGCACAGAAATATTGTGCAACTTTTTTTCTTAAAGGAAAATGTGAAGAACAAAAGCAGTCCATAAAAAGTCAGATACAAAACAGGACACAAAATATGATTTCAACTTTGTAACTGTACATTAAGAAAATGGAAGGAGAGAACAAACAAGATGGCGGATCGGGTGGGCGTATAGCAGAGAGCTCTGCCAACAACAACACAGAATACCCGACCAAGCAGTTTCAGGGGATGGTCCCAGAACTCTGAACCACATATAAAGGAATACTTAGAAGGTTGGAAGGCTCACAGCTGGGGGGATTTGTGGCAGAAGCAAGAAATCTATTGCTTTCTAGTCCGGGACGCTCAGCTGCTACAGGAGACGCCATCTTGGATGAGACCAAGTGGGGAAAGGATCGGAGCGGCCACAGACTCCTGGCAGAACCTCTGAGATAAAGGTGTGGACATTCTTCTCTTTTGGTA
>NW_006408599.1:1704565-1742747 GCF_000296735.1 Chrysochloris asiatica | reverse complement strand
GTGAAACTGATGATGTGCCCTGTAAACTTTCACTCAATCCACAATAAAAACCTTAAATTAAAAAAAAAAAAAAAGAAAGAAAATGGAAGGAACTAAATTTACAAGGTGGTAGTGATAACTGTGAAATGAGATTGTGGAAGAGTACTCACTTGATCTTTGGTCCTCTGCATTTTCAAATGTTGTACAACATGCATCCGTTAACTTCATCACCAGACAAAAAGTTAACTTAAGTAAATAAGTAGCATGGTTTTCTGGCACTCTCCAAAAATGCACTGTTTTCTTTCAAATAAATGTCAGCAGACAATTTCTGTATTTAATTAATAAAAGGGGCCACTTCAAAGGATACCAACTAAAGTATACACCAAACTGCTCAGTTAAAATAAACAAGAGACGAGCAATTCTCTTCTCTAAGAGTGGTTGTTCTCATCTATATGGAAATGAACCTCAGATAAAAGCAGATCCAAAATAAATTCTCCATTCGGTCTCTCAATATCTGCCTGGCCTGGGAAATCTTAAACACACATTGAAAAACAAAAGAGAACTACCAAAAAGTGGGGAACGGCCAATATGTGTCAGGACATTCGCTCACTGCAACTGGAAAAGTGGCTCTGTCAGTGAATTTCAATCCTGTTTGTTAACTGTTCAGACGTAGAACCCAATTTGAAGATTAGAAGAGTTCCACCATTTGTATTCATAGCAAATCCATTGTTTCCAACATCAGATAAATGTTGAACAAATATTTTTAACATATAGGTTTGAAGGGCAGCCAATATGCCTGCCTGCCAATGTATGCCAGGCCACCTTTCTTGGTTCCTGGTACAAATGACATATTGCATTAGGTAAATCTACTGCACAAGATCTCTTTAGAGTGTTGAAGAGCAAAGATGTCAGGACTAAGGTGTGCCTAACCCAAACTATGTTATTTTCAATAACGTAGTTGGACAGTGATTAAGGAAGATCGTAGAAGAATTCATGCATTTAAGTTATGGTGTTGGAAGAGAATATTAAAAGTACCATGGACTGCCAGATGAACAAACAAATCTGTATTGGAGGAAGTATAGTCAAAATGTTCCTTGAAAGCCAGAATTGTGAGACTGTCTGTCATACTTCAGACATATTATCAGGAGGGACCAGTCCCTGGAGAAGGACACCAGGCTTGGTAAAGTGGTGGTGGTTGGTGGTTATGTGCCGTGGAGTTGGTTCCAACTCATAGTGACCCTGTAGAGTGTTTCTGAGGCTGTAAATTCTTACAGGAGCAGAAGACCTCATCTTTCTCCCACATGCTGACTGCTGATTTCAAACTGCTGACCTTGAGGTTAGCAGCCCAACTCGTAACCACTACACTAACTACCAGAACTAACTTGTTAAAGTGGAGGGTCAGAGAAAAAGAGGAAGGCACCCAACAAGATGGGACTGCCACTGTGGCAGCAGAAATGGGCTCAAACATAGCAGTGATTGCGAGGTTGGTATAGGACTGGGCAGTATTTCATTCTGTTGTGCATAAGGTTGCTATGGGTTGATGCCAACTGGATGGTACTTAACAACAACAAAAATGAATTTGCACTTCTGCCTCAAGGCCTTTGTATGTGCTGTCCCTTCTCCTTGGGCCACTTTTTCCCGTCCATCTCCCTTCACCCTTCTTATCTTCATGTTTCATCTAATGTCACTTCCCAAAGAAATCTCCTCCATATTATTCTCCTTCATAGCACTCTGTTCTTTTCCTCTAGAGCACTGATCACTATTTGGGGACACTATTTGGAGATTTGATTATTTGATTGGTATCTATGCCTCTCCTCTTTAGTCAACATCTGGCAGAGAAGCTCCATTCATGGTATTGGTGGATTTTTAACTGGATGCTGCTCAGGGCTCTGCCAGCAGCCAGTTCTGTGAGCTCTCCTCCTCACCACATCTCTCCCTGTTCCCCAGCTTCCCACCTGTGGAATACGGAGCATTGAATGAGATGACCTCTAGATTTCTGCTACTTCACACATTGTGTGATTTTCATCATCTCAAAAGAAAAAACAGAAGCATTTGTGACTCCAATTCCAGCACACTAGGTGAACTAGGATAAATTCTTAGTTTTTCTGGGTCTCAGTTTCCCCATACACACACACACACACACACACACAAGATTTAGGTAAAACAAAGGATGTAGACAAGGTCTTCTAGGTCCTCTTCCACCTCCAGCAACTGTAATTCCAGTAAGGAAGGTTCCTCCCATTACCCTTCACCTAAAGCTCTATTTCTGTCAGGGCACAAAAACAGGAAACATCGTGGCATCTAGAAGCGGATAAGCAATTTGTTTCTCTGACAAATGGGTGGGCTGGTGGGAGAACAAAGAGTATCTAAACTTTCCAGCTCAAGCTTCATGCCCCAAGATCTTTCTCAAATAGTGTTAGAGGAGCACATTGTTCCTATGTAGCTTAGTTGGCAGGGTTTTCTCCTCCCTGGTCTACTCCCCAGAGGCCCCGTAGCATTGTAGCATGAGATTAGCAGTCTCCGAGATGTTAGGGTGTGACTGTTATGCTGATGCTAGAGGTTCCAGGAGAGCAGCAGATGGAGGGGGTGGGGGAGCTGGACACATGGGTCCCAACCCAGGGACCCTGTGGGTCTGGGTTTTCCCTTCTGAGAGAGGGTGAACATTTCCCAGTGGACAGTCTGGGAAATGAAATCATAGTGCCCACATCTAAGCCCCAACCCTCTCTCTCTTATCATGTGGCCCCGGGAAATTTCTTAATCTGTCTGTACCTCACTTTGCTGGAACTGAGTCAGTAACAATACTACCATAAGGAATTTCTGGAAGATTCAATGACAGGGCTCCTGTAAAACACCTAGAAGAGTGGAGTCAGCAAACACCCAGAAAGGGTGAGCTCTTCTTGTTTTATTTTTACTCCAGACTTTGAATCACTTCCCCTTCCGAGTTTGCCTATCTGTAAAAGGGGCAAGCAGAACTGAGAGTGCAAGGTTTGTACAGATCATTGCCCTACAGACACAGCTAGAAACGGAAACTGTAGGAGGAAAGGCAGAAATCCTAGGATGTTGCCCAAAGGTGGATGGATTTAGAGCTTAGCTACCGCCTGGGTAAAGGACACCAGAGAAGGTCTCCAGCTGGACCAGATGGAGCAGTCCTCGGCCCACTCTCAGTTAGCGCTGGAGAGAATGACCTTTTGAAGAGGAGCAAGAAGGCTGTAGTGACAGGAGGATGCTGGTCCTGGGTTTGTCTCAGAAACTTGTGGGTAAAAGAAGAGGCTGGATTCAGTCATCTCAGCTCCTAGTAGAATGGACACGGTCTGACAGGACTGTTTGTCTCTTACCTTTGGATTACCTCAAAAAATAACCCAGTGTCATTGAGTCAATTCAGATTCATACTTAGCCTGAATGACAGTAGAACCGCTCCACAGTGTTTCCAAGGCTTTCATCTTTTGAGAAGCTGACTGCCACATCTTTCTCCCATAGAGTAGTCAGTATGTTCGAACTGCCAACCATTGGATTAACAGGTGAGGGCACTGCACCACCAGGTTTCCTTACTGAAACACCAGTGCTCTTGTAACAGCTATCAAACAAAATCCCACCACCCTCAAGCCACTCTGACTCATAGTGACTCTGTATAGGGTTCCGAGGCTGTGAATCTTCACAGAAGCAGAAAGCTTCATCTTTCCTCCTGAGGAGCAGCTGGTGGGTTTGAACTTCTGACCTTGAGATTAACAGTCCATTGCTTATCCTATAGCACCACCAGGGCCTTAAAGGAGCCTATACGGTTTCTGGTTAAATCGTTTCCATTTGCAGATAAAGAAACAACCTCAGGGAAAGATGTATTTGATGTCAGGGGTGAGACTTGAACCCGAATTCCATTTCTTCAATCAATTCCTGTTCACTGAGAGTCTATGAGGTGCAGTCACCCCTATTCTAAGCACCGAGGGTTCTGCAGTGAACCAAACAAGTTCTCCGCTGGTTGGTAGTTAACATATAATTAAGGGCAATTTTTCAATTTCAGATAGTGAAAGGATTATAAAGCAAATACAAGGCATGGCCAGAATGACTGAAGGGACTAGGGGGTGGGAGCAGAGGGAGAAGCACTGCTCAGGAATGACCTCTTCAGGCTCACCTGTCTCTGGAGTCCCCAGAACTCCCCTGAACCAGGATACTGGGGTTGGCTTTTACTGGCCTACAAGAGCCAGTTGTTAAACAGCCTTATTAAAAAGTAAATCATATAAACTTAAAATTAAGTAAATTATATTAAGAACAAAGGTAATAATCAACACTCATCACTTCCTAATTATCTTAGCACATTTTGTGGTTTCAAAGTTATTTACTGTTGTATCTAGCCATGGTGGAAATTTCTCTATGTCCGTGCTACATGACTGTACTGTTTCCCTAACTTGGGACTCCTGGTGTGATGCTGTAGGATCAGCGCTGGATTGCGAACCATAAGGTCAGCAGTTCAAGCCCATCAGCTGCTCCTCAGAAACCCTATACAGGGTCACTATGAGTTGAAACTGACTGGTGGGCACTTAACAACAACAACAGTGAGGAAGTAAGTCTGGGACCCATGGGAACCGAGTTGACAGCACTTAGTAACAAGAACTGTGCTGTGTTCCTAACTTGAGTTTGAAATTGGCCAGAATGGGAATGACACCATGGAAATCAGCAAATGCCGCATTATCATGGCATGTGTTTTTCATGACAGCCAGCTAGTAACATTAACCAGCACACCACTACCTCAGGCTGTAAAATGGGCCTTTGGTGACTGCAAAGTCTGAGTGCTTTCATTGGGAGGGTGTGGTGGTGTAGCATAGCTCTCCAGGAAGGTGGGTGGTGGGGCGGCTCCTCTAGTAGAATGGGGGTGAACCTTGTTTTCCTTTTACAAGGATTCCACAGTGTGATGCAGTCCTGGTATGGCATCGTAGGATCAGCACTGGACTGTGAGCCACAAGGTCATTAGTTCAAACCTATCAGCCGCTCCTCGGAAACCCCATACAGGGTTGTTATGAGTTGGAACCAACTGGAGGGAATGACAACAATGAGAAAGCAAGTCTGGGATCTAAGCTTATCTGACGGTCCCTGTAAAAGAGTTGCTCTCTTCAACACTATTTATCAAGAGTCTGTACAGTGGTGATTCCTTCATCCATTTGTTTGTTTTGGGTAAATTAAATCCCACTGTAAATGTTCTGAGAAGGTAGAGATTTAAAGAAACCTTGCAGGGGATCTCTTTTTATAAATATATACCGTCACTTCTGTATCCTGATAGATTTTCATTTCCTTTATTGGAGGACATAGGAGGGCAAGCTTACAAGTGTTGCTGCTAAGGTTCCAGTTCATACATGCATGGCTTTATTCCAAACAAATTCTGTTTCAACATGTCTCCATGATCAGTGGATGGCTTCAGACAAGTTCTCTCCATAATACACTTGTCTTATGGAGTCCTACTGTGGCACTGTGTGATAAACACTGTACCATAAGATTGGTTTGAACCGCAAGGTCGGTGGTTCAAAATGGTGTCACCAGTCGTTCCTGGGAAGCCCTACATAGGGTCGCTATGAGATGGAGCTTAACAACAGTCTCATTAGGATGCCTTCAAATGAAAGATCCAATCAAAACAATGGCTTCCCAGGGGATCTGCTGAACCAGTTATTTGAGGCAGAGAGGTCAGCTCAGAAGGTTTTAGGGGATTCATAAGGGGTAATCTTGATAGATTTTCTTAAAGGGCATGGAGGTTTATTATGAAGTTTTAAGAAAACTGAAAACAGCATTGGTGGGGAAAAAGCCAGAAAAGTTGTTACAAGGACTGTTTTTCCATCACAACAATGAACCTACTTATTTTTTGAGAGTATAGCAAGAGCTATTCTATGACAATGATATTGGGAAGCCTTACCCCAACCAGCCCTGATCTTGCCCCCTCAGACTTCTTTTGATCCCCAAACTCAAAGAATATTTTAAAAGAACTCAATTTGAGTCTCTTGAGGATGACAAAGCTGCCATTTTGATGTAGCGTAAATCCGAGTGCAGAATTCCTCAGGAAAGGGTTAGAGAGACTGAAATACCAACTTTCTACGTGTATAGACCTAGATGAAACATATGTAGAGAAACAATAGCTTCACATTTTGATGTTTTTGTTTAATAAAGGTTTCTATGATCTTGTGGCAATATTTTTTGACTGACATTATCACTGCTCTGATAATAGCTCAGTGAAGTTCCTATTACAGCTAATTGAACAACAAGGGAAGTTTGCTTACCCTTTCTATTCCTCTGTGCCCCTCCAGCCCCAACATCAGTCTGGATTCTAGCATAGTGAGGTGGGGGTGGGGGCTGTCAGGATGCTTGGTTCTTACAGTCTGTTCCCTTTGCCTGGAATGCTCTTCCCTCTTCACCTTTTAGCTCCTGCAGTATTCAGTTTAAAGTTTACTTCCTCAGGGAAGCCTTTCCCGGTCACCTCTGCAGACTCAGTCCAACTCCTGCAACACACAACCTGTACTTGTCTTCTTTGCTGGGTCTCATTGTGGAATCTGTTGTTTAACTATGATCTTCCAAGGTAAACATGAATAGGGGTTCGGTCTGTTCTACTCACTACTACATCTTAAGTATCTAGCAAAGCAAACAGTAGTACTCAGTCAGTGTTGGGTGTGCTAATGAATAAATTAATTAATCTGACCGAAGCCATGAGATTTTCAAATGACTCATATGCATGCGAAAGCAGGATGATGAATAAGGAAGACTGGAAAAGAACTGATGCATTGGAATTAGCGTGTTGGTAAAGAATATTCAAAGTACCATGGACTATGTACCATGTAATTCTTGGAAGAATTACAGCCAGAATGCTCCTTAGAAAGATAGATGGCGGCGAGACTTCACCTCTGGTACTTTGGACATGTTTTTAGGAGGGACAGGTCCCTGGAAAAGGATATCATGCTTGGTAAAGCCATGGAATTGGTTCTGACTCATAGCCACCCTGTACAGGGTTTCTGAGGTTGTAAATCTTTACGGGAGCAGAAAGCCTCACCTTTCTCCCGTGAAACGGCTGGTATTTTCGAACTGCTGACCGTGAGATTAGCAGCTGGATTCGTAAGCACTATGCTACCAGAGCTCCTTAAACTATGTTGTTGTTAAGTGCCATCGAGTCAGTTCTGATGCATAGCAACCCTGAACAGGGTTTCCAAGGCTGTAAACTTTTACGGGAGCAGAAAGCCTCATCTTTCTCCCGTGGAGCAGCTGGCAGTTTTGAACTGCTGACCTTAAGGTTCGCAGCCCAATTTGTAACCACTATGCTACCAGAGCTCCCCTTAAAGTACAGGGTCAGTGAAAACCAGGAAGCACTCAATGAGATAGCTAGGCTGTGGCAATGGGCTCAAACATAACAATATAGTGAGGGTGGTGTCGAGCCAGGCAGTATTTTGTTCTGTTGTGAAGAACACAATGACTCGAAGGCACCTAATGACAGTGTATGTTGATTTAATGTCTGATTCCAGGCATGAGTTTCTGGAACAGGTGCATTTTCTAGAAAAAAAAAAAATGGCAAACCCTCTCCGGGTGACAGCAGAACTGATCAGCCTTAGGTCAGCTGCTTTTCCTTGTAGGTGCTTGGTTTGAATGTCTATTTTCTGCAGGTCTGGACATTCTTAAAATTTTACTTAACAGCAATTGTTGCTGAAGGTTTAGAAAGAAATTTGCCAGATCACAGTCTTGTGCTATTTTGTTGTCAAAGAAACTGGGGTTCTAGCAGCTCTATAGCAGGCAGCTGCAATACCAAGTAGGACCAGACTGCTTCACTTTCAGCCCAAAGCTCTGCTCAGTGTCCCATCCCTAAGAGGAGCAAACTCCAGGGTATTTACAGCGAGACTCCAGAGGCCCTGTCTATGGTGGAATTTATGGGACTGATCACAATCTATCCCAATTGCTGCTTTCCACAGTCTGACTGATTTCCGTCTGAGCCACACCAGTCAGCAGGCCCCTCCTGCACTGGGCCGGATCTTCACCACAGCGAAACTCAGCACAATTGCCCCAGCACCTCTCACCTTTGGAGCCACATTTAGGCCCCCTTTCCAGAGCCTCTAAGGCACACTAAACTTGGAGTCAGGCCCAGGGTTTTAATGCCCAGTTCAGTCTTTTAATGCTTACAAGACTTTGACCAATTCATTAGACATATGAGAGTAAAGTGGGGAGAAGAGAAGTCCTACTCTGCCAACTTCACAGGACTCACGTAAGGTAGGTAGGTGTCCTTTGCAGATCAATATGGAGAGTTATAACAGTAATCATTGTGTGAGTATTCTTCTAAGGAGTCCTAGTAGTGAAGTGGTTTAAGCATTCAACTGCTAACAAAAAGTGGGATGGCTCTAACCCACCAAACACTCTGCAGGAAAAAAGATGCAGCAGTCTGCTTTTGTAAAGATTTATAGACTTGGAAACCCTGTGGAGACAATTCTATTCTGTCTTGTAAGGTAACTATGAGTCAAAATCGACTCAACACAGTGGGATTTTGGTTTAAGTATTATTCCGTTTTCCCCAAGATCTCAACCCTCGGGGCAGCTTCCAGGCTCCATTCTTTTTATCCAGTCTCTTTATACCATTCAGCATCCTCCTGGAAACTTGCCCATCCGTTGGCCTCCTACATCTTGCTGTCTTTGGGGTCTGCTCCTCCTTCTCAGACCACTCCTGGCACAAGTGGCAGCTTCATGCTTTCTCCTGACACTTTCACCTGCCAACCACATGGCTTCAGAGAAGAACCATCGGAAACACGATCAGCCTGAAGTGGGGCTTCCCAGTATGAAAAGAAAATCACCACTTCCCTGCCATTGCTGACTTTCCTTCATGAGAGAATCTATTTAGCAATGAAAATGCTCCTGACAGCTGCCAGCGTCCAAGTCTCAGAAACCCCATGCAACTGAAATCTGCTGCTTCTAAGCTGGACTTGCCATTGTGTTATGCCTTTTTCTTGGAGGCAAATCAGTAATCTGGCTGGAGATTTAGACACTCTGTTTTTACTTCCTCTTTGGATCTTTAGAACTGAAAGATCTTATAGTAATAATTCTAGACTTCAGTCCATGAACCAGGTCTCCATCACTCACTCTTAAACTTCCCAAACTAACCCAATGGCCTCCCTCTCTCAGGAGCAAAGATGAAGCTCCTATCATGGACCATTTAACCTAGGCTGCCAGAAGAACCAACAGATCTGTGTTGGAAGAAGTGCAGCCAGAGTGCTCCTTGGAGGCCAGGATTGCCAAACTTCGTCTCTCATACTTCAGACATATTGTCAGAAGGGACCAGTCACTGGAGAAGGATATCATGTTTGGTAAGGTGGAGGGTCAGAGAAAAATAGGGAGACCACCAGCGAGATGGACTGGCAAAATGTCAGCATCAATGGCTTGAAGCGTGGCAGTAATTGTGAGGTTAGCCCAGGACTGGGCAGTGATTCATTCTGTTGTGAATAGGGTCGCTATGAGTCGGTACCAACTCAATGGCACCTAACAACAACAACAACAACAACAACAACAAGTGAGGTGACTTTCCCAAGTGGCGACACTCCAGAAGCCACAATTTAACCATCAGAGAATGACAAAAAAGTGCAAATAATGTGCAGTCTGTCTTCCAGGTATAGTCCAAGGCAGAAAAAAACAAAACACAACAAAGATATGCTAAAATGACAGGGGTCTTATACAACAGGATGCACACAGTGCTGGGCATGGGAAGGAGGAGAAGTGAGAGGGTACCTAATTCAACGGGAGCAGGACAAAGACAGAAGCTTCAGAGAGATGATTAAGAAGCAGGAGTAAGGAGGAGACTTGGGGAGGAGGTGAAGGGCATTTTAAGCAGAGGGGGCATCATGGGGAAAAATGCAGAGGTATAAAATCAGGATAAAGATCCAGGAATTGCAGCAGTTCCTAAGGCTGGGGCAGAGGTTCTAAAAGGAGGGTGATGAGGGTGACAAAGAGTTCAGAGAGCAGATCATGTAGGATCCTGGATGCTACACATAGGAATAAATATGAGTATATGGCTGAAATGGAATTGCTGCTGCTGTTAAGAGCTGTTGAGTCAGTTCTAACTCATAATGACCTTTATAGGGTTTCCAAGGGGCGGCTAGTGAGCTTGAACTACAGACCTTGTGGTTCAAAGTGACTTTGCAGTCTAGCGCATTACTCCACTAGTGCCACACCATGACTCAGAACTGAAATTAAAATATGATATTTAAAAGAAATGGAAGATAATGAAGCTTCTTCTGAAGTGGCTGGGGGCAAAAACAAAGCCAGATAAACAAGATGACTCAAAGGGGGCCTAGGTCTTCTGGCTCCTTCTATCCAGAGACCCAAGACCATAAGCATACACATGGGGAAGACAGCCAAGGCATGGAGATGATGATACTACAATGTTTAAAAAGGGTGATGTGTTTATTTGAATATACTATAGCTGTGGCGTTGTGGTTTAGTGCGCCAGACTGCAAAGCCATTTGAACTGCAAGGGCAGCGGTTCAAGCTCACCAGCTGCTCCTTGGAAACCCTATGGGTCGGAATTGACTCGACGGCACTTCACAACAACATAGATAGTAAAAGGAGCTCTGGTAGCATAGTGGTTATGAATCGGGCTGCTAACCTCAAGGTCAACAGTTCGAAACTACCAGCGGTTCTGCAGGAGAAAGATGAGGCATTCTGCTCCCGTAAAGATTTACAGCCTCAGGAACCCTGTGCAGGGTTATGAGTTGGAACCAACTCCATGGAACTTAACAAGAACAACATAGATAGTAAATGTTTCTCCTACCTAGTTTGTAAAACAGACTTAAATGCATGATAGAAATGAATACTGGGCATTATAAACTACAGAGAGCATATCATTCCTTCTACCTATACTTCATTGGATATGCTAAAAGGGGAGCTAGGATTGACCCAAAAGAAATTCAGGCTGTTGGCTTGAATACAGTAGGCCTGGCTATAGAGTATTTGGGGCTTAGGTTGAAAACCTGAGCCCCAACCAGGAAATTCAATTTAGAAAAGACATGCAGACCTAGAACTGCTGAGAGAACAGGAAATTTGCATTTGAAGAAAGGAAATGCAAGGACAGAAAATGACAGTTCTGCATTTTAAATTTAAGCTTTGAGTACATTAAATTTTAACCTTTGGGTACATTGAAAATGTACAGGAAAAGTCAATGCCCTTCAAGAGAACGCCATTCTCCTCCGGCTGGACATTAAAGGAAGCCAGTGAGCAGACAAGACAGTTTGCTATGCTCACTGCTGGTGGCCACCTGGGTGGCCTCAGTGAGTGGGAGTGGGGGAGGTGCAACAATGAAGAGACAGGCTGAGTTTCAACAGATTCCTCTGGCACCCATTGACTTAGCCTTGGAGGCTAAGAATAAGAGAGAAGAGGCTGGTTCATATGAGGTGCAGGGAAGTGTGTGGACTCCCAAGCCTATGGCTAGTACCTAGTGACCTAGCTTGGATGAGCTGACCAGAACCTGACTGAATTAAGAGATAGCTGTTTAACACTGTGAGCTGGTATAAATTGCTGAAATTGGATGACTTGCTCTACACTGGGCTTTACTTATGAATACCAAAACCCAAATCAAACCCACAGTCATCAAGTCCATTCTGTCTCATACCAACCCTATCTGGGGTTTCTGAGACTAGATTTTATGGGAATAGACAACCTCATCTTTCTCCTGAGGAGCAGAAGGTGGACTTGACCTGCCAACCTTTCGGTAGGTTAGGTGCCAACACCTAACCTACAGTGCCACCATGCAGATGCTCAGAGTTCCAACAGGGACAGGTTCTTGAGAAAAGGGAAAATGCTTGTCTCTTCAGAGTACTGGTTGGATTGTTGTTGCTGTTATTAAATGCTCTCAAGTCAGTTCCAATTCACAGCGACCCTGTACAGGGTTTCCAAGGAGTGGCTGGTGAGTTTGAACTGCGGACCTTGTTTACACTGGCTTATGATCCTGTGCTTTATCCCATAGTGCCACACCAGTTTAATAGGGATGGGCAATTTAGAAATGGGCTACCTAAATCATGAGGTAGATAAAGGCATGCATGCCTGGCTTACATGATTTCATGGGTGTGCTTACATTCAAAATGAGGGGGTCAAGGAATGATCTCCAATGACTCTTTTCCTCTTTTCCTGATTGATCTGGAGTAGACTAGCTGAACCTAAAGTCCCTTAAACGTTTTGCTATGATGCTGCATTGTGAGCCTCAGAACAAGGGAATCATCTTTTCTCAGTTAAATTTTATCAGACACCTTCCTGGTGTCTAAGGTAACTTCTGGATGAGTTTTGGAGAACGTGACCAGATCAGGTGAATTACCTGCAGCTGGTAGTTTCAAACTGCTGACTGTGAGATTTGCAGCCCAATTCGTAACCACTATGCTACCAGAGATGTAATTCCCACCCAATGACTGGGTTGGGGTTATGCAAATTAGGTATTTATGGCCCACAAAGAGAATTGGATAGTTTGTTCATATTGTAAAAAAGTTTTATGGCACCCTAGTGGGGTTGTTGTTGTTGTTGTTAAGTGCTGTTAGTCAGTTCCAACCCATAGTGACTCTGCAGAGTTCCCAAGGAGCAGCTGGTGAGTTTGAACCACCAACCCTGTGGCTCAAGCCAATTTTGCAATCCAGTGCTTATCCTACAGCACCATACCAGGACTCCTTTGTGGGGGTGGGACAATGCGAATAAGCTGTATGAAACCCTAACAAAGAGATTGGTCAGTTTTACCATCTACTAGACTTAAGGTGAAGGGCTCTGGTAGCGTAGTGGTTACATGTCAGGGTATTAACCTCACTGTTAGCAGTTTGAAACTACAAGGCGTTCTGCTCTCGTAGAGATTTACAGCCTCAGAAACCCTGGGCAGTGTCGCTGAGTCGGAACTGACTCCACAGCACATAACAACAACAACAACAGACTTCAAGTGAGCCATCCTAGAAAAGGAAATGGGAGGAATTCATTGCCACCAATAAGAAGACCTAAGCATGGAGCACATCCTTTGGACTCAGAATCCCTTTACTGGGAACCTCTTAGACCCAGGAGGTAGAAAGGAAGAGAGCTGTAACACTAGAGATGTCATAATAAAGCAAGAAGCAGGGGCAAAGAAATGGTGGGAGTAGAGGCATCAAACCCAGAAGAGTGGCAGAAGACAATGTGATGATTGTATAGTGACTGCAAGAAAGCTGAAGTCTTCAGGCAGGAGGTTTGCTGGTAGAAAGGAATACCTCCAGGCACTTGGTAACTGAGCCAAAAGAGTTTCTTAACACTTGTCAGAGCAGGACAAAGGCCAGGCCATAGGGCTGAATGCTTGACAGAGGCCTGTCTAGGGGTAAAGCTGAGAAGAGAGTGTCCTGATTGAAGAACTGTATCCAGAGTCACTTCTGAACCTGAATTGTACCCTGTTATACCTAATAAACCCGTAACTGTGAGTATGATCTCTGAGTTCCATGGGGTCATTGCAATGAATCATTGAATCCAGCAAAGAAGAGAGTGCTGTGGGAGGAGGGTTGATGTCAAGAACTGGTAAAAAGGTTGGAGAGAGAAGGTAGGTCTGACCACAACCTCATAGGAATCAGCTTTGGATAGTTGATGCTAATGATTTTCCATGTTGATAATGATTTTCCTTCCTGCCTTGTGAGGTTAGAGGAGATCAGATGCCACCCCCACACCATTTTTATAAACCAAATCAGTTTGGTATTTGGAAAAGTGACTGGCTGCCATGGTAGTCTGGACTGGAGGAAATGAGATTGGAGCAGAAACAGTAGGGGCCTGAGTTAGAGGGAGAAGGTGGGGTACCTAAGTTAATCCGTAGCAGTGGGGCTGGAATTAAAAGGAGAATTTGGACAGTTGGCATAGTAGGATTGAGTAAACTAGGTCATAGACTCAATGGTCAAGGGAGTAGGAGGAAGGAGTAGAAGGGTTACTTCCAGACAGAGGGGCCATATGTGCTCAGTTATGGTGGTGTGCCATGGAGTCAGTTCCAACTCATAGCAACCCTGCATAGGGTTTCTTTACGGGAGCAAAAAGCCTCATCTTTCTCCCATGAAACAGCTGGTAGTTTCAAACTGCTGGTCTTGAGGTTAGTACCCCGTCTCATAACCACTACATTACCAGAGCTCCTTGTGCTAAGATATAGAGACTTGAAAAGGCATTCCCATGTTTGAGGAAAGGGAAATAACTGAACCAAAGTGTAGACTGTGATAGGAATTAGGTTAACAAGATACAGATAAGTAAAGACCTATGTGATGCCTTGAATTTACTAAATATGGCTTTTCTATCCAGCATCTTCTCAATTCCCACCAAGTGATTGGGTGGAACCATGTACAAGGTGTACAAGACTCTAAGACTGGGCTTAGCTAGTTTTGCCATCCTGCTAAGTTTAAAGTTTCTGAGGAGTTGCCTCAAAACCAGGAACAGACGATCCCAGAACCATCCAGAGGAAGTGTGTGAGCAGAGCATGAGATCCCTACCTAGAAAAGCAGCAATGGCATAGGTGGTGGCATGGAAAGACAGAGCAGCTTCCGGGTCTAGACCCATGCACTGAGAAAAGCTGAGTGCCTACAGTCAGGAGCCTGGCTTGTAGGATGTGCCCTTTGGACATTCTCAGACTGGCTAAAAAAGCTTTGCAACATTTGCTCAAGCAGGGCAGAGGTCAAGGGGCCACAAAACTGAGAAGCCAAACACAAGAGTGAGGTGGGTCTGGAGTACATCTGAGAAGAGGTTTTCCTGATTCCTGAATGAGTTTTGATCCTGATTATAACATGCTCACTTCCCTAATAAACCCCATAATCATGAGTATTGTTATGAGTTCTGTGAATTGTCAAACCCAGATGTGAAGCCAAGAGTGCTGTGGGAGGATGGTTGGTGTCCAAATAGGGTAAAGAAGGTTATAGGGTGAAGGCGTGTCTGACCTCCACTTCATACAAATTGGCCTTGGGATGATTTTGAGTTTGATTTGAGGGAGGAGGACCCTGCCCATAAGACCTTGAGGCCTAACCCTAAGACCTTAAGGCCTAGGAATGAGGGAGGAAGCCCCTGGCCATAAGACCCTGAGGCCTAGGTCACACACAAAGGAACATAGAACAAATTTGTCTGACTGCCATTTGGAGCAAAGCCACAAAGCCATGCAGCCAGGTCTACCCTGAAGCTAATAAATAATGTGTAAAATAAATAAACCTGTAGTCATATGTCAAGATTTGGAGGATAGTGGTGGTGTTGGTGGTTCTGTGCCATGGAGTTGGTTCTGACTCACAGCAACCCTGTAGAGGGTTTCTGAAGCTATAAATCTTTACGGGAGCAGAAAGCCTCATCTTTCTCCTGCAGAACCGCTGGTAATTTCAAACTGCTGACTTTGAGGTTAGCCGCCCGATTCGTAGCCACTACACTACCACACAGCTCCGTAGTAGTGTTTATTATATGAAGTCTTGGTGTGGTGCTCAGGGTAATGCACTAGACTTGAAGTTAAACCACAACAAAGTATGTGGTTCAAATCCACCAGCCACTCCTCAGAAATCCTATACAGGGTAGCTATGTGTCAGTATCAACTCGATGGCACTTAACAAAAGAAAGTGTTTATTATGTGACATGGTGGCAGCCAAAGTTAACTGTTACACTCTATTGAATGTCTTTCTTTCTGTCGATCTATGATGAGAAGGGAGAAGATTGGGAAGAAACTTAAATAACCTAATTGAGTTATGTTGTTGTTGTTGTTGTTAAGTGCCGTCGAGTCGGTTCCGACCCATAGCGACCCTGTACAGGGTTTCCGAGGGTGTAAATCCTTACGGGAGTAGAAAGCCTCATCTTTCTCCCGCGGAGCGGCTGGTAGTTTCGAACCGTTGACCTTAAGGTTCGCAGCCCGATTCGTAACCACTACGCTACCAGAGCTCCAACCAAAGGAAATTTTTATAGTTGATGACCCTTCTCATCTTCATTCACTCACATACACTCTCAAAGGTGGGGGCATACATCTTCTTCTGAAGCAGCCCGCTCTTCTTCCTTCTGCTCCTCCTAGCACCTTACTCCATTGGTTGTACTTTCTCTCTCCTGAACTGGGTCCTTCCCCTGAACCTATACTCACTATTCCTTCCATTTGAAAATCTCTTCCTTTACCCCATGTCCCTAAAACTCATTCAGTCTCTCTCCTGACCTTCTCAAATAAGCTTCTTGAAGGAGCTGACTCTATTCACTGTCTCATTCTTTTCCCCTCTCACCTATCAGTAGTCTCGTTTCCCTGGCCACCACTTCACCAAGATGCTCTCAGTATGCTTTCGGAGCTTCCTAAGCATCCAATGCAATTTCTAGTCCTTATCTCCTGCATTGCTCTGTACCACGTGACACAGCACTAAACTCTTTTACCTTCCCTCCCACCCTCAAGCACTGTCTCCTTCCACATTCTCTCTCTTGGCTACTGGCCCCATTCTCCACCCAATGACCCATGACAGAAAGTCAGCATGGCATAACGAATTCTGATCTGGACTTGATGAGTTTGCAGTGCCTTTGAAACAAGAAGAGATGCTCAATGGGCTTAGTTAAGCATGTGGATTGGGAGCCCCAAACAGAGATCTGAACTGGAGATAAAAATGACTATGGCATTTAAAGTCATGAGCATGCATGAACTTGCCTAAACTTGCTGAGTACAAGTTTTGGGTCTTTAAAGCCTTGAAACCCTAAGGAGCAGTTCTACTCTGTCGTACATGGTCACTGTGAGTCAGAATTGACTCAGTGACAGTGAGTATCCATCTCAGGGGGCAGCTAAGTCAATGGATACAACCAATCACAAAGACAGTGTTCTGCGTCCTATTGTGGTGAGTAACAGTTGGAGTCTTAAAAGACAGTAAGTGACCATCTAAGATACAACTATTGTTCTCTCCCTATTCAGAGAGAAAGAAAGCGAGAAAAATTCAAAGACACAGAAAATAATTAATACAGAGGACTGACAGAGCATACTAACCACATCCTCTACTGTCCTAAGAGCAGGTAAACCAGATGGTGCTCAGCTGCCACTTACCTCTGGTTGCCACTTACTTACGGTAGAATGAAAGGAATATGTAGAACAAAATTCAAAATTATAAAAAGATCAGATTAACTGGCCTGAAAGAGACCGGTAGACCTACAAGTCTATGACCTTCAAACATCCTTCAAACCTGGAAGGGAATCCACCCCTGGGATCACCTGTCGTCAAACAACAGACAGGCCTATAAAATGACAATAACACTTAGGAGAAACAATTAACCATAGGAAACCACAAGGACACAACCTTGACCTCAAAACAAAGCTCAGAAAGCAAGAACAATGGAAGAATGGAAAGGGAACTGGGGAACCCGGGAAGCAAGAGAGAAAAGCGTTGTTATCTTGAGAGGGTTGCAACTAATGTTACAGAACAAAATGTACAAAAATTATTGAGTGGAAAACAAATTTGCTCTGTAAACTTTAACCCACGCCATCATGAAAACGAAACAAAAACAAAGCATACCACTACCCAGTCACTAAAGATGACAAAAATAGAAAAGACTGACAAGACCACATATTGTCAAAGATGTGCAGCATCCATAACTCTCATGCATTGCTGTGGGAAACGAAATGATACAGCCGATGACCCAACCATTTCACTCCAAGGTGAAAACAAATGTTCACAAGAAACTCATACAAAATATATTCACAGCAGTTTGAAACATAATAGCCAAAGAGTGGAAATAATTCAAATGTCCTGCTAGAGGAGAATAAATAAATTGTGGTATATCCACACAGTAGAATACTACTTTCAACAATTTAAAAAAAGGAACAAACTATTGACAGACACAAAGGATTCTCAAAAACACTACATTTGGATGAAAGCCACGCATGAATGAGTACATACAGATGATTCTACTTATGTGAAGTTCAAGAATAGGCAAAATAAGTAAATGGTGATCAAATCAAAAAATGGTTGCCATGAAGGCTAGAAGAAAAATTTATCAGAAATGAGAACCTTCTAGGGTGATGAAAGTTTTTTATGTTTCATTTTATATGATGGGAAATAACTGTCAAAACTCATTGAAATGAACACTTAGGAGTTGTGGATTTTATTGTATGCAAGCTGTACTTGCATTTAAAATCAGAAATAAAAAAATGTAAAGTTTTAAATTATAAGATAAACACTAAAATAAAAAGAAAGTATACACACAACCCTGAAAAATAACAATGAATCTGTGAAATACTTCACAACATGGATAAACCTGGAGGGCATTATGCTGAGTGAAATTAGTCAATCACAAAAGGACAAATATTATATGAGACCTCTATTGCAAAAAGTCAAGAAAAGGTTTTCATGCTGAAAGAAAAAGTCCATAATGGTTATCAAGGGTGGGAGGGAAGGAAGAATTATTCATTGCCAACAGAGTACTGGTGTGGTGTTGTAGGATATGCACAGGACTGCAAGGTCAGTTTGAACCACAAGGTCAGGGTTCAAACTCACCAGTTGCTCCTTGGAAACCCTATACCGGGTCGCTATGAGTCAGCCCTTAACAATAAAAAAACAGGATAGACATGTTAATTTGAGTGATGGGGAAGACAATATACAACAAGAAGGGGGTTGGTAGAAGAGAGATGGGGGTAGGAGAAGATGCAGGGAGAAGAGCAAGAAGAGTTAAAGGGAATAGAGGTAAATACTGTGAACTGATAGTACATAGAGGGGACTATAATCACTGAAATGAAATAAAGTGTTTGATTTGTTGAATGCAAAACTGATGATCTACTCTGTAAACCTTCATTCAATCATTCAGTTCATAATAAAAAGTATAATTTTAAAAAGGTACAGTGCAAAAAAAAGGTACATCATTTCAAGTAAAAAGTGTCTGGAATGTATGTCCTGGAGGACTTAGTGCTCCCAGTTAATGATGTCTCCTTTTCTACCAGCCCCCATCCACAACAGACTTGATGACATCTGTCCATTGACCATTGTCTAGTCATCACAAAAATGATGTAATGGAAAAAGTATACTCTTCAGAATCAGACTAATGCCAGCTGCCATTTAATAACTGAGTGCCCGTGAACAAGCTACGTGACCTTTCTGAACCTTCATTTCCTCAATTCGAAAATAGGCTAATGGTACTTTTCATTGTAAGTATTATAGAATAATGGCTAATGAATGGCCATTATTATGGTGGGTGCCATCTTTCATAAGGTCTAGTGACCCAATGAAACTAGAATAAAACCCCATTAGGGAAGAATCGCCACCATCACTAGCTTCCTATTTGAGGTCACTTTGATCCCACCAGTCAGAAATAGGATCCACTATCTGGTAGCGCAGTGGTTACAAATTGGGCTGCAAACCGCAAGGTCAGCAGTTCGAAATTACCAGCTGTTCCGCAGGAGAAAGATGAGGCTGTCTGCTCCCATAAAGGTTTACAGCCTCGGAAACCCTGTACAGGGTCGCTATGAGTTGGAACCGACTCCACAGCACATAACAACAACATCATTTTCAACATTAAAAGTAAACCAGCAGGAAGGTTGCATGCATTCAGAGTACAGGTGTAGAGCTCTGAGTTGGTTTGAGCTGGGCTGAAGAAAGGACAGTGTGAGCATGATGTTAACTAGCTCCTGGGCAACTTAATTCTTTTTGACTTCGCATTGCACATCCAGCTTGCATGCAATAAAGGGAAATGCTCAAAGGATAATAAGCTCACGTTTTCTCTCAGACGGGTAAGAAACTGACCCTGAGATTATAGTTGAACTTGGACAAGGGTTGGGGAAATGGTTGCTCCAAACCACCATGACCAGGCAAAGGCCACTCCTGGACCACAATGTAAGAGATCAGGCTTCTGGGGTTAAGTTTTCCCATTGGGAACCTTGCCTTAGTCACTTTGCACACTTCTTAACCTCAGTTTCTCCATGAAAAATGACTAGATCAAACAATGTCCTACCAGTAGTATACCAAAAGCATCAGATAAGATAGAGACTCGAGAAACCCTGAGACTATAGCTCATGGTCACCCTTCCGGTCTGAAGCTAAACGCATCACTCCCCTGGCTCAATTTTCAGCCAAAGTAAATTCACTTCAATCAAAGTACAGGGTATAGCGTTTTTGAGCAGCTGCTAAATTTTGAAGCAGAACTTCCTGTTTGCAGTCCAGTGGTTATTATAAGCACCACTAGGGCTTCTTGAGATAGGTTTATGTTGTTCTTGTTGTGATTCCAACCCATAGCGACCCTGTATAGGGTTTCCCAGGAGCTTCTGGTGGGCCTGAACCGCCAACCTTGCAGTTCAAACGGCTTTGCAGTATGGCGCATTAACCCACTGCGCCACACCAGGACTCCAAAAGATAGGTTTACATAGGGGACAAAAACACTAGTGAGGCATGCACACCATAAAACCGTCAACCATTTGAGATCAAAAGAACATTAACTCAAGGACAAACTTCAGAAGGGTTGGGAAAGGAGGAAGAATGGAAACAAGAATCAGTCCCCTTTCCACCATGGTGGTCCTGGAGCCAGTATTCTCTAGTTCGCAATTTCTAAGGGGCTCTTTCGGAGTCCTGGTAACTAATGGGTTACAAGCTCGGTTAGCAGCAGTTCGGATCCACCAGCCTCTCCGCGGGAGAAGAGTTTTCTGCTCCTGTAAAGATTTACAACCTCGGAAATCCTATGGCAAACAGCCGTAGCAATGGGGGCTCTTTCCAGAGCTCGATGGCTTTCTGCTACCGCAAAATTGACAGCATCGGAAATCCTTTAAGAGTAGCTATTAGTCGGAACCTATATGACAGCGCTTGATAACAACAAAGACTCTTTCACCTTTGTCTTTTTCAGTTTTTGAGCCCTTAATATATGTAGCCCTGGTGTGGCACTGTGGGTTAATGCGTTGGACTGCAAAGTAGGTTTGAACTACAAGGTCAGCAGTTCAAGCTCATGAGCCTCTCCTCCAAAACCCTACACAGGGTCACTCTGGGTAGGAACTGACTTAATGGCACTTAACAACAACAGCAACAATACGTGCAAGAGAGGGTAACTGCCATCTGCCCCTTGCCCCCATCTAGGTTTAGCAAGGTATACCCAAAAACAACTCTGATCAAGGTTTGTTGCTGTTAAGTGCTAGAGTTGGTTCCGACCCATAGCGACCCTATATATGGAAAGAAAGTGTTTATTGTAGCTAAAGAAGTGTGCAACAGAATAACCATATCCTCTCCACACCCCTTTTGAAAGAAAAGTGCCTTCCATTTCCCTATCCAGATCAAGGAGGAAGTCTTCAGCAATATCCCGATTCCACAGTTGAAACCAGCTGTAGAATCGAAAAGCCCACAACTCCAGTCTACTGGGGCATACCTTGTTATGTGCAGTGGAGTCGGTTCCGACTCATAGTGAGCCTGAATAGGGTTTCCGAGGCTGTAAATCTTTACTGGAGCAGAAAGCCTCATCTTTCTCCCGCGGAACATAGTAGTTTCAAACTGTTGACCTTGAGTCTTGCAGCCCGATTCGTAATCACCGCGCTACCAGAGCTCCTTGGGGCATACCTATTCCTTAGTAAAATGAGGAAGGCCCTGAGGCCTGTTTAGGCTCCAGAAGGAGAACACGTGAATAAGCAAAGCCAGGAAGACAGCAGCCAGGGTTAGGCTCCTTCCTGGGTGTTGGAGTGGCGCTGACACTCTCCTTCCCGCCAGCAGCGGGAAGACTGAGGAATCTGAAGCACCCTGCTTTCTCTGCTGGCGCCCTGACATTTCCCCCCACTTCACTGTTTCTTGGACGTCTTTCAAGAGTTCTGTTCAGCTGGGTTTTTTTGTTTTTGTTGTGTTATTTTCGTTGGTGTTCCTTTTGAGTGGAAACGAGGCGCTGTGAAGTGTTGAAGAGCCACTTTGGCCTAGTATTACCCCAATGCTGCCAAAGTTCTAATGTTTGAAACTTTCCTTCAGGCTAGTTTTTAGCTCCGTCTTCAGCTCTGAAAGCTCTGTGACTTCTCCCTCTAAAAGCTCCTAGTATCCCGAGTGCAAGCGCTCCTCCCAGGCTCCCGCGTCGTACCGGCAGGCACCCCTTACTCATCATAGGTCTGGACAACAGTCCTGCCCCACAGACCCCTCACACCCAGCTCTGCCCCGACACGCGACAGACTAACTCGCTCGGTCCCACTCTGCGTTCTGAGACTCCCCTCTTTGTCCCTCCATGTCCCCACGGACTAGGTGGGGTGACCTTGGCCCGTAGTCCTTTAGACCTGGGTCTGGAAGGCTGGACAGACAGGGAACGGGATGGGGATAGAGATGGGGTGAGATTTGGGTACAGAAGAAACGACAAGAACAAAAGCAGAGACAGGGTCAGAAACAGGGCAGGGCCGGCGCACTACTGGCACGCCGCTCTCCCTCCATCCACCCCAGCCCACGCTTCGAGCCCCACACCCAGCCACCCACCACCCGCCTCCTAGTCGCCCCAGTCGCTTCGCTAGCGCCTCGGAGGCCAAGGGCTGCGCCCCGCGGGACCCACCTGGTCCGCAGAAGCTAGGCGCGGAAGGCTGGCGCGCAGCTGTGCTCCGGGATGCACCGCGCCTCGGCTCCCGGCCTCGGCTGCGCCCTCCGTAATCAGAACAGTCCCGGCACTGCCTCCGCCCGAGCCCGTGTCGGGCGTGCCCGGGCGGGGTGTACCGCCTGCCCTCCGGTTTGGCGGACCGGCCGGGCCCTCTCCCGGGTAACAGGCAGTGGACAGGGGCGCGAGGGAAGCAGCGAGGGCTCAACACAGGCGACGTGCTCCTGTCTCTGCCCCGACCGCGGCTGTAAGTGCCTGCCAAGCAGGTCCCCGCCCAGGAGACAGCTGGGAGGCTGGGCGCGCGAGTGCGCGAGTGTGTGTGTGTGTGTGTGTGTGTGTGTGTGTGTGTGTGTGTGTGTGGTCCTAGCTTGCCTTCTCTGGCCTGCCCTGTGAGGGGTGGGGGGCGTCAGGGGCATCGAGGGAGTGTCTGTCACCCTGCACTGATGGGAGGGGCCTCCATGCCCTGGCCCACTGCCAAACACTGGGGAAGCGGAGATCTGGCGGTCTAAGCCACCATTTGTTTCCTGGGGAAGGAAGAGCACAGATGTGGACAACTACAGGCCCGCCGGCTAGAGCCGCTCTTGTGGAGCCCAGTACTGCTCCTCCTCCCCAAGTCCGGAGTTCGGGAAGTGGAGGCTGGTTTATCCAGCAACTAGCGTCCTTCTTACCGAGCTTGTTCACAGACTCAGTGATCTTTCTGCCAGAATGGGGCTCTATACGCGCTTTCCGGTGGGGGTGAGGGTGAGGGTGTCTTTACTAGAACTATTTGTTGTTAGTGACTGTCCAGTAGGATGTGACTCATAACGACCCTGTGAAGGGTTTCTTAGGAGCAGCTGGTGTGTTTGAACCGTCGACCTTGTGGTTAGTAGTCCAGTACTTACCTTGCAATTCAGAAGGGAAAAAACAACATCAATTTCAGAATTTGTGCTGCTATGGCCTATCCCCCAGTGATTCACTCTAATGAGTTACATACGGCGTCTCTAGTTCCCTGCCCTCAATAGTGTCTTACTTTGTAATCCTGGTGTGGTGCTATAGGATAAGCACTGGACTGTTAACCACAAGGTTGGTGGTTCAAACCCACTGGCTGCTTCTTGAAATCCAGCTGTTGCTATAAATCAGAACCCACTTGATACTTAACATTTTGGAAACAAGGCACTTTACACCTACCCTTGAGTTCCTCTTACTCTACTTTACCAACGGAAAAATCAAAACTTTGCCAGGGATCACTTGCCATTGAAAGACATTTTCATAGGCTGAGAAATTTTTCCTAAATAATTTAATAAATTGCAACTGTCATTTGATATCATGAAAATGGCACAGAGCATGGATGTAATGTACCGTCTTAACCATTCCATACTAAAGAGAACAGAACAGAGGTCTTATTTAATGCTTGAGGGATGCACAAAGACTCTGGCCAGGCCAGGTGACGTCAGGAGGCTTGGGAGAGTGAAGTTTCTCTGTGGGTCCAGTTTGGTAAAGTGGTGGGATAATGGAGTGTCAGTCCCACACAGGACACAGAAATGACAAGCTCCACTGTAATCAGTACAATGTGTCTTTTGCTAGAGGATAAATTATGTAATTATTGTCTTTTATGAACACATTTGCAATTTGCTGAGGATAATGAGTTTGTCTCTCATACTTTAGGCATGTTATCAGGCCAATTCTTGGAGAAGGACATCATGCTTGGTAAAGTAGAGGGTCAATGAAAAAGAGGAAGACCCTAATGGGATGGCTTGATTAACACAGTGGCTGCAGCATTGAGGTCAAACATAGCAATGTTTGTGAGGATGGCTTAGGACTGGGTTGTGTTTCATGGGGTTGTTCCTAGGGTCAATATGCCAAACTGACTAGGGTGACACTGTAGGATCAGCACTGGACTGCTAATCACAAGGTTGATGGTTCAAACCTACCAGCTACTCCTTGGAAATACAGGATCTCTATGAATCAGAGCTGACTTAACAACACTTAGCAACAACAATAACAGTATAATAAATATGCAATGAACAATGTACTAAGTAGTTGATTCCCCATTTTTCATTATTGAATTGGAAAATGCATTGTTAAAATTGCTCTGCCAGTCCAACTAGCTTATACAGAAACTATTTAAAAAAGAAAAATAGTGACAATAATTATGACAGTGGCTCAAATAATGATCCAACATGACCAAAATCAAAATATGACAGGAACATAGAACACACAAAACCATTGTTCAGCTACTGTTAAATTTAATACCAGAGGTCTGGTGGTGAAACCATATTATCAGTCATATTAATTTAATGTTGTTTACAGTAGTCCTGGTGTGGCACTATAGTATAAGCATGGATTACTAATCACCAGGTCTACATTTCAAATCTAATAGTTACTCCTCAGAAACCCTATACAGAATCACTGTGAGTCGGAATTGACTCAATGGCACTTAACTTCAGTTTATGGTTTTGTGGCTTTTGTTGTATTTACTTAAAAATTCATTTTGGTTTTATAGGTAGCTTATAGAGCTAGGAGTCTGAGGAGTTCTGAGGAGTTTTATATTCTACAGCAGTATTTAGATTTGTACTGCCGTAGAACATAAAACCTTATGCACCTCTGACAGTTGAACTGTCAGAGTTAGAAACAGAATAGACTTAAAAGTGAGTTTGGATGAGTGGAATGGTAAACCCTAACCAGAGAAGCAGCGACACCAGAGATGAAGGCAGAGGTGATGGCATTGAGAGATAGAGCAGCTGAGGACTCTAGACTCATGGAAAGAGAAAGGCTGTGTGCTGGAGGCCAGGAGCCTGGCTTCAAAGAAACAAAACAAAACCATTGGGAATATATAATCAATGTAATGAAACAAGGTATATGAATGTTTGAATGTGAAACCAATGATGTGCCCTGAAAACTTTCACTCAATCCACAGTAAAAACCTTAAAAAAAAAAAAAAAAAAAAAAAGCTGGTGGCCAGGAAGCAGACTTGCAGAATGTGCCCTTTGGAGATGTAATTTATTATATATGCCTGAGTGGGGTTTTTTGTTTGTGTGTTTTTTTAAAAAAGCTAAAGTGGATAAAGAGAAATACTTTTAACTGATGGTATATGGAGGGGATTATAATCAATGTAATGAAACAAGTTATATGAATTGTTGAATGTGAAACTGATGATGTGCCCTGTAAACTTTCACTCAATCCACAATAAAAACCTTAAATTAAAAAAAAAAACCATAGGGAATAGAAGCAAATACTGTTAAATAATGATGCATGAAGGGAATTATAATAATTGCAATGAAATAAAACACAATGGGATGAGTGCAAAATCAATGTCCTCTCATGTAAACTATTACTCAATTCACAATAAAAACTTTAAAAAAAAAAAAAAAGTGAGTTTGCGGCCAACCCTCCAGCCAACTCTCTCAGGAACACTCACACTCCTGAACCTTTAGTGGTTATCTGGTTGTGATGTCATACCCGAGAGCCTCAGAGACTATAAGTTTTTCTATCTGTAATAATATCCTCCCTGCTTTCCATAGGCCAAGCATGTTTCTATGACACATGACTGCTGCCATCAGTCATGGTTGTGGGATGTGATTCCTTTGTTCTCTGTGTCCTATAAAAGGTCACTATGTGTAGATAACAGAGTAAAAGACGAAGACTCCCAATGAAATGGATTGGCCAAGTGGCAGCATTGATGGGCGCTAGCATGGCAACAGTAGTGAGGTTGGCCCAGGATCGAGCAGTGATTTGTTTTGGTGTGCATAAGGTCACTATGAGTCGGTACTGAGTCAATGGCATGTAACAACAAACAACAACATGTGGAGATAAAACTTTGGAAAGTCACCATTGTATCTATGATTCCCCTTACCCAGGGATCTTTGTTTGTCTTGTGTTTCCTCCTGTTTAAGATTTAATAAGAGTCTAGATAATATTTATGTTTTTGAAAATGAGGTGTCTTTTTCCCCCTTTACCAAATGGCATAGTGGTTGAAATGCAAGGTTTCTTGTTTGGCAGGATCTCTGATGTTCCTTGGACTGGTTGGCACTGAAAAACAGGGTACTTAGCCCTACCGACTCCACAGATCCCTGGGGAAAATCTGCAAGGTAAGCACTATTAAATTTTGAACCCCTGTTTTTGTTGCAGACTGCAGGTATTGGGGTGTTGAGGACCAGTGTCATGGACGAAAATCCAGCACGTGGCTGCACTCAGACTTGCTGACCAGAGACCCTGAGGGCTCAAGGAAGTAACCTCCGGACATCCTGGGTTCATTGGCTTTTACAAACTCACTGTTGGGCTAGCTTTGTATAATTCTCTTTAGTCCTATTAATTCATGCTATGTTTCGAACCCCTGTAATTATAGCTTCTGAGAAGATGGTTTCTTAATGTGCCTCTCTCAATATCTCCACTGTATTGGCAGTGCTTAAGGTTCTGGGAACAAATCTCTCTGAGGAACAAACTCTGGCCACTGGGCAAGCTCGTCCAAACTGTTCTTTATCAAATTATTCAGTTATGTTTGATATTAACTTAATACATGAGCCCTTGATACCCATGGACAAATATTAAAACAAAAAACTGCTCCTAAAGCCGAGGCTGTAAAAAGTTCCAAAAGCAAGTTTCTCCCAAGGAGTTAACTCAGTATATTGGCGTATTCTGGGGCTTTGTCTAAAGAATAATAGGAAACCATTCAGCTAGGTGTCTTGCTTCCTCCTGCAAATCTCAGCCAGACAGCTGACACAGCGAGACTCCTTTCAATCCTTTTCACCTGTTCTCATTCGAGATTAGGTGCTATAGATATGTTAATTAGCCTGGAGAAACCGAGTTGCTGCCCTGGGATTCGAACCTGAAAAGTACGGTATACATTTGAATGAATTTCTGGAAAATTAAGGATGTTAGATTATCAAGACAATTTGTGATGTATGTTTTAGAATTTGATTCCTGTAAATCATGGTGTCCTGTTTTGAACGATTAATCACATTTCACTTCTGTACCCCGTCTTAATAAATCCCGCCTTCCTTTGTGTAAAGCTCTTCCCCGAAATAAAACAGGGGTGCAGACCGAAGCCCGCATGCGTTACGGCTGGCATGCGAGTTGTTACAGCTGGCAAGGCATGCGTCAAGGTTTGCAGGGCGGTGCTTTACTGCCTACAGGGGCCATGTTGCCCGTAGTCCAGGATCTGCACGCCAGTGTCGCATCCACTCTGGTCTTGGGGTGTCTTCTTGTCTTTCTCTTTGCGTCTTTGTGTGTACTTTTTCTCTATCTCTGTCGCCGCCAGATCTCCCTCCTTCGTGAACCAAACCCCCTTGTCGAGGCTGGCTCTCGACATGTTTTAGGGATTCCTGTGACTCCTTTTTAAGTCTGAAGTCTTATTTTTGTATTTCTCTCTATCTAAAACTCTGCTTCTGTTCATTCTGTTTGTAATTTCCATCTGCTCTCTAGTGGACAATTTTGGTCGGGATTCTGACATTGGGACTCTATGTGAACACTTTAAGGGAAGTAGTTCTATTTTTCTTAGAAAGCTTGGAGCCATGTGTGTGCTCTTTGGTGGGAGAGCCATGGTGATCTTGAACTGCTTCCTGAGAAACCCAATGCTCTCTTTCGCTTGTGAATTTTGCTGCCTCAGATGTGGTGTACGGATTGTGATGAAATCACCATGAATCTTGCAAGAAAAATTGATGAGGGGAAGGTAGCAGTTTCTGGCCTGTCTTGGGACCAGGTGTTTGCTCAGAGAATTCTTGGTAACTTCAAGATGGATTAACCTAAGTAAAATTATGTCATTATTTTCATATATGTGTATATGTGTGTTGCCTTGTTTTATATTAGACTGTTTTGAGGATATTATACTGTTGCAACATAGAATATCATAAGGGGAGAGACATTGATCCAGATTTCCCTCTCCGATAACATTTACTTGGAATTAATTTGTAATTTGGCTTCTCTCTGTTAACATTTAAATAACCAGTTAATTTAAAGAGTTGTTGTCAAGTGCTAGGAATTCTGGTCTGACTCATAACGACCCTGTATAGGGTTTCCAAGGAGTGGCTAGTGCTAACCTTGTGGTTAGCAGTCCATTGCTTATCCTACAGAGCCACACCAATATGCATTTAAGGTACTCTACTGGTGTGGCGCTGTGGGTTAATGCACCAGACTGCAAAGCCATTTGAACTGCAAGGTTGGCAGTTCAAGCTCACCAGCTGCTCCTCGGAAACCCTACCCAGGGTCACTATGGGTCGGAACCAGCTCGATGGCACTTGACAACAACAACAACAACAGAAAAAAATCATCTACCTTGGTTGGTATATAATGAGGCCTTTCTAAAACAATAATACTCACAAAAATATCATTTTGCTTCCGGATGGTATTATTAAATTAATAATTTCTTTAGCTCTATTTTATTTCCCCACACATGTGTTCTTGTAAGTTATCTTGATATTTTAGACAATTAATAAAATGTTTTCATTTCATTAAGTCTTCATGTTTGTAACAACCTTAACTAAAAATTTTTGTAAGTAACTTAGATTGTTGTTATTAAGTGCTACCAAGTGAGTTCTGACTCACAGGGACCCTGTAAAGTGTATCCCAATAGCGGCTGGTGGGTTTTAACTGCAGACCTTGAAGTCCCAACCTACCTTGCAGTACAGTGCTTACTCTACAGCACTGGACCAGGCTTCAATTAGATATCGTAAAAAATAAAATTACATTTAACATGTTTTCCCTTTAATCCTAATCCACAACCAGCTTTAATAAAGCAATTTGGCTGTACATTGTCTTTCAAATAACTTGGGTGAACCTAAACTTTATGCAAATGATTCACAAATCTAGGGTTTTTTTGTCTTTTGTTTGACTTTAGCCAGAGGTGAGGGAGGATACTCTGAATTCTCTTGGGCCAGGGAACACACTCAGCATTTCTCAAGCTGAAAGAACCTGAAGAAAAAAGTCAAGTCTCCACTTGCAATACCGAAGGATTCTTTGGGCAAAATATTGAATGATGCAAAAAGGATTTAAAAAGATGGAAGGAGTACACAGAGGCAGTCTACCAAAAAGAAATGGTTGATGTTCAACCATTTCAAGAGGTAGGAGATGATCAAGAGCCAATGGCCAATGGTACTGAAGGAAGAAGTCCAAGATTTACTAAAGGCATTAGCAAAGAACAAGGTTCCAGGAATTGATGGAATACAAATTGAAATCTTTCAACACACTAATGCTGCACTGGAGGCACTTACTCATCGATGCCAAGAAAGTTGGAAGACAGCTACCTAGTCAAATGATTGGAAGAGATCCATATTTGTGCCTATTCCAAAGAGAGATGATCCAACAGAATGCAGAAATGATCAGACAATATCATTAATATCACCTGCAAGCAAAACTTTGCTAAAGATAAACTGAAAAATGGTTGCAACAGTACAATGACAGGATATTATCAGAGGTCAAACTGGATTCAGAAGAGAACTTGGAACAAGTTGACATGAGATGGATCTTGGCTGAAAGCAGAAGATACCAGAAAGATGTTTACCTGTGCTTTATTGACTATTCAAAGGCTTTTGACTGTGTGGGTCATGACAAGCTATGGACAACATTGCAGAGAATGAGTATTCTGGAACACTAAACTGTGCTCATGAGGAACCTGTACATAGAACAAGAGGCAGTACTCTGAATAGAACAAGGAGATACTGAATGGTTTAAAATCAAGAAAGATGTGCACCAGGGTTACATTCTTTCACCATACTTATTCAATCAAGTTGTATGTTTAACAAATAATCAGAGATCATTGTTGCTGAAAGCTAAGAGGCCTTAAAATATTTACTGATGAGGATCAAAGACCACAATCATCAGTAAGGGTTGCACCTCAATGACCTCATATGCATGTAGAAGTTGGACAATGACTAAGGAAGACATTAGAAGAACTGATGCATTCGAGTTATAGTATTGGAGAAGAATATTTAAAACATGGTGGATTGCAGAAGAACAAACAAATCTGTGTTGGAAGAAGTACCATCAGAAATATTCTTTAGCAGCCAAGATGGCCAGACTTTGTACATTATCATAAGGGACCAGTCCCTAGAGAATGATGTCATGCTTGGTAAAGTGGAAGGACAGAAAAAAAGAGACTCCTAACAAGATGAATGGCACAGTCTTGTAGGAATTCTGAAGGACTGGGATATGTTTTGTTATGTTGTACATAGGGTGGCAATGGCTCAGAACAGACCCAAGGCACCTAACAAAAATAACAGCAACAAGGGATACCATGTGTGGTGCTGTAGGATAGGCACTGGACTATTAACTACAAGGTGGGCTGTTCAAACCCACCAGTCGCCCTTTGGAAATCCTACACAGGGTCACTACGAGTCAGAACTGACATGACCACACACAATAACAACTAAAGGGAGAACTTTAAAGAATTGGAGGGAGAACTGGTGACTCAATGTGTTAAGAATTGAGTTGTTGATTGCAAGGTCAGTAGTTTGAGCCTACCAACTGCTCCTCAAGAAACAAACAAACAAATAACACTGTTTTACTTCCATAGAGATTTTCTAAGATCCCAAAGAACTATCCTGTTTAGCTCCATGGGGCCCTCATGAGTGAGATTTATTGACAGTAGGCTTGATTAGATTAAGTATAAGTTTAAAAGGAAGGTTGACATATTTAAACAAACTCTTATTTCAACAGCTGTTGTTGTTACATGCTATCTAGTCAGTTCTGACTCACAGTAACCTTAACAACAGAATGACACAATGCCTGGTCCTGCATCATCCTCACAACCTTTGTTAAGCTTGATCCCGTTGCTACTGCCACTGTCCCAATCCATCTCGTTCGGGATCTTCCTCTTTTCCACTGATCCTCCAATTGACCTAGCATGATGTCCTTCTCCAGGGACTGGTCCTTCCTGATGTGTCTGAAGTATGAGAGATAAAGTCTCACAAACTTGACTTCTAAGAAAGCATTCTGGCTGTACTTTGTCCATACAGATTTGTTCTAGCAGTCCAGGGTATTTTTTTAAATATTCTTCTCCAACACCATAACACAAATGCATCAATTCTTCTGTCTTCTTTATTCACTGTCCCACTTTCACATGCATATGAGGCTATTGAAAATGCCGTGACTTGGGTCAGGTGTACCTTACTCCTCACACTGATGCCTTTGCTCTTGAATACTTCAGAGTGGTCGTGTGCAGCAGATTTGCCTAATGCAGTATGTCGTTTGATTTCTTGACTGCTGTTTCCATGAATGTTAACAGTGGATCCAAGCAAAATGAAGTCTTTGACAACTTCAATCTTTTCTCCATTTATCATGTTAACTTATTAGTCCAGTGGTGAGGAATTTTGTTTCTTTGCACTGAGGAGCAGCCCATATTAATAACTGTGGTCTTAGATCTTCATCAGTAAGTATGTTAAGTAGTCTTTGCTTTCAGCAAGCAAGGTTGTATCATTAGCATATTGCAGGCTGTTAATGAGTCTTCCTCCAATCCTGATGCCACATACTTCTTCATATAACCCACTTCTCAGATTATTTGCTCAGCATACATATTGAATAAGTATGGTGAAAGACTACAAGCCTGGTACATACCTTTCCTGATTTTAAACCATTCAGTCTCACCTTGATCTAGGTACAGGTTCTTCATGAGCACAATGAAGTGTTCCAGAATACTCATTCTCCAAAATGTTGTGTGTAGCTTATCATAAAAGACCTTTGCATAGTCAATAAAGTACATATTTCTGGTATTTTCTGCTTTCAACCAAAATCCATATGATGTCAGTAATGAGATTACTCATTCCTAGTCTTCCTCTAAGTCCAGCTTGAATCTCTGGCAGTTCCCTGTCAATATACTGTTGCAGCTGCTTTTGAATCATCAGCAAAATTTTATTTGCATGTGAGATTAATGATATTGTCCAATAAATTCCACATTCCGTTGAGTCACCTTTCTTTGGAATGGGTGTAATATGAATCTCTTTCAATCAATTAGCCAGGTAGCTGTCTTCCAAATTTCTTGGCTTCGATTAATGAGTGCTTCTAGTGCTGCATTAGTTTGTTGAAATATTTTAATTTATATTCCATTAATTCCCTGCACCTTGTTTTTTGCCAATGTCTTCAGTGTAGCTTGGACTTCTTCCTTCAGTACCATTGACTCTTGATATTATGTTATCTCTTGAAATGGATGAACGTCATCCAGTTCTTTGTGATAGACTGACTCTATGCACTCCTCCCATCTTCTTTTTTTTTTTCTTAAATGATTTATTGTGAATTATGTGATAGTTTTGTTCTGCATGATTCAGTATTTTTACCATAGAATCCTTCAATACCAGAAGTTGAGGCTGAATTTTTTCTGCAGTTCCCTCAGCTTGAGAAATGCTGAGCATGTTCTTCACTTTTGGTTTTCTAAGTCCAGGTCTTTACACATTTCATTATATTTCACTTTGTCTTCTCAAGTTGACCTTTGAAATTTTCTGTTCTGCTGTTTTTGCTTCCTCATTTCTTCCATGCTTTGGCATCTGTAAGCTAGAGAGCAAGTTTCAGAGTCTCTTTTGACATCCATTTTGGTCTTTTCCTTCTTTATTGTCTTCTTAATGGCCTTTTGCTTTCTTCCTGTATGATATTCTTGATGTCATCCCACAACTCTTCTGGTCTTCCATCATTAGTTTCTAAGGCATCAAATCTATTCTTGAGATGATTTCTAATTCAGGTGGGATATGTTCAAGGTGAAATTTTGACTCAGGTGGACTTTTAAAAATTTTCTTCAGTTTCATTAATTCTTCTACGGTCTTTTTTATTCATTGTTCAACTGTCACATTCACGTGACTATTGAAAATACCATGACTTGGATCAGATGCACCTTAGACCTCAAACTGAACATCTTTTCTCTTCAACACTTTAAGGAGGTCTTGTGCAGCAGATTTCCCTTCATGTAATACATCATTTGATTTATTAACTGCTGCTTCCATGAGTGTTGATTCCATGAGTGATCTGAGCAAAATGCAGTCTTTGACACCTTCAATATTTTCTCCATTATCTTGATGTTATTTATTGGCCCGATGATGAGGATTTTTGTTTTCTTTATATTGAGGTGCAACCCATACTGAAGGTTGTGGTCTTTGAACTTCATTAGTATTTTAAGTTCTCTTCACATTCAGCAAGCTAGGTTATATCATCTGCATATCGCAGGTTGTTTATGAGTCTTCCACCAATCCTGATGCCATGTTTTTCTTAATATAATCCAACTTCTTTAATTATTTGCTCAGCATACAGATTGAATAAGTATGTTGAAAGAATAGAACCCTGGCACACACCATTCTTAAATTTTAAACCATTCAGTGTTCCCTTGTTCTATTCAAACAACTGCCTCTTGGTCTAGGTACAGGTTCCTAATGTGCACAATGAAGTGTTGCAGAATACTCATTCTCCCGGTGTTGTCCATAGCTTGTCATGATCCACATAATTGAAAGCCTTTGTGTAGTCAATCCTTGTCTGGATCCCGCTTGAACCTCTGTCAGGTTTTTTAAATAGCTTTAGCAAAATTTTATTTGTATACAGTATTAATGATGTTGTCAGATGATTTCCATATTCCATTACGTCACCTCTCTTTGAAATGGGCACAAATATGGATCTCTTCCAATCAGTTGGCCAGGTAGCTATCTTCCAAATTTCTTGGCATAGATGAGTGAGTACCTTTAATGCTGCATTAGTTTGTTGAAAAATTTAAATTTATATTCCATCAATTCCCAGAGACTTGTTCTTTGCCAATGCCTTCAGTGCAGCTTGAACTTCTTCCTTCAGTATCATGGCTCTTGATCATCTGCTACCTCTTGAAATTGTTGAACATAGACAATTTCTTTTTGGTACAGTGATTCCTTCCATCTTCTTTTGATGCTTTCTTCATCATTTAATATTTTGCCCATAGAATCCTTCAATATTTCAAGTCAAGACTTGAATTTTTTCTTCAGATCCATTAGTTTGAAAAATGCTGAGCATGTTCTTTCCCTTTTGATTTTCTAACTCCAGATCTTTGCATGCCGAGGACCGGCCTCGACACAGATGTTTGGTTCATGAGGTGGGGATATCTGGCAGCGATAGGGATAGCGAAGGAGGCGACACAGAGACACAACGAGAGAGGCCGAGACACCCCGAAACCAGAGTGGATGCATTACTGGCATCCGGCAGATCTGGCGTAGTGAACATCTTAGCTAGGAAGGCCGTAAGATCCTGCATAGTAAACATCTTAGCTATGCAGGCAGTACGTTCCCTTTGCTAGCTGGCCATCCATGCATGCCTAGTCAGCCATATAACACGCTCTCCAAGCTGTAATGCACACCAGGTTTGCCCTGCACCTCCGTTTTATTTAGGGGAGGTACTTTACACAAAGCTGGGAGGGACTAAGACAAGGTACAGCGAACATTCGTAATATTCCAGACATTCAGGCAACTTTACATTGTACTTCCCAGGTTCGAATCTCATGATGGCAACTTGGTTTCTCAAACTTAATTAACATACCTTTTAGCACCTAGCCTCAAATGGGGGAAGTAGAAGGAGGATTGGGAGGAGTCCCATTGAGTCTGCTGCCCAGCCCAGGTTCTTCAGGAAAAGAGACGCCTGGGTGAATAGGGCTGCACCTGGAATCACTTTAGGGAGGGTGTCCTTTTGTCCTTAGAACAAAGAACCGGGAAGTAGCCAAACTATTTTTAGTTAATCCTTGGGAGAAAAGCTTTACCTTTGAAACCTTTTACAGTCTCGGCTTCCAGGACAGCTTCTTACATTTATCTGTGGATATCAAGGTTTATGTATGAAATTAATAATAAACATAACTGAACAATAAGATGAAAGACAGTTTGCTATGTCTGCTAAGTTGATAGTGTTTGTTTCTCAGAGCCAGCGGCCTGTACGGTCTGCAACACTTGGACCCACAGGACCTCGAACTCCTGACCGGGTCTGCACAGTCTGCAACATTTGCACATTTCATTGTAATATTTGACCCTGTCTTCTGGAGATCCTCTTTGAAATTTTCTATTCAGCTCTTCTACTTCCTCATTTTTTCTATTTGCTTTTAGCCTCTCTGTAGTGGAAAACAAGTTTCAGAGTCTCCTTTGACATTCATTTTGATCTTTTCTTTCTTTCTTATCTTCTTGATGAACTTTTGCTTAATTTTTTCAGCTTCAGCTTGAACTTGCACATGAGTAATTGATGGTTTGTTCCACAGTCTGCCCCTGGTCTTGTTTTGACTGATGATATAAAGCTTTCCCACCATCTTTTCCCACAAATGTAGTCAATTTGATTTCTGTGTATGTCATCTGAAGAAATCCATGTGTATAATCATCTTTGATGTTGTTTTAAAAAGGTGTTTGCAATAAAGAAGTGATTGACTTTGACTTCATTGAACTTTATTCAAGCTTCACTTGTTTTTGAGGTTGCTTACCATGGCAACTTAAGCTTACAGACTGACAAAAAAATTATATTTGACATCTATTTTCATATTCTTTACTATTTTACTAATTGTCTTAATTTTCTATAGACAAATTGTGGTTGTTTTTGTTTCACTGAGTTGATTCCAACCCATAGTGACCCTGTATAGGGTTTCCAAGGAGCAGCAGGTGAACTTGAACCACTGACTTTGCAATTCAAAAACTTTGCCATCTGACACATTAACCCACAGCGCCACACCAGGACTCCATAGACAAATAGTTTGCCTTAATGAATGGATGTTATTTAAAATCATTGCCTCACAACTGACCCACATTGTTCTTTTTGATAGCTTGTTCCATAGCTTAAGTTTTGTATAACTGAACCTTTCCATGTGTTTTAACCACAAAGTTTTCATATATATATGTAGATTTCTTCATTAGTATTTCTGAACCTGTACTGTTTAGCTAGACTAATAATGTTATTGTTTAGAATTGTATGGTGTTGCATAAAGTTTATTTATATAATTTCTTAAGAAGTAAATATGCTGCCCATGGAATAAATCATCACATGGGTCAGGTCATCTTTATAAAGAATAAAAATACTTTTAAAATTGCATCCTGTTTATAGTAGACCTTTGCTGCCAGCATGTTTAGAGGAAAAGAGATAGCTCTGACCAAGGTGATAGCATTTGATTGCTTGACTCTATAGAAAGTCAGATAGAAATGTCACTCCTGTGTGAAGCTTAGGCTCCAGGTGATATTTAGCGAAAGATTACCATGAGTTTAAAAAGCGTGCTACAGCTGCCATCTAGGTGCTCAGCAAAGTCCAGGATTTGGTCATCAATGTAATCGCCATCAATCTCTGACTGGTGGTGGTGGTTATGTGCCGTGGAGTCGGTTCTGACTCATAGCGACCCTGCATAGGATTCCCAAGGCTGTAAATCTTTACAGGAGCAGAAAGTCTCATCTTTCTCCCACGAAATCGCTGGTGGTTTTGAACTGCTGACCTTGAGGTTAGCAGCCTGACTCATAACCACTATGCTATCAAAGCTCCTTAATCTCTGATGAAGAGGAGGAAATGCTATAGAGCATAGAAGCTGAAAACTTTTTGCCTGTGAATGACTCCAGCCAGCCAGAGCTTAATTCTATCTTGTGCCTAGGTTTAAGGGTTCAGATGTCAGTTTTTCTTGAGTACCTCATGTACAGCTGAACTGCCAGACTTAGAAGCATAATATGTATGTATGTATACATATATATTAATAGGCTCATGTCTTGAAACAGAATGTTTTGGACCAACTCTCCCAGCCAGTCCTCACAGAAACAACATTCCTGGATGATGTCATACCCCGAGAGACTCAGTGCCTATAAGCTTTCCTTGCTGCATAGTTCCCTCTTTACATCCCATGGACCTGGCATGCATATGTGACATATGGCTGTTGCCATATGTCATCATTGTAGGAGGACGTGGAACTTTGGAATCTCATCATGGTGTCTATGATATCTCTCACCCAGATGATGTATGTTTGTCTTTGCCTTGTATTTACTCCTGTTTAAGACTTAACAGTTTATATAATATTTATATTTTTGAAGATGGGGTCTCTTTTCTACCCTATATGGGCACCTGTGCCAGTAACATTAAAATAAAAACAGTTTAAGCCAACACTGTGGGTCTGGAAATGTTTCCCACCCCTACCCTTCCACTCCCCATAGTTAACAACGTCTAATTCTAACAGTGAAATGTTGAGCTGGAAAAAAGGAAAGATTGCATAAAGCTTGAGATTAGGAGTTGTAGGTTTAAGGAACTAGTTGAGTCACTTCTTCTCTGAGTGTCATTTGTTTTGCATGCAAGTTAAGGATAAGAAGATCAGCTTTAGGAGGAGGAGAGCCACCATGAGCTGTTACCCAAAGGGTTTTGGAGCCTGTGGAGCATCTCAGGAATGTGAGGCCCAATATTCAGGCAGAGGAAAGACCACACAGACAAATACTTAGGTAGCTCTTACCACTTGCCAGGAGATGTTCCATTAACTCATTTAATCCTCAGTCAACCTGTCAGATAGATGATAATCACGTACCCATTTCCCAGGTGAGAGAAAGCAGAGGTATGGGGTAATGGTTCTAGATCATTCCAGATATGCCCAAAGTGACCCAGAGCCAGAGGTTCTTTCTCCCTTTCAATCTTTTAACAAATACAAGGGAATTCCAAAACTGGAATGAAAAGGTAATGAAATTTAGGCAAGAAGTGACTGGCTTACAAGCTTTCAAGAGGGAACCTAGAGCCAGGAGGCCTGGAGGAAGGCAGAATCTCCAGTGAGTACTATCCAATCTGTCTAGGCAGGGTTGATGCAATGAAATGCAGATGGGTCTCTTGTGATACAATAGTGAATAATTGTTATCAG
>NW_006408599.1:1702359-1703495 GCF_000296735.1 Chrysochloris asiatica | reverse complement strand
GTTTTGCATATGTTTAGCTTTCATTTGAATTCTTTCCAACCTTGAACCAGCAATGTGGCAGAAGCTTTTGCCCTCAGGCAGGGTGTGCTTGAAAGTAGATTACAACTACCCTAGGCACTGTGGGCTCTGTTAGTACAGTGGTTGTGAATCAAGTTCAAAACTACCAGCTGTTCCGCAGGAAAAAGATGAGGCTTTCTGCTCCCGTAAAGATTTGCAGCCTCGGGTTCACTATGAGTCGGAACCGACTCCATGGTACTCAACAACAACAACAAGGCACTGTGGGCTACAGTGTCAGACTGCAAAGTCACTTAAACTGCAAGGTCGGGGTTCAAGCTTACCAGCTGCTCCTTGGAAACCCTATACAGGCTCACTATGGGTCAGAATTGACTCGATAGCACTTAACAACAACAGTCAGCCCAGTGAGGGGCACTCTTGCCATCAAGGAACTTGCCTGGACATACCCTTGGTGGACACTGGAGTACCAGGGCCACATGGTCATGAATCATACCCAGATCTTAAAGCAGTCAAGTGATCAGAGGGCCCAGAACCAACTCTGTAAACTTTGCTAATCATGGTCCTTTCCCAATTTCTGTAGTTCTACTTATGACAGTTATAAATTGCTCTGCCCCAATCCTGATTTTGTGAGGATTTCCCATGTTTTCTATAATTAGCCTCATGGTCATGAATTCTTTGGATACCATTATGGCCTCATACTGATAGTCCCCCAAGCCAGATGATTTGTCTTTGTCCTGTATAAGACTTAATAAAGGGGTCTCTATAAAAGTAGATCTGACTGTGATGACGCGAATAGAGTAAAGCCCATAGGAGTGGGAGAAAAGCCCACAGGACCTTCATTTGCTGATGGGGCACAACTCAAAATGAAGAGAAACAGCTGTAAACATCCAATGAAAATTGGAACATGGAATGTATGAAGTATGAATCTGGGAAAATTGGAAGTTGTCAAAACTGAAATGGAATGCAAAAACATGCATATTTTCGTCATTAGTAAGCTGAAATGGACAGGTATTGGCTGGCCATTTTGAATCTGGTGACCACATGGTTTACTATGCAGGAAATGACAAATTGAAGAGGAATGTAAATGGTGTTGCGTTCATTGTGAAAAAGAACGTATCCAG
>NW_006408599.1:1694886-1701264 GCF_000296735.1 Chrysochloris asiatica | reverse complement strand
TTTCAAGAGGCCAACGATACTGAAGGAGGAAGTCCAAGGTGCACTGAAGGAATTGGCAAAGAACAAGGCACCAGGAACTGATAGAATACAAATTGAAATCTTTCAAGAAAGTGAGGTGGCACAGGAGGTACTCACTCATCTATGCCAAGAAATTTGGAAGACAACTATCTGGCCGACTGATTGGGAGAGATCCATATTTATGCCCATTACGAAGAGAGGTGACCCAACGGAATGTGGAAATCATCGGACAATCTCTTTGATATCCCATGCGAGTAAAGTTTTACTAAGATAATACAGAAATGGCTATAATAATATATTGACAGAGAACTTCAAGAGCTTCAAGCCAGATTCAGAAGAGGCCGTGGAACGAAGGATATCATTGTTGATGTCTGATGGATCTTGGCTGAAAGCAGAGACTATCAGAAAGATGTTTACCTGTGCTTTATTAACTATACAAGGCTTTCAATTGTGTGGATCATGACAAGCTATGGACAACATTGCGAAGTACGAGTATTCCGGAACACTTAATTGTTCTCATGAGGAATCTGTACCTGGACCAAGAAGCAGTTAGTTGTTCGAACAGAACATGGGAACACTGAACGGTTTAAAATTTAAAAAGGTGTATGACAAGGTTGTATTCTTTAACCATACTTATTCAACCTGTATGCTGAGCAAATAATATGAGAAGCTGGGTTCTATGAAGGAAAACATGGCATCAGGATTGGAGGAAGATTCATTAACAACCTGCGATGATACAACCTTGCTTGCTGAAAGTGAAGAGGACTTAAAACATTTACTGATGAAGATCAAAGACCACAGCCTTTGGTATAGATTACATCTCAATGTAAGGGACACAAAAATCCTCGCCGTTAGACCAATAAACCAGCATTCTTATCAATGGAGAAAAGATTGAAGTTGTTAAGGACATCATTTTTCTTGGATCAACTATCAACACTCACGTAAGCAGCAGTCAAGAAATCAAACAACGTATTGCATTAGGCAAATCTGCTGCACAAGACCTTTTTAACGTGTTGAAGAGCAAAGATGTCAGTTTGAAGACTAAGGTTTGCCTGACCCAAGCCATGGTATTTTCAATAACCTCATATGCATGCAAAAGCTGGACAGTGAGTAAGGAAGACCATACAAGAAGTGATGTATTTGAGTTATGGTGTTGGAGGAGAATATTGAAAGTGCCACGGGCTGCCAAAAGAACCAATAGATGCGTTTTGCCAGAATGCTCCTTGGAGGCCAAGACTGCCAAACTTTATCTCTCATACTTTAGACTTACTGTCAGGAGGGACGAGTCACTGGAGAAGGATATCATGTTTGGTAAGGTGGAGGGTCAGAGAAAAATAGGAAGACACTGAACGAGATGGATTGGCCAAGTGGCAGGCAGCATCGATGGACTCAAGTGTGGCAACAGTAGTGAAGTTGGCCCAGGATCAGGCAGTGTTTCCTTCTGCTGTGCATAAGATCACTATGGGTCGGTACCGACTCAATGGCACCTAACAACAACAATAAAATGTATTTGAATTTTGAATGTTTTATCCCCTAGAGCAATTTGTTGTTGTTGTTAAGCATCATTGAAAGTGCTGACAGATATGTGTGTGTGTGTGTGTGTGTGTGTATTAATACTGGGGAACAAAGAGACCTTATTTTCAAAATATGAATATAATTATTGTTGCTGTTGTTAAGTACCATCCAGTTGATTCCAACCCATAGTGACCCTGTATAGGGTTTCCAAGGAGCAGCTGGTTAGCTTGAATCACTGACCTTGCAGTTCAAATGGCTTTGCAGTCTGGCACATTAACCAGACCCTTTATTAGGTCTTAAATAAGAGTTATAACAAGATAAATCACCCAGGTGAGGAAAATCATAGTTCAATTTTCAAAGTTCTATCTCCACATGGCAACCTTTTATAGGATAGAGAGAACAAAGCATTGTCCTACAACCATGACTGATGGCAACAGACATGTGTCACATATGCATGTCTATCTATGGAAAGCAGGGAGGGGACTATTACAAATAAGACAGCTTATAGTCTCTGAGGGTCTCAGGGTATGACGTCACAACCAAGTGACCATTAAAGGATGTGTCCAGGAATGTTTCTGGCAGGCCTAATGGGAGAAAGTGGCTCCAACACTTACTTCTAATTATACTGCTTCTAACTCTGGCAGTTCAGAAGGAGCTCTGGTAGCGTAGTGGTTACGAATGGGGCTGTGAACCATAAGGTCAGCAGTTCAACACTACCAGCGGTTCCACGGGAGAAAGATGAGGTGTTCTGCTCCTGTAAAGATTAACAGCCTCGGAAACCCTGTGCAGGGTCGCTATGAGTTGGAACCGACTCCACGGCACATAACAACAACAACAACAACTCTGGCAGTTCAGCTGTCAGAGGTGCATGAGGTACTCAAGAAAAATTGGCATCTGAACCCTTCTATCATGCAATCTCTAGCATCATTTCTATTACCAAAGCCATATTTTCCAACTACTGATCTTTCCCCTTTGTGTCTAATCTTTGCATTCCAATCACCAGTAACTACCAATACACCTTGATTGCATGTTTGATCAGTTTCAGACTGAAGAAGTTGGTAGGATTCTTCATTTTTATCATCACCGGATTTAGTGGTTGGTGCATAAATTTTAATAATATTGTTACTAACTGGTCTTCCTTGTAAGCATATGGATATTATCCTATCACAGACAACATTGTACTTCAAGATAGATCTTAAAATGTTCTTTTTAATGATGACTGCCATGCCACTCCTCTTCAATTTGTCATTCCTGCCATAGTAAACCATGTGATTGTCAGATTCAAAATGGCCAATGCCAGTCCATTTCAGCTCACTAAATGCCTAGGTTATCGCTGCTTATGTCTTCCATTTCATTTTGACAACTTCCAGTTTTCCAAGATTCATGTTTTGTACATTCCATGTTCCAATTATTAATGGATATTTGCAGTTGTTTCTTCTCATTTTGAAATTTGCCCCATCAGAAAATTGAGGCTTTACTTGATTTGAGCCATCATGGTCAACTCTAGGCAGTTCTTCCCCAGTAATATTTGTAGTGCCTTCCAATCCGAGGGGCTCGTTTTCTAGCACTATATCTGACAATAATCTGCTGCTATTCATCATGTTTCAATGGTTTCACAATTCTGATGCTATCTGACAATGTTTCACTGCTATTTATAGGTTTTCAGTGGCTAAATATTTGGAAGTAGTCTGCCTTTCCTTCTTCAGAGTCTATTTTAGTCTGGAAGCTGAACTGAAACCTGTCCACCATGGATGACCCTGCCTGCATTCAAAATACTGGTGGCATAGCTTCCTGAATCCCAGCAACATGCAAGCCACCACTGTGCGACAAACTGTGTGGTAGAAATGTCCATTATCAAGTGGTATATCCAGGCCAATGGGAGACTATTTAGCCATAGAAAAGAATGAAGCATTGATACATGCTACTACATGGATGGAAATCCTAATCTGCTTCTGTAGGATAATCACTGGACTGCTAACCACAAGACTGGCAGTTCAAATCCACTAGCTGCTCAATATGAGTCAGAACCAACTCGACAGCACTCAACAACAATACGTGAATGAGCCCTGAAAACATTACCTAAGAGGCAGAAGTCAGACATATGAAAAGCCACATATTATATGATTTCATTTATGTAAAATATCCAGAATAGACAACTCTGTAGCCATAAATAGAAGATTAAAGAAGCTGGGGGTGAAAAGAGAGTGAAGAGTACCTGCTTCATGGCCATAGGGACTCCTTTTGGCTTGATGAATAATACTTTGGAACTACATAGTGCTGATGGTTGCACAACGTAATTGAATTACAAACATTAAACTCATTAGAATATGGATTTTATGTTATGTGGATTCTAGCACTTCTTCTTTTTTTTTAAAGTGCTGCTGGGAAATGGGCCAGACACATGAAAAAAAGAAAAAGAAACTAGATCCTTATCACACATGTAATAGATGGATAAAAGACCTAAAGGAAAAAGAAGTTTAAAACTTTTGAATGGGTAAGGGTTTATTTATACTTACACGTAACACTGACTCATAAAGAAGACCATATACTGGCAAGTTTGACAGAAACGCAGAGGTAAGAGTGATTCTGACTGGCAGGGTGTTGGTATGTGCATCCAGAAGGTTCTTGGAAGGGAATATTGCCTCCTGAGGCTTTCTTGGGAAAGGCAAATATCAGCAAGGGTGGGATACAGGGAAGATCAAGATCCCAGATTTGACAATCCTTTCCCACAGAAAAGCCATATCAAGTAATTAAGAAACTTCCACAGAATCAGAAAAACACGCACCCTGGGATCCTCACAAGATGGCCAGGTTCACCCCTCAATGAACAGATGAAGAAATATCCAGATGGGGGAAGTGATTGTCCTCAAAATCACAAACACGTAATTTTCCTAGATGGGATCCACTTCCAATTCATTTTGGAACTTTCAAACTTCACTTGCTCTTATAACCAGGTAGGTGGGGAAATTCTGAGGTCCTGAAGAAAGGGTGTTTTAAAGACTCTTACCTTATCAGAAGGAACCCTGGTAGTTTAGTGGATTACGAGCTAGGCTGATAAATTCAAGGTCAGGGGTTCGAATTTATCAACTGTTCTGCAGGTTTGCTGGTCCCCTAAAGATTTACAACCTTGGAAACGCTCTACAGGGTCTTTATGAGTCAGAATTGACTCGATGGCACACAGCACACAGCCACCACCATCAGAAGGATAAATACAATGGTTAACCACTCCGTTGCAAAATGAAAGGTTGGCAATTCAAGCCCATCCAGTAACTCCACAGGAGAAAGACCTGATGATCTATTTCTGAAAGACGACAGTAAGAAAATCGAATGCGACAGTTCTGCTCTGTCACATGGGGATGCTATGAGTCAAAAATGGACTCAATGGTATCTAACCACAACGGCGTCAGAAGTGGTAGGGTAACTTGTGGCTTAACTTTCAGCCAAATGACAGAAGGGCCTATATGGTGAATAAAAACATCAGGAAAGTACACATACCTTAGAACAATCAACCATAAAATTTCAAAAATGCAGATAAAGCTCAGAAGGTATGACGGGGTAGGAAAAATGGGCAATAGAAAATAGAGACTTAAACACAGTGGGAAGAGTGTTACTACACAGTGGGGATTGCAATCAATGTCACCAAACAAAATGTGTATGAATTGTTCAATGTAAAACCAATTTGCTGTGCAAACGTTTATACTTATCATAATAAAAAGTGTTTTTTAAAAAAAGAAGAAGTGGTGGCATTACTTAGAAAAAGCAGAAGTTGCATGCAAGAGCAGAGTGTTAGAGGAAATGGGACTAAGCAGAGAGAACATGGGAGATGGCACCAGACAGCAACAACTGTGTGTGCTAAGGCACAGAAGAAGCAAGAAAGGGGCATGCCATTGGAGATCTGTCTCATGAGTCTGGAGGGGCCTAGTGAGGTATCACAGCAGAGAGAGTTGTGGTAAATGAAATAAAGTTGTGTGGTTCACAAAATGGTATTGGTCGTCAAGGGGACAACACCCCTAAGACTTGTCATTACTGAAATTTAAGCTTAGCCTTTTTTGGATTGATATATGCTACTATATGGATATATCAATTTAGATCCTTCATTGACCAGTGAGAGTCCTACAGTTCTTTCACTCTTGGTTGACAGTAACATCTGAACAATGTTTCAAGAGTAAATTGTTTAAGCCAATCAGAAATAAATTTCTTAGCTTCCACATTTTTTAAAAATTAAAAACCAGTCACTACTGATGGAGTGGAGTCCTGGTATGGCGCTGTGGGTTAATGCGCTGGACTGTAAAGTCTGTTAGAACAGCAAGGTTGGCGGTTCAAGCTCACCAGCTGCTTCTCAGAAATGCCATTGAGTCATTTCCAACTCATAGTGACCCTATGAATAACAAAACAAAATACTGCCAGATCCTGCGCCATTCTCACAATCATTATGCTTGAGCCCATTGTTGCTGCCACTGTGCCAATCAGAACTGGTAAAAACATAGAAGGGTAGAAGTATGCTTGACCTCCACCTCATAGGAATCAGCCAATGATGAGTCTTCCCCATCATCATGAAGTTACAGGAGGTCAGACCCTAACTTTCCTCCACAGATGCCCTTCAGGATTAAACCAGCTACTGATATGGCTCTTGACAAGAGCAGGAAGATTGACCAGGTTTTTTTTTCTTAAATGTTTTATTGTGAATTATGTGATGGTTTACATGGGAGAACATTAATTTTACATTCATTCTATCATATATCATCTCATTGCCATGGCTACAATCCCCTCCATGCATCATCAACCAACCAAATGGTATACCCTGCAATCCTGCCCCCCATACCCCCCAGGTCTTCAGCACACAGTC
>NW_006408599.1:1686348-1688056 GCF_000296735.1 Chrysochloris asiatica | reverse complement strand
CAGTCAGTTGGCCAGATAGCTGTCTTCCAAATATTCTTGGCATAGATGAGTGAGTACCTCCAATGTGGCATCAGTGTGTTGAAAGATTTCAATTTTTATCCATCATTTCCCAGAGCCTTGTTCTTTGCCAATGCCTTCAGTGCAACTTGGACTCTTCCTTTAGTACCACTGGCTCTTGATCATATGCTATCCTTTAAAATGGTTAAACATCAGCCATTTATTTTTGATACATGTATTCTTTGTATTCTGTCCATCTTTTTTTTTTTTTGACATTGTCAAATTTTATTTCTATGCTTGAAAATATTCAGGCTGATCAGATTGTTGCTACTATGACCTCTTATAATACTTAGTATAAAACTTTTAAAAATGTAAATATGATGCTACTACCTAACCCCTGAATAGTACACTAAGATTTTTCCAAAGCAATAGTACTACTTAGCAAAATGCAAGATGACAATAATATAGCAAAGAACTTTCACTTATGAGGACATAGTAAGCGGCAAAGTATTCAAGTAAAACCAACACAAATCTGTTTTTATATTTTATGTTTGTTTTTAACTTTGTTTCATAAAGTCATTATTTGAGACACCTTTGTTTCAAGTATTGGATCTTTAACTTGTTAATGAAAAAGCCATATACCACAATCCATACATCAGAAACAAAGCACAATCCAACTGAATTTATCCATGCTCCCCATTACTCTAACATCAGTATATATTTTTGCATATACTTTATAAGCATTTTAATTCACCAGTGTGGCACAGCAGGATAATGCACTGGACTGAAAAGTTAGTTTGAATTGCAAGTTGGGCAGTTCACACTCACCGGCTGCTTCTCAGAAACCCTGTACAGGGTCGCTATGAGTCGGAATCCACTTGATGGCTCTTAAAAACCATCCATTAATGCTGATTACTGAAAACAGATTTATGAGTTACAACCTTTAACACTGCCTTCTATGTACTGTCTCTGCCCCCCAAATCTAGTGCTAACATGAATGATGACATAATGTCAGGAGCCCCAAACAATCTGTAATCTTAATTTCCTAAATCCCAAAAATTTCGAATTCCTGCCAATGTAAGCAAGACTCACGTGGCCAGAAAATTGTATAGTTAGGAGGGAAAATGTATAGGATAATTATTTAACTAAAATTTTAATATTTATGCCTTTTTCTCAAGCTACAAACACTGTTGGACTGGCATTAAATTATATTGTTGTAATTGTGTATGCACGGACTTTAGAATTGCTCAGGACTGTTACATTAAACAGAAAATAATTCATTTTATTTTTCATATTTTTAATCAACTCTTAAATCATTTTCCTAGTAGAGAGGGGACAGTCATTTTGTGTTAAGAAGCTGATATATACAAATAAATAGCTGTGTTCATTTAAACCTTCAGGAAACCTAAAAATGAGATTCACCCAACCCCCTCAAAAAACAATACAGACCTACATGGCAATCACTGGCCATACTGTGAAAGGACAAACTGTTACAAATTCAAGTACACATTTGTAACATATTCTAATATGATAAAAAATGACACTGATAATAACTTAAAAGGAAAAAACGAGAATAAAAGAAAATGGAAAACAGACTAAATGCTTTAGAGAAAGGAAGATCACTTAAGGGAAATAAGACCCAATATATGCAGATTACACTCCCAGCTAAGGTTATTCATGGTATAAGTAGATTTGTGTTATCTTTCAGTAA
>NW_006408599.1:1678668-1685610 GCF_000296735.1 Chrysochloris asiatica | reverse complement strand
AAGCTAAAGAGGATAGAGAGAAACACTGTTAACTGATGATATATGGAGGGGATAATAATCAATGTAATGAAACAAGCTATATGAATGGTTAAATGTGAAGCTGATGATGTGCCCTGTAAACTTTCACTCAATCCAAAATAAAAACATTTAATAAATAAAAAAAAAAGAAAAGAAAATGGTAAAGAAGACTATCTGCTTTTAAAAAGGAGAGAGAAGTGTTATCCCACAAAAATGAGACCTACAGATTCAAGAAACTTTCATTTTCTTTGTCTTAATAAACAATCAGCATGGTTGGAGCAGGAAGTCAAGAGTCCTGAGAATTGAGACAGATTATAAGAAAAATGGAAGAGTGGAATGATTTGAATTTATGACAGAAACAACTAATTAAATGCACAATTTCAAAAGTACAAATGTAGTTTTCCCCCATAGGTTTATAATGAACTACTAAACTTGTTTTGAACGCGTTGCTTCCATAACCGTCTCTGTTTAACTGCATGTATAATACAATAAACAGGGGCTGGTATTTTACCATGAGAATTGCCCTTCTTATTTCAGATGAGTGACTTTGCTTTTCATCCATACTTTTACACGCGTTTATCTTCATCGTGAGAACATAAGACTTTTCTAGTGGAACAATTTGAAAAGATGTGAGTTTTCATTAACAACACATAAAGAATCTTAATTTTAAAAATGAATTTGTTTAGTCCTGTGGCATGATGGATTTAACAGTTGAAGCATAATAGAGTAACAACATTGTATTGTCGAATTCACAGCTATAGGAGCATGTTTGATTTTAAAAATACTATCAAGATGATTCTGCATAGTAATTCTGAACAGAAAATACTAGAAAACAGTAAATGGATAAATAAGATGATTTTCAGCAATGGTCACTCAGTATTTTGCTCTTAGGTGCCTTTGCTATTAGCTGTGTTCGTTTAAATCTTCAGGAAACCTAACATTTAAGGAGAAACTGCCTTCTTTGAGCTTCAAATATTCTGGTAAACCTAGTGGTTTCTTAGCTTCTTTAATATCACCTTGAATGGCTGTAATAAGTGACTCAAAAGAATCAAAGTTCTTTTCTGGTCTCGGGTAGCCAGTGATAGCCACATTGAGGATTTCTCCATACAAGTCCTCTTTGAAGATATGAATGATAGGAATTTCCATGGATTTTTCTTGTTTTCTTGTAGTATGGGTTCCATCCTATGCTCAGAACCATCTCATGGACAGCTTCACTTTCAACACTGACGCAACAATAATAAATGCTTGTGGATACATCAGCTCTAAGATGATCTACTACTTGTTCAGGAAAATTAACCGTGGGGATTCCCAGCTGTTTGAAGCCATGGCCAAAGGCTCACACCACGTGACTGCGACAGAAGTACCGATAGGACCTCATGATACTGTGGGTCTGAGGCACAGGTTGTGATCTCCTGGCATCCTGCAGAGCTGCAGTAGAGGCAGACAAGCCAGAGGGTAAACAAGAGACTGTACTGGGCTAACAACATGAAGTGGTGGGTCCCTCAAGCCTCTGACCCAACAGATGCTGCCTGGTGATTCAGGAGCTGCCTCCTTCTGTCTTCTTTTGATGTTTTTCTGAAACATTCAGTATTTTGCCCCTGGGGTTCATATTTCAATTCAAGTCGAGGCTTGAATTTTCTCTTCAGTTCTTTCAGCTTGAGAAATGCTGAGGTGTTCTTCCCTTTTGGTTTTCTAACTCCAAGTTTTTCCACATTTCATTTTAATACTTGACTTCGTCCTCGTGAGTTGCCCCTTGAAAGTTTCTGTTCAGCTCTTTTATGTTCTCATTTCTTCCATCTGCTTCACCATCTCTATGCTGGAGAGCAAGTTTCAGAGTCTCTTCTGACATCCATTTTGCTCTTTTCCTTCTTTCTTGTCTTTTTAATGACCTTTTACTTTCTTCTTGTATGATGTTCTAGATGTCATCCCACAACCCTTCTGGTCTTTGGTCATTAGTGTCTAATGCATCAAATCTGTTCTTAAGATGATCTCAAAATGCAGGTGGGATATGTTCAAGGTCATATTTTGGCTTTTGTGATCTTGTTTAAATTCTCTTCAGCTTCAGTGTGAACTTATATATAAGCAATTGATGGTCTATTCCACAGTCTGTCCCTGTCTTGTTTTGGCTGATGATATGGAGCTTTTTCACAGATGTAGTCAATTTGATTTCTTTGTATTCCATCTGGTGAGGTCTATGTGTATAGTCGTCTTTTGGGCTGCTTAAAAAATGGTCCTTGCAATAAAAAAAGTCAGTGGTCTTGCAAAATTTTATTATGCAATTTCCAGTATCCTTTCTATCACCAAAGCCATTTTTTCCAACTACTGATCCTTCCTCTTTGTTTCCAACCTTTGTATTCTAATCACCAGTAATTATCAATACATTTTTATTACTTACTTGATCAATTTCAGACTGAAGACGTGGGTAGAATTCTTCAGTTTTATCATCATTGGCTTTAGTGGTTGGTGTATAAATTTTAATAATGGTGGTATTAACTGGTATTCCTTGTTGTTGTTGTTAAGCGCCATCGAGTCGGTCTGACTCATAGTGACCCTGTATATAGTTCTGAGGAATGAATGGTGAGTTTGAACCACTGACCTTGCAAGTCAAACTGACCCTGCGGCCCATCGCTTACCCTACAGCATCTTGTAGACAGCATTGTACTTCAATATAGACCTTAAAATGTTCTTTTTGATGATTAATGCAAAACCATCCCTCTTCAATTTGTCATTCCTGGAAAATTAAACTGCATGATTGTCAGATTCAAAATGGCCCATACCAGTCTATTTCAGCTCACTAATGCTTAGGTCATTGATCTTTATGAGTTCCATTTCATTTTTTAACAACTTCTAAGTTTCCTAGATTCATACTTCGTTCATTCCATGTGCCGATTATTAATGAATGTAATGGCTGTTTCTCCTCATTTTGAGTTGTGCCACATCAGCAAATTAAAGTCCCTGACAGCTGTACTCTATTTGTATCACCAAAGTCAACTCTATTTTGAAGAGGCAGCTCTTTCCCAATTGTATTTTGAGTGTCTTCCAACCAGAGGGACTCATCTTCCAGCACTATATCTGAGAATATTCTTAGTGCCTCAATATTCGATATTCTGGTGCTATCTAACAGTGTTCCACTGCTATTCATGAGGTCTTCAATGGCTAAACATTCAGAAGCAGTCTGCCTCTCTTTTTGCTAGTCTGTCTTAGTCTGGAAGCTCAGCTGAGACCTGATGATCATGGTTGATCATGCTAGTATTTAAAATACCAGTGGCATAGCTTCCAGTATCACAGTAACACACAAGTCGCCCTGGTACAACAAAACTGGTAGGGCTCTTGGGAAAATTTTTGCAGGCTGCAGGCGTTTCTTCCACTAGACCAAAATGGAGAAACAAATCTCAATGTTAATAGGGAGAACTGCAGGTTTTTGATCAACACTCCAGCCACCATGATGGTGTTAAACCCCACTTTAATAAAGCAACCTCTTCCCAGGAGTCAACCCCAATGACAAATTGTGAGGAATAATAAAGATTCAGGAAGTTTAAAAGTCAGAAGCCACTCAAGTCCAACTAGGCCTTATAGTGAAATGCCACTCTTAAAAAGCAAGAACAGACTCCTTCCTTAAATTAAGATTCTTGGAAAATGCTGAATTGCCATTGAAGTCTAAAAATCAGAATCTTGAGAGGGTCAGGATGGTCTCCTTCTGTCAGAGGTCCTATAATGTCCAGTGTTGAAAATCCCACATCATCCACCCACCATGGAATAGAATAAATGAGTCAGACTATGGCCAATATTGCAGAGGTAGGGAAGGGTGATTGCTGTCAAGCAGTTTATTTCTATATAGTTGTTTTCGAAAACGTGGACTGAACACAATGATGTAATTAGGTGGGTATGGGTTATGGAAGATACCAGGTTACATTGTCAGAGGAGGTGTCACCAAATAGACTCACCATAATTTTTTGTGCAGTGCTTCAACAGGAATTTTTATTTTATTTAAAAATATCCCTGTAGTTAGTTATAGCAACAAAAACATTTTTTGTAATCCCAGCATACATGTACCAATATACTGCTATTATTAAGTGCTGAGGAGTTGGGTTTGACTGTATAGGGTTTCCAAGGAACAATTGGTAGATTTGAACTGCTGGCCTTGAAGTTATCAGCCCAGTGCTTATTCCATAGTGCCTCACCAGGACTCCAGGCTACAGTGCTATGCCAATTTACTTTTTGAATATTCTCATGCACTCTGGACAGGTTATAATTATTATCCAATTACAATGACACTTTGAATAACGTGGCTATGTCTGTACATGCTACAAGCACACACTTGCTGTGTTGCTGCTGGTGTTCTTATAATCCCTGATTTTGTCAAAATGTCTGGTATTTTAGCTACCGTATTATAGCAATTACTATTTGTGAACATATATAATAACTTTTTTGAGAATTAAGTAGCAATTAAAGATAAAGATGAAGTTGGAACGATTGTTTCTTGGTCTATGTACAAGTTCCTCATCAGCACAAATGATTCCAGCATAAATGTTCTGGAATATTCATTCTCCCCAGTGTTGTCCATAGGCTTGTCATGATCCATGCAGTCAAAAGCCTTTGCACAGCCAATAAAGTACAGATGCACAGATTTCTGGTATTCACTGCTTTTAGCCAAGATTCATCTGATATCTGCAATGGTATCCTTTGTTCAATGTCCTTGTCTGAATCCAAATTGAGACTCGGGCAGTTCCTTGTCAACGTACTGTTGCAATCCTTTTTGAATTATCTTTAGCAAAATTCTACTTACAGGTGATATTAATGTTTTGAAATGATTTCCACATTCCTTTGGGTCACCTCTATTTGGATGGGCACAAATATGGATCTCTTCCAATCAATTGACCAGGTAGGTAGCTGTTGTCCAAATTTCTTGGCATAGATATGTGAGTGCCTCCAGTGCTGCACCAGTTTATTGAAAGATTTCAATTTGTATTCCATAATTTCCAGAGCTTTGCTCTTTGCCAATGCCTTCATTGTACCTTGGACTTCTTCCTTCCTTTCCATTGGCTTTTGATCATATGGTATCTCTTGAAATGGTTGAACATCATCTATGTCTTTTTGGTACAATGACTCTGCTCATTCCTTCCATCTTCTTTTGATACTTTTTGCATCATTCAATATTTTTTGACCATGGTAGTTGTATGCTATCAAGTCAGTTCTGACTCATAGCAACCCCATATTGAGTTTACGAGGCTGTAAATCTTTATGGGAGCAGAAAGTCTCATCTTTCTCCTAAAGAGCAACTGGCAGATTTGAACTGCTGACCTTCTGGTTAGGAACTTCACTAGTAACCTACTACCCTACCAGAGCTCCTTATTTTGCTCTCCAGTGTGGAGATGTTAAAGTAAAAGGAAAAGATGAGGACATAAAAGAGCTGAACAGAAAATTTCAAAGGGCAGCTGGAGAAGACAAAACCAAATATTATAATGAAATGTGCAAAGTCCTGAAATTAGAAAACCAAAAGGGAAGACTATGCTAAGAATTTCTCAAGGTGAAAGAACTGAGGGAAAAAATTCAAGCCTGGCTTGAAATACTGAAGGATTCTATGGACAAAACATTGAATGATGCAGAAAGTATCAAAAGAAGCTGGAAGGAATACACAGAGTCACTGTACCAAAAAGAAATCGCCGAATACCCACACTAATCATCCATTTCAAGATTTAGCATATGATCAAGAGGCAACAATACTGAAAGAAGTCCAGGATGGTCAGACTTCCAAGGTGCACTGAAGGCCTTGGCATAGAGCAAGACTCCAGGAATTGATGGTATACAAATTGAAATCTTTGAACGCATGGATGCATTATTGGAGGCACTCACTCATCTATGCCAAGAAATCTGGAAGACATCTACCTAGCCAACTGATTGGAAGAGATCCATATTTATGCCCATTCCAAAGAAAGGTGATTCAATGAAATGTGGAAATCGTAGGACAATATCATTAATATCTCATGCAAGTAAAATTTTACTAAAGATAATTCAAAAAGGACGGAAACAGTACATTGACAGGGAACTCTCCAGGTTTCAAGCCAGATTCAGACAAGGATGTAGAATGACAGCTATCACTGCTGATATCAAATGGATCTTGGCTAAACGCAGAGAATATCATAGAGATATTTACCTGTGTTTTAGTGACTATGCAAAGGCTTTTGGTTGTGTGGATCTTGAGAAGCTATGGACAACATTGTGGAGAGTGAGTATTCTGAGACACTTAATTGTGCTCATGAGGAACCTATACATAAACCAAGCGGCAGTTTTTTGAACAGAACAAGGGAACACTGAATGGGTTAAAATTAGGAAAGGTTTGTGCCCACCTTGTATTCTTTCACCATACTTATTCAATCTGTATATAGAGCAAATAATTAGGGAAGCTGATTATATGAAGAAGAATGTGCTATAGGGATTGGAGGAAGATTCACTAATAACCTATGATATGCAGATCATACAACTTTACTTGCTGAAAGCAAATAGGATTTCAAATACTTACTGATGAAGATCAAAGACCACAACCTTTGGTTTGGGTTGCACATCAATGTAAAGAAAACAAAAATCCTCACACCTAAATCAGTAAATAACATCAAGATAAATGGAGAAAAGACTGAAGTTGTGAAAGACTTCATTTTGCTTGCATCAACCATCAACACTCATGGAAGCAGCGGTCAAGATATCAAGTGATGTATTACATTAGGCACATCTGCTGCACAAGGTCTCTTTAAAGGGTTCAGAGCAAAGATGTCAGTTTGAAGACTAAGATGTGCCTGATTCAAGCCATGGTATTTTCAATAGCTTCATATGCACGGGAAAGTTGGACAATGAATAGGAGGACTGTAGAACTGCTGTTATTTGAGTTATGGTGTTAGAGAAAAATATTAAAAGTGCCATGACCTACCA
>NW_006408599.1:1672742-1676845 GCF_000296735.1 Chrysochloris asiatica | reverse complement strand
AGATACATGTGTATAGTTGTCTTTTATGTTGTTTAAAAAAGATATTTGCATTGAAGAAGTCATTAGTCTTGCAAAATTCTAACATGCAATCTCCCACACTGCTTCTATTACCAAGGCCCTATTTTCCAACTACTGATCCTTCCTCTGTTTCCAACTTTTGCATTCCAAGCACCAGTAGTTATTAGTACATCTTGATTACACGTTTGATCAATTGCAGACTTAAGAAGCTGGTAGAATTCTTCAGCTTTATCATTACTGGCTTTAGTGGTTGGTGTGCACATTTTTATAATAGTAATGTTAACTGGTCTTCCTTGTACGTGTATGGATATTATCCTATCACAGACAGTGTTGTACTTCAATGTAGATCTTGAAATGTTCTTTTTGATGATGAATGGGATGCCATTCTTCTTGAATTTGTCATCCCTGGCATGGTAAACATATCATTGTCAGATTCAAAATAGCCAATTATCAGTCCATTTCAGTTCATTAATGCCTAAGGATATCAATCTTTAAGCGTTCCTTTCATTTCAAACCACTTGTCTGTCAGTTTGTTGCACTATGGTGGCTTGCATGTTGCTGTGATGATGGTAGTTTAAATACCAAAGGTAGTTTAAATACCAGCAGGGTATACCAGTGATGGACAGGATTCAGCTGAGTTTCCAGAGTAAGACAGACTAGAAAGAAGGAAAGGCAGACTATTTCTGAAAGCTTAGTTACTGAAAACCTTATGAATAGCAGTGTAACATTGTCAGACAACACCAGAATATTGAATATTGAAACATGCTGAGTAGCACGAGGATGTTGTCAGATATAGTGCCAGAAGATGTCCCTCTCAATTTGGAAGGTACTCAAAGTACAACTGGGAAAGAACGACCTCCTCAAAGTAGAGTTGACCATAATGATGCGAATGGAGCAAAGCTTTCTATACCTTCATTTGCTGGTGAGGCACAACTCAAAATGAGCTTAAACAGTTATAAACATCCATTAATAATGGGAACTTAGAATGTACAACATATATATCTAGGAAAATTGGAAGTTGTTAAAATGTAATGATCTTAAGTGTTGTAAATCCTCACTTCTATGATGTTAATGAGGCCAGATGTCATCTAGGATTAGGTTGTATCCTGAGTCACTGTTTACTGAAATACAGAAGAAATTAATCAAGCAAGCAGAGCTCAGAGGGATCTACTAGCACCAAGAAAGAAGAACCAGGAGTGGAGTGTGTCCTTTGATCTGTGGTCGTTGCTGTGTGAAGCTCCTAGATGTAGAGAAAATGATGCTGAGACACATGGAGATCTTCAAGGAATTCTGGACCTATAGACCTTTCTCCAGAGTCAGCAGTTTGAATTCAGATTTCTGGACTCCAAACCTGTGAGGGAATTAAGTTCTGTTAAAGCCTTTTGCTTGTGGTATTTCTGTTATAGCAGCACTATAAGTAATTTAGAATTTTAGTAGCTAGTTTGAGAAACTTAAGTAGAAATGGATTCATTTAGAAAAGTATACTGTAAAAAGCATAAATTATCTATTTGGTGGCTAAATGAAGTCTCAAGATGGCATAAAGTTTTCTAAATTTTTTCTCTAAAAGATTCTTTAAAGTGCACAAAAGATAAAGTTCGAGAAATGTACTATTTTTCTGCCTCCAGATAGCATTAAATACAATTATAATGTTCCTTCAAAGAGCTTTATTTTTATTGGTTTAGTAATAAATGGTGGTGGTGGCTGTGTGCCATGGAGTCGATTCCGACTCATAGCGACCCTGTACAGGGTTTCCAAGGCTGTAAATCTTTACGGGAGCAGAATGCCTCATCTAATAAATAAGCAATATAAATTAAATTGTACATAAACTGTTAAAAAGTTCTAATATAATATTAAACTATGTTGTTAAACTATGCCCAGGAAGTAATGAAGAAGAATTTGTTTTGACTAAGGTTTTAATGTTTTGTACTATATTGCCCTAAAGGCATTTTCCAAACTCTTTTTTTTTTCAAGTAAACTGAGCTAGATTGAAGAATAATTTAGTTTTAAAGAAAAAACTGGTAGTTCCAGAATGAGGAAAAGGCACGCATAGGACAAATCTAGATAGAAAAAGTTTAAAAGTTAGCTAAGATTTGATGGGCCAATCTATAAAGAAAGGTAATATTAAAAAAGAGGTTAAACTGCTTACCAAAAGAATAGTAAAGAAATGTCAAAGTAACCCTCCCATCAGAGTGGAGATCTTTTAAGTATTTTTAAAAGGAGGACAAATATGGAAGACAGGGAAATATGCTATATTAACACAGCTAATAGAAATATTAAAGAACAAGTCCTCTCAATGTAGAAATATTATAAAAAGCCAAAAGATAAAAATCACAATTAGACATACTTGAAATTGCATGGTGAAATATTTCTACCCCTAGTCCTAGACTTCAGGTTATATCCATATCAATGAAATGATTGGATAGACTGACAGTTTTCATTCCAAAACCAGTTGATAAAATCTTAACAGAGTTAAGGTTAGATTGAAAAAAATACAGGAAATTGTGAAAGTTTGAATGAAACTTTAGAATATTTAAACAAATTTTATTTCAATAGCAATATGCTTAAATTTATAGGCTTCAAAAATAATTTCTAAGATTTTTTAATAACTTACTGATACTGTTGTTTTTGTTGTTGTTAAGTGACATTGAGTGGTACTGAATCATAATGACCCTATGCACAACAGAATGAAACACTGCCAGATCTTAGGCCAAACTCACAATCGTTGCTAGGCCTGAGCCCATTGATGCTGTCACTGTGCCAATCCATCTCATTGGGGGTCTTCCTCTTTTTCTCTGACCCTCCACTTTGCCAAACATGATATCATTCTCCAATGACTGGTCCCTCCTGACAATATCTCTGAAGTATGATATTGAGTTCAGTTAAAAATATTCTTTATAATTTGAGTTTATATATTTTTGCTTTTTTATGCCACAGAAAGTTTATATTATTTGTCTTTGTTAATAAATATGTTCTTTTTTTTCTTAACTTTTAATGTGACCTGGGTGAAAATTTACACAGCAGATCTGTTTTCCATTTAACAATTCATATACATTTTGTTTTATATCATTGACTGCAAAACTCACAATCGAACATCACTTATCCAACTTCCTCCCTATGTTTCCTGTTCCCATTCCTCCTTTCCTAACCCTTCTAAACTTTATCCTTGGGTAAACACTGCCCTTTGGATCTCAAATCGTTGATAATTCTAAGGTTTGTGGACATCCCTAGCCTTATTGTCTCTCTCATAGACCCGTCTAGTGTCTGGCAGGAAATTAAGCAATGGGGATGAGTTAATTTCCAGACCTAAAGGTTGACTAAGGGTCATAGTCTTGGAGGTTTCACCAGTCTCTGTTCAACCAATAAGCCTGGCCTTTTTTATGATCTTGAGTTTTGTTCAGTTCTCCTTCCACTCTATCCAGGACCTTCTCATGTGATCCCTTTCAGAGCAGTTGGTAGTGGTAGGCAGATGCCATCTAGTGCTTCTGGTCTCCAGATCATAGAGACTGATGTTCAGGTCATCTAGTAGTACAGTGGACTCATTGTTTTCAAGTGTCTCCAGTTTTCTTCAGTCATCTTTCCTCCAGAAACAAAGATATCAATAGTGGCATCTTAGATGTGGCCAATCATGAGCTTTTTTTTTAATGTTGTATTGTGAATTATGTGATAGTTTACATGGGAACTACTATATTACATGGGAATTGTGTGATAGTTTACATGGGAACCATTAGCTTTACATTTACCCTATCATATATCATTTCATTGCCATGGTTACAATCCCCTCTAAGCATCATCAACCAACCAAAAGGTATATACCCTGCAAGCCTACCCCCTGGGTGTAGCACACAGCCCCTCTCCCTCTCTGGGTCTAGAGGTTCCAGCAGCTCCATCTCTCCACATCATCATCTCTGCCTCCATCTCTGGCTTCACTGTTTCTCTGGGTAGGGTCCTGCAATCCACTCTTTTCCTCCAGGGACCTCCACTCCTGGACTGCAAAGTCAATCACTCCCTTCCTTTTGCTACAAAACGTCTACCTTTACATTTCCAACCCTCACACTCAGTCCTGATAACAATTATTCACTATTGTA